>NC_048278.1:23813424-24179674 GCF_009762535.1 Notolabrus celidotus | reverse complement strand
ACGCCCACTGTCCCTCAAAGTGATCTACTGTGGCATCATTTAGCTGGTCTGCAGAAAATCAGCCTACCTTTATGATCATGTGGCTGTGTTTCCTGTGCTGTTATGAATTAATCTACTACTACTGATAATTTTGATAATTAATTGTTCACTAACCCTAAACTTAGGAGTCATCTGGCAAAAAGAAAGGCAGAAAAATCATTACATTTTCTATTTTCAAGGTTTTATTTCAAGGTAAACTTCCATTTTTTGTCGACATTTTTTACTATAATGGGTTCTACTTTTAGATAACTTAAAAAAAAACATTCTGGAAGATATCTTACGACCCCCCATTTGTGTCTTGTGACTTCCAAGGGGGTCCCGACCCACACTGCCTTAGACAAACAACTGTTTCATACACACGTTTACCTGCAATTGAAATCAAAGATATTACTTTATGCCATATTGTAAGACATTAATTCTTAACATTAATGTCTTTAATCACACATGAACGGTGCACTTAGAAGGAGAAAGGGTAACAGCCTATTACCAACAGGAGAACTGGTTGAGTTACACAAACACAAACTTGACATGACCAGTAAAACGATCTCATATTAGCAAGCCAACTCCACATATTCCAAAAAAACTTGGTCTGAATCCATCCAGCTGAGTCTGTACTCGTGTCTCCAGGGTGACACTCTGACGTGTGAGCCTTTAAAACTGGGTCATCCACCCAGGCTGCTGTGTGTGTGATTATTATTGTCCTTAAACAAATACAGCTTGGTTATTCAGTCACAGTTTCACATGACACCTTCTGATGTTTTCCTTCGCTTTCTCATAACATAAACAACAAAGAGGGGGCCCTCATGGCGCAGTGGGAAATTCCAACACTGATGACACAAAAGTGTTGCGCCCCGTGCTGAAGCGCACATGAAGATGCTATTGTGAACATTTCATTTGCACTGCAATGTTAAAGGGATTGGGTTCCTGGCTGTCATGTTTTCCAGTGCAGCACTGTTGCAGCTGCTCTCCATGTTGTCTGTTGCTTGTATTTCTCGACCAGGCTGAGCCGACACAGAGCATTACATAATAGTGGCAAGGAGATCATTCAAAACTCAATCATTCCATGCTATTTTGTCAAGACGTTTAAAAGTATCATCAAAAATATGTATTGCATCACTGGTACAAACAAGGTAAAGCCATAGACTGTATAAATAATGGACGTAGTATCCGTGGTGTCACCCATCTGTTTCGGAAGCGCTGTTTTGAAGCCAATCGTCGGCGGTAGCCATATTGGAAATGCTGAACACAACCTAACTGCTGTCGAGCTACTGCGAGGTAAAGAGGCGGGCTTTGAGATTCCTAGCCAACAGCTACAGTGATCCCGCCTGTTAATCAAGTCAGCTGTGCCTCTCATAATGGATAACTCGTAATCTTAATATCTTCGAAATTGCTGTGTTATGAAAAAATTCACCCCCAGTACAGTGTGTGCCGATCGAGAAGTGAGCAATTCAGACTACACTCGTTTTTGTACCAGGCTGTAAACGTTATTACTTTTGCTGTAAAGATCAGCTTTTTTGAGTTTGTGTGTATGTGACTTCCGGTACTTCAGGAGCCAGCCTTAAGTGGATACTTTAGAAACTGCAGTTTTTAACACTTCTGCATTGGCTTCAATTCTTGCGGCCCGAGGTTGCCGCTTGACTAAAGCACAGAAATGTTCTCCAAACTGAAAAGCATGGTCATGTATCAAAGCTCAATGGTGCAGATTCAAATATTCAGAGTGTTCTTATTTAGTCAGACATAGGCCCTTTGCAATGAATGGATTGATTCATTTCAAGGAGAGTGATTCAAAGGTTTCTATGTAAGTACACAGGCAAGAAAATTGGAAACACAAAAGAGTGACCTGCGAAAATGTCAGATATTGTCGAGGAGGGAATAAAAGGTAATAACACATAATGGTGAGTACAAATTATCTTTTAGAACTGTACTGTGTGTACTCATCAGGTTACACTATAGAATGTTCTCCTCACCAGATCATTAAAAAAAAAACAACGTGTGTAACTAAACTGAAACAATAAGAGTGGGTTCTTACCTCATGCAAATTTAGCTCTTTCACCTTTTCCTTCTGAATGACCTGGGAGGCATAATAAGACAAGAACATATTAGTCATTGGTTGACACTAATCATGTCATGATGAACGAGAAAACAGTGCTTCTGGATATTTGATTACAGCTTATAATGAGAGTGTGATGAAAAATACCAATGTAAGGGCGATCAGGGAGATAAGATTGCCTTGTTTATCGTAACTGCGTGTTCACTGCACGTGCAGGGGTTGTCAGCTGTATGTGTGCGCCTGCTATATGAGCTCTGTAGTCGTACATAAGCCAAACATAGGCCGAACATATCAGTGTTTTAGTTGGCAGGAAGAAAGATACATCAAGAGACAAGTTACACGCTCACGGGTCCCTACAGGATCTACGTTGAAAGTGTGTGTGGGTGTGTGGTGTATGTATGAAGATATGACCGTGCTGCTTCACTTGACATGTGGAACCCAGAATAGGCACTCGTTGGTATTACATAATTGAAGGACACGAGAGTCATGTTTATGCCCTCCATCACTCCCTCTGACTAGCTCTGCAGGCTATATTTTGCTGATACACTCACTGTGAGTCTGGTTGAACCAGCTGAGTAGCTTTCTTCCATTTGGTTTAAGTAAAATCCAGAAATAATGAATTTGTGCTAAAATATTTTTAGAAATACCTTCAGCTAGCAGATGAGTTAGCAAGAGAATACCTGCACCAGAAGAACTACCCACTTATGTGCTACTACAGGGTGATATCCCAGAGAAACACTCCATAATTTTTACATCATTACGCAGATTAGATTAAATTACACTTATCAATGAAGCCATATGAAACCAGCCAACTAAACTGGACTAGACGCATACCTTAAGGACATTAAGACCGGGATGTGTACTTTTTGCTACTTAGCTTACACACAACTGAAAATATTGTTCTTGTTCTCAGACAAATGCTTCCTTTCACTTGCAAAGCTCTTAATGGTTACTCATCATATCTACAAGACCTCATAGTGCCCTATTACCCCTGTAGAATCTTTCAATCCCAGAGTACTGGCTTGCCTGCAAGTTACCAAAAGTACTATGGGAGGTTGAGTCTTCAATTATCAGGCCCCTCTCCTTTGGAATTATCTTCTATTCAGTGTCTGGGAGAATGAAGCCCTCTCTACTCTTAAGAGTAGGCTTCAAACTTTTCTTTTTGATTTGGCCTATAGTTAGAGCTGGCTCAGGCTTAGACCAGCCCCTAGTTATGCTGCTTTAGGCTTAGACTGAAGACGATTCGAGACACAAAGGCCTTGTTTCTCTATTTTTCTTAATCTATATTCAACTGTTTCATATGTTCATGTATGTCACCAACTTTCAATCTTTATGAATCATTAAAGTTAATAACCATTTATTGCCATGGGGATTTTTTGGTTTCTATGCCTCCAAGGTTCCTTGTTGCTGTGGATGGTCTCCTGCCGTAGACTTGACTGACTACTAATTAACATAATCAGTCCTCTTCTCTATTTTATCTATTATTGTAGGTGGTATTTGTTGAATTGTACAGTGCCAATGTATGAATTGGCACAATACAAATAAAAATTATCTGACTGGAAGAATATGATTTAAAATTTCTGAAGTGCAGTGTGTGTGTGTTTGGTGTGTGTGTGTTTGGTGTGTGTGTGTTTGGTTTGTGTGTGTGTGTGTGTGTGTGTGTGTTTGGTGTGTGTGTGTGTGTGTGTGTGTGTGTGTGTGTGTGTGTGTGTGTGTGTGTGTGTGTGTGTGTGTGTGGCTGCTTACTTGTTTGTATGCATATAATTCTTTGTGCGCCTGGTGCCGTAACCTGGGGAGATGTGAAGACAAAACATCTTTTTGATTAATTTTTGACCTCTTTCAACTAACTACCTTAGAAAGAGACAAAAGTGAAAACATCATTGAAAAAGAAGATCCAGAACAAATGTTCTTGGTATTCTTTCCTTGTTATACGTGTTACACGTATACTGCCCTCTGACAGCCGCCTGTTCTAGTATCATTTTGGTTCCTAATGTGTAAGAAAGAATAGTAAATTCCCATGATCCTGCTATAGGTGTAAGAGCCTACTAAATAACTACCTATTGGATTTACCTATTATAGAAAGGAGTGAAAATGTTGAAATAAAAATGTATACCTTTCTGAACTCTGTCAAGTATGTGTTTTGCTCAGTAAAGCAAAAGTAGACAAAGTTACATATTAATGGATACTTTTTAAAAAGGTCTCAGGCCGCAGTTTCCAGTGATACAATCAAGTAAAATATCAACTCACAGTTTCGCTCATAAAACACTGGATGAAACATTTAAAACATTACTGTGGTTGTTGAGACACTGTGTTGAGGCTTGCAAAAAAACTATGCCAAAAAAGAGTATCCCATTGTTTTTAGAGTTTATGGTTTATGTAAACTCTTGCCGTAACCCTTAATAAGTATTGCTCTTGTAAATGATCGAAAACAAAAGACCTCAGTAAACAGGGAGAGAACAGAGACAGTATTGGGTAAGAGAGAATCTAGAATCTGAGAATGAGAAAAATAAATGGGGAAAACATTGAAAAAACACAAGAGCAATAGAGATAGGAGAAAATCATAGGTTTGTAAGATTTACCTCCACAATAAGTAACCTTAACCTCTCGCAGCAGAGTGAGAGGGATCTGTAAAACAAGCAGCACAGTCTAGGAGAGAAACTGACATTTAAAAAAAGGTCAGCAGGAAAAGGTGCAAGGACTCCCAAGGGTAGGGGACAACTGGATATGGGTTGGGGTCGAGGGTGACTGATAAGAGATTCTCAGTGGCCATTAAGTACAACGTCAAAGTGGGTAAGGAGAATGTGGTATATATTTTCAGCATCCATTTCCCTCTGACATCACAGCAGGAAGCCATATATCTGCTATAATATAATATCAATAGAATTGTGTTCCAGGTTGTTTTATAAACATTGGGAATCAAATAAATTGTTTTAATTTAGTACACTTCAATTAATTAACAACCAAAAAGATCAGGAACAGGGCTGAACTCAAGGGATACCTCCTGTTAGACATCAGTTAATGTTAGCATACAGCCACTTCTTAGATAATTTATATAACATTACATTTTCTTATGAAATATTACCAAAGGTCTCTAGGATGTCACTTTCATTTGTCTTTCAGTTGCTTGTGAATTTAAAAGCAGTGAAATGAAAACAAGTGTGAGGTATCCTTTATTTAAACATCCTACCAGCATTTGAGCTCTCCACCCCGAGTGTGATGTCAGTAGAGAAAAGCCATGGTGATCAAATAAGGTAATTATCAGTTGAAAAATGAAAAATAGGTTTCTTTATTCTTCTTATTTTGCTGAACAGTCAGTCATGAACACTCATAAACTCTAAAATCTGTGTGTTTGATTGTTTTAGGCTTGTTTACATATTACATATATAAATCTGTCAGCCAAGCACATGCTTTCATTATCTGAGGCATTTGTTGTTTGCTTTAAGCATTACCTCGTGGTCAAGAAATACTTTTCAGTCCTTGCAAAGTGTGCAGAATATTTCACGTGTGTGTGTGTGTGTACTCTTTAGACCCACTGACAGAGACGGTTGAGTATTTCTGTGAGAGTCTGACTGGTGTCAACGTTTGGGTGAATGTTTGTCTGGGTTAGAATAATGACCTGTCACACGTCAACACCAACATAAATTCTTCAGTGCACTCACTCACTCACCTGTCTGTGTAAACAAGGGCAAAGATGCATACAGCATAAAAACTAAGGTTATATGTCAAACTGAGCTGTAGCAAAATATGTCTTAAACATTTAAAATCAATGAACAACTTCAGCTAGGGGGGTGTTGTTGTACTCATGCATGATGGTGCATGCAGTGTAAGTCCTTTGGGAGACTGCATCTTTAGACGCCTTTTATAGAGCGAAATCTCTCTTTCTATATTTTGTGACAAAACTTGGCAACTTTAACTTTAAGTATTTAATCATGGTACTGCATCGAAGTTTCTTTTTACAGTTAGATAAGGAATAGGTGGAACACAATATTAGTTAACCTACTTACCATTTGCCCTGCAAGATAGGATAGGACAGGGTGGCGAGGGGTGAATTTGTTGGAAACTGCTGCTTCTTGCTGTCTCAGATAAAAAATGGTGGACATTATTTTTACTGACTTCATTAGTGCTGGGAGAAAACCCAGCAGCAGCAGCAGCAGCTGGGACAATTTTACTAAACCAGAGGGGTTAAAAGGGGGGCAAAAAAATGACTCTTAAGTAACCACCTCCACTTTTCCTTTATGTGAGATAACTACTGGTTTATATGCTGGGCATATATATATATATAAACTTACAAAGGGAACAAAAGATGTCCAAACTGATATAAACATCCTTTAAAGGTTAACTTTAAAGTAAGATACAGTAGCTCTTAGGAGAAAAAAGGAACATTAACTACAGTCTTTGACGCAAAGTGCCATGATTAGATACAATGTAAATGAGCAGCTGAGGCTTTCAGCATTTAAGTTCTACTGCTAGAAACTTCACCAATTGTAGGATCAGACTACCTTCTCCAAACTGTGCTGTTGAAAAATATATCCCATCTGTGAAAAACAATCAGCAAGAGGGGAAGGGGAAGGGGAAACAATTTCACTTTCAGCCTAAGCTAGAAGCCATTGTGAACAAGTGCCATACAGTTTGTTGGATGGAAACAAAATGATCAGTGTACATTTAATCTGACTGGTTTGACTAACATACATGGTGGCACTTTCACTTTGGTTGTCAGTAGAGTTACACTATGTTCAGAGCTATCTGGCAGCACAAAGCCTAATCTGAACAAAGGTATCTGAATTTCAGTTTGAAAGTACAGTTCAAATCGGAGTCAGAGTTTGCCGGAACAAGAAGCAAGAATTTTTTATTCTCTTTCTTGAACTGTTAGATCTACATTTCCTGCAATCTGCTCTATTCTATTCTCTCTAAAAAAAAAAAAAAGCAGTTGCTGCTGGTTGCCAGTATGCATCATGGATCGGTGTGACTTGCTGTGTGGGCTATGTTTTTAGAGCAAAAAGACATAACTAGTGGTTAGAAGTGGTGATCATTTTCTGGGGCTTCATAATTCTGACATCAGATTTTTAAAATGATTGTTCTCATGACACCTCACCCTGCATGTAATGCTGTAAGGGAGGCATTTCTGATGTTGCACCCAGAAAACAGACAACGCATCCTTCCTAAAATACCCCTGTATGACACTTACTGTCACAAACTCATACAGCAAAGCAACAAAATACAACACAACTTTAAGAATGCCCAAATCTAGAGATTAAAGGTGCATTTATCTTACCTTATTAAGTAGCAGCAAAAGAGGAGGCTGAGGATGAAAACAAAGATGGCTGTCCCAAACACCACAATGTAGATATTAAGGGGAAGGTTCTGGAACCCTATATTTGGCATCCTGAAACTGTAGTGTGGGAAATCGGAGCTCATGGATAGTCTGTATGAAGAGAGAGAAAAACATGCTGTAAGAATTAACACACTCAAACACACTGTGAACAAAACAAATCAAGGACTAATAACGGTGAAGGGAAAGTGAAACTGAAATTTTAGTTCCACTTTCTTTATTAAAAGGAACATATTGCAACAGGACAACTTAACAGAATCATGTTTTAGACTCACAGTTTTCTGTCTACTCGTTCTTATTGAGAAAAATAAGCATGTGAACGCGGTCAGGTGTCAGCCGGGAGCGCAACCAGGTCGTAATCAGTCCGGCGGCAGAGAAAAAAAAGGTCTTGTGGAGACCTGTCACTCAGCTGCAGTCCCCAGCTGAGCGTCTCCGCTGTGGGCAACACCTTCAGTCAGCTGATTCTGAAACATGCTTTAAACTTAAAACATCTCCCTGATAGCCGAATGAAATATGAGACCACATGATGTTTGATCTATGCGATACAAAATCGAAACTATAAAATGTGTTCGAGTAAGTTCTTAATCAATTAATCAATACTTGCTTAATTATTAACATCCCTACCACAAAGCCATGTATGATAGCTGCTAAAACGCCAGCGACCACTGCTTCAATTTGATTTATTACTGACTTATATACTTATGTTTACACCACACTTGTTTGGCAGAATTTTGTTAAGTTGTTGTGGTGAACGCTTACAAGACTGCAAGTCAAAGTATTTAGTAAGTTTAAAACTTTAATTGAAGAAGATAAATAAACCATCTTTCATATTAATTCAACGCTTCATTTGCCTTTATCTTAACATAAATCTAGCCTATGAGAAAGAACAGTTTGGGTGTAATAAATCTGATATTGTTTATTATAATACAGATTGATTTATTGCTTGTGTTTATTGAAAAATACATGAAAAGAGGACCTTGAAAAATTAACATGTTAAATCGCAATATTGAGGAAAATAATCGCAATTAGATTATTTTCCAAATTCGTTCAGCCCTACTTTCTGATGTGAAACCTAAATGTTTAGAAAGATATATCACACATGCTTTCACAGAGAGTTCTTGCGTTATGCCTTAAAGAAAGACAGTGACAGCTTGAGTGTATGGGGACCAAGAGGCAACCACCAATCTCAAAATATGAAGCCCATACGGAAGTGTTATAAAAAGCAGTTCACTGAGCGTCCGCTTCAGGCTAGCTGCAGCGTCCGCTTAAGGCTAGCTGCAGCATCCGCTTAAGGCTAGCTGCAGAAAGACCGAAAACCGAACACACACCCATTCAAAAAAACGATCTATACAGCAGAAATAAACATGTTTACAACCTGGTTAAAAAAGGAGTGTAGTCTGGATAACTCATTTCTCGATCAGCACTGTACGGGGGTCATTTTTTCATAACGTTGCAATTTGGAAGATATTAAGATTACGAGTTTTGCCCATATAAGGACATGACTGACTTTACCTCACACTATCTTGACAGAAATAAGGTTGCGTTCAGCATTTCAAATATGGTGAAAAAAAAGTGCCCAGGAACAGATCGGTGATGTCACGGATACTATGTTCATTATGTATACAGTCTATGATGGAGACAGGTCTGAGAAGGGAGGGGTTTTCACTTGTGTTGGTGGTTAAATGCTATAAATAAACAACAGAAAGATTATTAATAAACAACTTCAATGATTTTTAAGATAGTTAGTTTTCACCAATATTTTCATAAAAGCTAAAGGTAGGTTCCTTTATCGATGTACAACCATCTTTTTTCCATAAACAGAATGGGTGGCCACCACCAAGAGAGAAGGTTCTTTACTTAAAATGACACTTCTGATTTCTCAAAGTGCACTTGCTCATATTTGATGAGAACACCAAGAAACTTCCTTTAGAAAACCTGATTCATGAAATGCAAGTTTCACCAACAAGATCTGTTGGTCAAGTGCTCTTACACAATATACCAAGGGGACATGACCAGACATGTCTTCGCCCACCCACAGGAGTGGAGGAGGGGAGGACAGGAATAACTTTACTCCTTTGGGAAGCTACTCCTGTAACCCTCCCCTTCACTAAACGCCAAGAGATTCATTCCTCTCCACTCCCCCGGAAAGTGGAAAGTTTTGTTAGTTTTGTTAGTTTTGTTGAGGCCACTAACAATCCTCCACGGATTATGAAAACACCATATGTGCCTCATAGTGAGTCTAAGGTGTCAGAGTGTTGCAGAGCTCTCAGCACTGTCCTCAGATAGCCTCTTTATGACATTATTCCAGAGATATTGGCGGTCGTAATGGGTGGAGAGCTTAAAGCTAAACCCCTGGATAAACACTGAGGACACCTGGCTCATGATATCAGAGGGCTGACGGGATAAGGACCTTGACTTTCTCTTTGCAGCATATGACACAAGACTGAATGTGAGTTTGATATCATCTGATCTGATAAGCTTATTTCAACCCCTCGACAGCCAACCAATAGGGATGTATGAAAAACTCAGGACATGATAATATCACTATAAGTCCACAACAATGAAAGTCCCTTTTATAAAATGAGGTAATTCCACCAGCTGGACCTTGTAAACAAAACAAGCTATTACACTCTGCTTGCTTGAGGCTCTGGTAACTTTAGCTAGCGCTGGGGCGATAATTGGATAACAATAATTATCATGATATCATTTTTCTCAATATAAATATAACAAATGTTTGATAAAAATAGGATATATTTAAACCTGTAATTACACTCCCAACCACTGGAAAGGGAGGGGGCGCTAGTATGTCTTAGACGCTAGATGCTAACCAACATTTGACAGAAGAAGAAGATGATATTGAACAGCCAATCATGTTGCAGGGTGAGAGGTACAGATTCAGACAACTTTATTGATCCAAAGAAGGGCAATTCATTTATAGCTTACCATACAACATTTAACATTTACAACACATCCATCATATATACATGCTACAAGTCACAAGTCAAGCACCAGATCTGTACATGATCTGTACGCTGGCTTAAATACGCTTGGAGAGGAATGTAAACACAGCTGAAACAGGCAACAGCGACTGAAGAACACAACAACTACCAGCTCAAAGCAGAGTCGTTTGTCTAACACTGTGCTGACTCAGCATTAACTATTAACTTAATAAACTTAATTAAATACACTTTCAGTATGTGGGTAAATAAATCTGATTATGCAAATTATCTCAACCTGAGAAGAAAAAAAAAAGGAATCTCCAAACTAAAACTTCACAAAAATCTCATTTTACACAAAAGACCTGCTTCCTGTTAGCACTGTCAAAAAATGAGGGACTCAAGAAGCTTCTCAGAAAACTAAATCCTGATACAAACTAACAAACTGACTGGTGTCTTCAACTTTCACTCAGGAGCAAAAATCTGCCTTTAAATTTAAAAGAAATAATGATTAAATTTTTTATCATGATAATTATTGATATCGACTGATATGAAAAACATTATTGTGATCACATCTTTTTTAATATCGCCCATCTCTAACTTTAGCCTATGTCTTTTCTTAGGGAGCTGGTAATAGCATTTGACTTATGTATGGTCGTGATAGATACTTATACTTTGGCTCCATACTAGCCTTCATTGACTACCACAAAAAATGGCTGGATGATGGGTATGCATGTGACTTCTCTGTATTTCCCGGATCCCTCCACTCAGCTTCACTCAACATAACAAAACTCCACCTTCTTAGCCTGGAGGACCTAGTGTTTGGTACTGTCACAGGTCCACAATGGTATTGAGAGGCTTTTGTCCTCGCAATATCCATTACAGAAGAGCTCTCACATCTTTAGAAACTATGCAGCCACTGTATGCGAGAGTAAAGGAGGGGGATCAGGACCGCTTAGAGCAGAGCTTAGAAAAGTGATGGGAAATTTGTGCTGCCTTCAAGACATGGCAGAGAAGAGTGTACTAAACCCACAAGCACAAACAGCTCCCATGAAGAGAGAGAAACCTCACATGCTGAGGAGTTCTGGATTAGGAAGACGTATTGAAATAAACAGGGATGTGATGGTACTATTGTTTTTGATTGATGGGTATGTAAAGGACCATTCCAATCAGCGAGATGAAAAATTAATCACAAATACCCCTTTACACCAGAGGGTGCTACATCAGAGGGTGCTGTATGATCTGTGGACGTTTGTAGCTTGTGACAATGCACTGTGTGGCATCTAGCATGTGTCCAAGCGTCAGGTTTAAGAATGACAACGGAACAAACATCATATACCTTTTTTCGTAACAATTCGCAAAGCCAACATTAGTTAAAGATTCAATGAAATGAAGATAACTTAAACGTATTAAATTTAATCTTCAACTGCCTTTACTGTGGTAAACATAAACATACCCAAGTGGTGATTCATGTTGAAGAGCGGAAAAGTCTGAAAAGATTGGAAGTAAAGGACTGTGAGAGGTGACATGATCTTGTCATGAGCCTTGTCAATGTGTCTCCTTGTTTGAATCAGAGCCTTTTCTCTGTCCCGTTCAAAACACACCTCAAACTGTGGACTTTATTCAATTTCACTCACCCACAACAACCTCCGCCTTTTTTTAAACACACATACATGCAGCGGAACACACTTTCTATACACAAGGACACACACACCCAAACCGACACTACTACAACTCATCCTAAATGAAGAAGGAGGCGAGAGCTTCTGTCATTACTTTTCAATAAGTATAACTAAGCGTTTTGCACCAGAGTTTTCTCATACATTCTGGGTAGTGGACATGCTCCTCCAGGGATGATGTAGGCAAATGGTACAGTGAGTTTTGTCCAGAATGTTTCCTATATGTAAACATAATAAGAATTTGAAAAAAACAACTGTGCAACCATCTCCCTTTCAGCAACACCAAACATATTTCATGAATAAGCAAAACCACTTCCACTGCAATGCTTCTGAACTTCTAAACACTGATATTCATTATGCATGGAAGCATTTCTAAAGCTAGGCAACAGCAAGTTGCTGAGTCCATATCGCTGAATCATCTTCAGTTTGATAAGTAAGGAAGGGCAGAATAAAAATAGTAGGGCTGGGAGGGCAATGTAAGTCTGCCATGTACTGCTGGATCACACCTTCTATTTAGAAAATCTTCAGCAAGACACGTCAGGATGGATTATTTTTGTAACTTATGTGTCTACTTTGGTCTCTGGTCTTTGTATGTAAATAATGGTGTTTTGTAAGTCTGTTGAGCTGAGCATACTGTCTATGCATGACAATAATGAAAACCAAATCACTTCAAATCAGTACATTTCTTAATCTGCCATGACACCTTGCTATCAGTTATTTCTATTATTATTATTTTAGTTTTTATTTGCACGTGTTTGTGTTTGTGTGTGTGTGTGTGTGTGTGTGTGTGTGTGTGTGTGTGTGTGTGTGTGTGTGTGTGTGTGTGTGTGTGTGTCTGTGTCTGTGTGTGTGTCTGTGTCTGTGTATGTGTGTGTTTGATGATGTTTGGTGTGTGTCTGTGCGTGCAAAACAGAGAAAGAATTTCTGGATGGTTCTTTGGCAGTGGAGGTTAATGGTTAGAGAAAAAAATAAAAATAAAATAAGAAACTCAAGTAAATTGAAAATAAATAAACAAATAATAATAATAATAAATATGTCAATTCAAATTATGACAGTAATTATAACATTATTTGTAATAATGTAAAATAAATAATAGCAAACTAAAATAATAAATCAATAAAAGACATAAATTAAAAAAAACATTATATATATTTGGGGGGTTTGACTCTGGGGGTCTTTTAAACAAATTATTAACAAGGGTAATGAAAAGCATACATTCGATTTTTGTCAATTGGAAAGGCAACAGAAGAAAATCAAAACACACTTCTAAAAATTCACTTTAAAATCTGAGCAGTCTTGCAAATCAAATTGCAATTATTGGATAACATGGCCTGATTTTCTATGACACATCCGTGTAATAGTGTAGTGATGCAATGAAAAAAAGAACTGGTTAACTCCTACGCTTCACAAATACTGATAATTCTCTCCCTGGATGCAGCCACAGCCAATCAAAGACAAACAGCGAGTCAACTATTGCAGGGCTAAGGACATCTGTAAGAGCGACATGTGGGTCATTAACCTGCCATGAACTCAGGATTGTGATAGCCAGTCATTGAATCCAGGTTAGACTGAATGACACATTTTAAAAAGGTTTCTCATAGAGTACATCTTCTGCTCTTACAGAAGGCTGTCCATTTCACTCTTTGCCACAACCCAGCAGTATCAAGATTCACTGACATCAAGGATCACGAGTGCAAGTGATGCAGAAATCCAACTCCTTAGCAGTAAACAAGACACAAAATGTGCCAGTGAAAATGTTTGTCGTGGTAAACTTTTCTTCTTATGAATTAATCAGTACATAGGGGTGGGACAAAATATACATACAGCAATGTATCCTATAGTCCTGACACGTGTGATATACATACTGCTGATGCCAGATATTGTATTTAGATAGAAAAATAATATGTGGATCAGAATCTGACTCACCGTGTCACTACCTCACCGTGTCACTACCTCATGACTTCTTGCAGTGGTGCTAATGGCATTAATCCCACACTTTGATTTTAAGTTCATGTGGTATACTTTAGTTAATTGGATATCATGTTGTATCATAATATGCTTGTCTAGCAATTTCACCAGTTATCAAAGAATGCTACATCGTAACATTATCGTCATGTATCTGATACAAGCGGCAACCTCTGGCCGCGAGAATTGAAGCCAATGCCAAAGTGTTACAAACTGCAGTTTCTCGAGTGTCCGCTTGAGGCTGGCTCCGGAAGTACCAAAAACCACATACACAAAAGTAAAAAAAAAAAAAGCTGATGTTTACAGCAGAAATAACTATGTTTATAGCCTGGTTCAAAAAACGAGTGTAGTCTGGATAGCTCTTTCCTCAATCGGCACACACTGTACATGGAGTTAATTATTTTATAACGTGGCCATTTCGAAGATATTAAGACTGTACGTTTTCCATTATGAGAGGCACAGCTGACTTGATTGACTGGCGGGAACACTGTAGCTGTTGGCGAGGAGACTCAAAGCCCGCCTCTTTACCTCAAACTAACTTGACAAAAGTTAGGTTGGGTTCAGCATTTCCAATACGACTCCCATGGACGATTAGCTTCAAAACAGCGCTTCAGAAACAGATGAGTGATGTCACTGATACTATGTCCATTGTTTATACAGTCTATGATCTGACATCACACCCTTAGATTCCCTCATTAGTACACAGTACTAAATTGCCACTTCAAAATGGTAATAAGAAACACCAGGGACGTATGTGAACTAGGGGTGAGTATTGGCAAGAACCTTACGATACGATACGCATCACGATACTTTGGTCACAATACGATAGTATCACAATATATCACGATATCGCAATATTGTGATATATTGCGATATTCTACACAGTAAACTAAGAAAAAAATAGAGATGGTGTATATGTAAATCCCACAATATTACTCAAAACTGAAAGGAAAAATTAAGTAAAAACTATTTGATTGAAAACAACTTTTCCACTTTATTGTTTTTGAAATACTGAAGTCGGATTTTAGTTCCAAATCGGCTGAAATATGAATTTTTATTTTTACAAAAAAACGATATTAAGAGTTGAAATATCAACATTATATCGGAGGTCAAAGTATCACGATGTATTGCTGTATCGATATCTTTTCACAATTCCAATGTGAACCTGCATGAAACTGTCTAACTCTTTTAATAAACAGTGTAGTTTATAAAGACGTGACATTTTGTCAAAGAAACATCGGAATGATAGGATGGTATTATGAAGTAGCACTCTCCACCACCATCATCAAACATTAAAAGAGAGTACAATTTGAAAGAACAGTATTATTCTTTCAAGCTCAGCTCAACAGACTCGTCTTAGCCAAGGCTCATTGCGTTCTCTCTGGCAGCCTGTAAACACTCTCCATATCACAAGGACAATAAATGCTGGGTTATAGTCAACCTTGTAATCCATCTGCATTTTTCAAGTGCAGAACTTCTGCCATGATGTAAAAGACTAACCACACTCCAGGCTTAGCACATCACATCCTGTGCATCTAAAAATATCTCTTTGCCCCTCTCCCTCTCCGAAACTGAAGGGCCCACTCAGGACAAAAGGCAAACCTGCACGCTTCAGTGGGTATATAACTCTGGTTGTGGAAATAATTTGAATGTCTGATGAGGAAACCTTGACACTGTACGGCAAAAGAAGAGCTGATGTAAACCAGTCAGAAATCAAGCTGTACTGTGATCACACTCCTTAAGACGATAATCCTAGGAGGATCTAAACAGCGTTAAAAATGACTTGGCAATTAACAGACTGTGTTAAAATGGGCAGATGTGATTTGCATTTGCTCTCTCGATCCCTGCACTTGTGCCTCCGTGAGCCTCTCTAACTCAGACACATTCACTTGGCCTCACCCTATTATATAAGCACCACAGTCATAGGAAATGAGCATGAGTGAGCAAATCCCTCTTTGCATTCATTGTGCATTGTTGTTGTGCCATGGAGCTGGGCAGAAGCCTATCTTT
This sequence comes from Notolabrus celidotus, assembly GCF_009762535.1. Classification (NCBI taxonomy): domain Eukaryota; kingdom Metazoa; phylum Chordata; class Actinopteri; order Labriformes; family Labridae; genus Notolabrus; species Notolabrus celidotus. The sequence continues at coordinate 24,163,666 of NC_048278.1, read as the reverse complement.
TCAATTTTCTAGAAAAGTTTCACTGCTACCTGCCAACTCTTCAGAGTATTTATTAACCCAGACTACGACCACAAACACTTCCAAAGGGACCTTCTGTTCTAGGACAATGACTCATCACTTATCTGGGTTTACCAAATGGTTTCATTTTGACCTGCATGATGTCAACCAAGTGTGCAGACATCTGTAAGACAAAAACAAACACATACCCAGTTCACAGAGCATCTCGTCCTTCCCAAACAAAGTGTCACATGGATCTAAACCTGTGATCTTATGAAACTTTTGCCACTTCTGGTTAGCCAGCTTGTCTAACATCAAGCTACAAAGACTCTTGAAATCATTCTGCAAATATAAAAGCACATAATGGAGGTTTATTAAAGAAACATGATGTTTTTGGACAATGCAAGAAGCTTCAATGCTCAGACATTACATAACTAATCCATTATACAATGATAACTCAAGTTTAATCAACATAATGAACATTTAACTTCCACTTATTAACCCCCCTTCCTGTTCTCCCCTATACCTTACTTATAATCAATAGTAGCTTAACCATTAGTAGACACATCACATGAACAAAGAAGGTTTAGACCTTTCAACCCATGACTTTTCAGAAGTTTGTCACATGTAAAAAGTCTCATGCTTCTCCTGAGATATACAGCCATTTGCTTTTTATTACTTCATTACACAGAGCAGACAAATTCATGATCAAAAGAGCTTGTCATAGTGTATTTCATTAACCTCTTAAATACCCTCTCAACATCTATGCCACTATAAGAAATGTATCTACTTTACATATCTGTATATATATACGTATATATATATATATATATATATATATACATATATATATATATATATATATACATATACATATACATATATATATATATATATATAAATACATTCAAAAACTGTGCCCAAACCACAGCTTTTGTGCAAGAGTTCCACATGATCAGCCCACAACATCACATCCTCAAGATGCCGTCCAAATGTGTAGTGGAAATTTCCACTAGCAGCCATGGCCGGCCTTGAGATTTGCACATCTGAAACTTAATATGCCAAAGGGCAGAAACAAACACCCAGGCCTCAGAGGCAGAGTGAGGGGCTCTTTAAAATGTGCTGGCTGTAGTAAATTAAATGCACACAGTCATACAAGGGGGGTTTAACTGACCCTAACGTATCTGATCGAACGTGAAGACATTACAAGTAATTAAAATGTTTCAGTGTGGCTTGTTAGATAACTCATTTTGACAGAAAGAGGGGGAAACACATCAGTCACAGCACACAAAACACAAGCATCTGTCAGAGACCAGGGTAGAAGCTTTTTGTCCTCTGTTTAAACTGTGGGACTGTGCTGAGTTTCATTAATCTACATTCTGAAAGGATTAAGCAGCTATGATGTTTTTGATCACACACCTTATTACTTATGAAAGTAGCTAACAGTTTCCACTTGAAGCCCTTAAAAATACATCACAAAAAAAAAACTTGTTTTTCCAAAGTTGGGCCAAGTTCTGCAGTAAGTAGGTCGCTGCAACCATAACTCCAGTTATGGAGAAGCACAAGGCAGAGGACTGGATGGAGCGGACATGGTCAAGCTGATAGAATTTTACATGCATGATTTATATTTAATTCACCTACTAACACCCCTGTACAAGCATCAAAACTTGGTACTACAAAGTACATGTGACCATGATATCTCTGGTTTCTGTAGGTCACAATTGTGCTGTTGTCTACTTGGGTATTTGTCTATTGTAAGAAGCATTAAGTAACAGGTTCATTATATCATATCTAGAGCAAACATCCATGCAGCATGTTATCAGGCTAGGAATTACAGAGAGCGACACTTAAGTGACAGTATCAACTTTGATTGGTCCAAATAAAATTATATGTTAGTTGACTAACGGCTAAATTCCACCAGATCCGTATCCAGTCCGTCTCCGATCCATCACAGCACCGGATCTGATAGGTTTCTATTCCAGTCAATGTGTTAACTCCCACTGGATCCCTTCCATTGCTTTTCGGCTGCGTCCCTGATCCGGCACGCCGGAGCCCTCCGATCAGATACCCAAGGCTTGTATTTTTGCCGGATGCCGGCACGACGCATGAATCTCAACAGGAAGTCCGGCACCAATACAGAATTAAAACATCCCGTTCATTTTCAGAATAAAACACTCTGTATTATAGCCAGATCGTTTTTCACTCAACTCTGACAACATACTGTCATAATGGGCAGAGCCAGGCCTGAAGTCAATAGGTCAGAGGTCAATAAAGACAACATGGATGAGGAGAGGAGTCGGATATTCAGTAAAGCAGTAATTACCACGGGAAAAACTCAGTTATATGATTCCAGCTGTCTGGCAGTCCTGCTCCGTGCTGCGTTCTGAAAATGCAACCTGTGTTGACGGACAATGGAGCACAGAGACGGACTGCAGCGGGTCAGAGACGGATCGGACATGGATCTGATGGAAGTCCCAGGTGAGACAGACAAACTGACCCACAGAGAGGTCTAATTGAGCAAATTTCCTTTCCCACTCTGTTCTTATCAATAAACACAGCTCTGAAAACGAGCTACTCTATCTTGTTGTTGTATGTGGCTTGCTTTATGAACCGTAGGCCAGCTTTGCCTCTTCATAACCAAGGAAGGTATGTAGTTCTCAGGGTTGCTCAACAGAACACAGTAGGTGACGCAACTATCAGCGATTCCAGAATAAAAAGCGTGGAGTTAAACACACCGCAGTCTGTAGATTGAGATGAAAGAGGGAGGAGATCGTACTGATCATATCTCTCTTAACTGGATGGTATTTGATCAGTAAAGTCATGTACTTTAATTAACTATGACTATGTTTTGTGAATGTTTTCATTTATATCAGGAAATGCTTTTGGGCAATATACAGGTATGTTGTGTTGGTCTTATTGGGAAACGGTCATGGGGAAAATCGGATGCTTAACACAGACACCAGCTGAGCGGTGAGAGGTTTACAGAGATGGATGCAAAAGGAGAGGGAGATCACACAAGATGTATTTTCCTGTAACTTGATGTTAATGTATTTTATTAAAACTCTTTTTTTCAACAAAAAGTTCAGCATAAACTCAAATAAATAGCTATCCAGTTACTACTTTTACCAAATAACTGCCCTACACACAACTTCAAAATAAAAGCATTGTGTGAAAACAAGAGGAGTCTCTTCATCTAAAAAACAGGATAGGGTTTGCTTTGAAAAGCATCCCGAATGTGCTTTCAAACTATATTTGATGCTTTTGATATTGCTGATACTAACTCAATATAGATCTCAATGTAAGCCAAAATATGTTGCGAGTTGCAGAAAATGTTATATTTGCTATGGGAAGAGGATAGGTTTAATTGGAAAAGCTTGGTTTATATTTGCTCTCTCACCGTTCCAATGAACCCAGTCATTCCTCAGCGTACTGTCAGTAACACAAGCTGACACAAACAAGAGGAACTGACACACACAGCTGCCCCTTAGCAATCCGTCCCTACTACATCCTGGCACTTCTTAAAGGAGGTGCTATTTTTTACTCCCAGTATAAATGTCTTCTAAATATCTCTCTCCATTTAACATATCCTCTCTTAAAATCTATTTGAATCTGTTTGTTTACTTTTAAGTCTAAGTTTAGCTTATAGCCACTTACACTGTATGGTATTAAAAGTAATGAGTTATTTGTCCTTATAAATTAAACTGTCTTTTTAAAACATTATCCCTGTAAATGATCCTTATTCAAATCATAGTAAGACTATTACTTTACGACTTATTTTCATCGTTACCTACTTTTTTTGAACAGGACTCTTGGTCTGCAAATTGCAGGGTCACAGTCACTATAAATAAAACCTGCAGTCATGTGAGGGTGAGTAAGTCAAGCTGAAGCATGAAATCAACCTGAACCAAATACAAGACATATCAGCTCTTAGGGTTATCAGCTACTGACCTGAAGCAAATAAACAAACAGAACCAAAACACAGGATACAAAGGTGTCAAGTTCACAGACTTTGACAAATTCCATCACAGCCATTCAATAGTGGAAAAATCTGACATTTCCATATCATTCTTTTTTGCAATATATATTGAGAAATCATCAACGTAGAGGAAATTTCGCCATTTTAAAAACGGCCAAGGGAATATAGTGGGGAAGAAGGGAAGATGACTAAAATTGCAAATAAGCAGAAATGTTTAAATAATTATGCAAATGTCCTAAAAACATATATAAATATATAATTAAATTAAATTAAAAAGTTGCGTTTAAAAATAATAAATACGTTGATTTTATCTAGCCTGAAATTTTTTTTTTATAATAATGACAAATAAAATATGCAAACTACTTATAAATAGCTACATAGCCATCAGCAAAATTAATCCAGGGAATAAACAATAAAAAGCAATAAGAATGTGTTTCATCTTTGGGGTTTAATAGAATAAAATCCAAATGTTAGGTCCTTTTCCACTTATTATGAAAATATGTGTATTTTTTACGTGTATTGGTGGTTTCCAATGAGACACAAGTCCCTCTTAGATCTGTTATGTAATGTGCTACTTGACTCTGGTATTTAACCCATGACCTTGTGACGAACAAGTGTCCCCATGTAAGGTCCACACACTCCATAGTGCTCATTTCCTCTTAAGTGGAAAATTACACAACTGACTTTAACCCAGACTGTATGATATTACTATCCCTAAACACCCAATGACTGAAACCTTTGTTTTGGTGAATTCACAGGGTGTTAAACGTCACAGGGGCTTCAGAACCAGTATGCCCTTTAATCACACAACATGCGTGCGTTGTGCTCATATTTAGCAATATTGGGTGTCAATTTACACAGCTATTTTTTCCACACTATTTTAGGACCCACAAAACATGCAGTTACAGACACACGGGGTTGAATTCACAATGTTCCCTTGGATAAAACTGAATCTAGATGAGTAAAAGATGAAAGGTATGGGTTACATTAAATGGTCATTGTCCACTCTGGAATGAAATAGCCATGAAAACAGTTCTCGATTCATGTTTGCCAGCACAAAGTAACTAAGACCGTTGATGATGAAGTACCTTAGAGCAAAAGGGATACAATAAAAAGTTACTTGATAATTTGGACCTGATTACATTTATTTGCTGCTACTTCAGGTGTGACCTAGGCGGCAACCTTTGGCCGCGAGAATCGAAGTCAATGTGGAAGTGTTAAGAAATGCAGTTCCTTGAGTGTCCACTTGAGGCTGGCTCCAGAAGTACCAGAAACCACAAACACACCAATTCATAAAAGCCGATCTTTACAGCATAAATGAACACGTTTACAGCCTGGTACAAAAACAAGTGTAGTCTGGATAGCTCATTTCTCAATCGGCACACACTGTATGAGGGGTGAATTTTTTCATAACGCAGCAATTTGTAGATATTAAGATTACGAGCTTTCTTTTATGAGAAGCACAGCTGACTTGATTGACAGGCGGGTACACTGTAGCTGTTGTCTAGGAGGCTCAAAGCCTGCCTCTTTACCTCACAATGACTTGACGATTGGCTTCAATATAGCGCTTTAGAAACAGTTGGGTGAGGTCAAAGATACTACGTCCATTATTTATACAGTCTATGGTGTGACCCTTTTCCTTTCGTGGGGCATTCCTTATCTCAGTCTTCAACTATAGTTGCGTGGATGCCTAAGAGAAGAGCTCTATATATTCAGTAGGAGACTACAAACAAAGGTACTTACTTTGGGATAGGAATGCAGAGATTTATTGGCTGAACATTGGTATTGCACACCTTATTGGCCTTGTGGGTGCCATCTATCTAAGTATCTGAATGCAGTGTCAGATGTTCATCTCTTGTGTTATTAACTTTTCCCTGGATACATGTTATGTTGGCAATCCACTGTTTAGCTCCAACAACAGTAGCTGGCAAACCTAGCTGCTGATTTTGAAAAAAAAAAGCCCGGCCTGGCTTGAAAGAACTCCAGCATGATGTGAAGCAGCTGCAGTGAGCACATGTGGTTTGTTTTCAAATTAAAGTGAAAGAAAATGTTGGCCATATGGAAGTTAACACAGTTACTGGAAGCATTCAAGGACATTCAATGGTTGTGACATGGTCGTGTGGCCTATTAAGCAAGGATAGAAACACATCAAATCTTGGCTTTAGCTATAAGCAAAACCAGAACTTAAAAAATTAGCCCAGAATTTCATAGTTAAATCCCCTTTTCCCACTTTGTACAGTGTACTTAAAAACTCCTGTAGCTAAGATTGGGATAGTGCTAATGTTCATATTGGAAGGCATGTCTGGCCTCTGCCAATAGTCTCAAATCAAGCAAGAGAAAGTTTTCATAGATGGTTTATGTAGCTAATAGGACACATTTATTAAACCTACATTTTCATTGTTTTTTTTATAGAACTCAAGAAATGAAGATAGATTTGTCCTCCAATCTGAACTTCAGGTTCCATCAGCTGCAATCGTATCAAGCTGCATGTAGTCAAACAATCTGAATCCAGTACTGTACAGTGGGAGGAGGGCTAAATAAGAATCTGTTTCAAGATGAGATTGTGTATTCACTTTCATTAGGAGCTAAAGGAGTTAAAACTTGTATTATTTGATAGCTGTCTCCTCAGTGAGAAGGCAATAAACAGAAATAAACACATCCCTTCAACATCAGGTCTACTCTGCATTGATTAGTAAAAGTTGTACTTCTAAAGAAGCATTTCAGAAAGTTTCCTAACACTGACAATCAATGTTTAGACAAAACTATGCCAGACATGACGTTCACTCATGTTTACAAGGACATCAGCGTTATCACTCACAGGAGGTCAGAAGTTGAGCAAATTTGAACTTTAAGTGCAGGCCACCGATTACCACATACCAGGGTTCCCACTCTTTTCCAGAGATCATTTTCCAGGACATTTTCAGTGATAATCAAGCTGGTATGACAGTCTAAATTGAGTTCCTACTTTAGTTCCTAAATAGTCTAATATGTTCCTCTCAGTGGAAGTCTACATTGAAAGATGTGCAGTCTATGGCTATCCATGAAATCATCTCTTACATTGTAATTATAGAACAATGCAACCAAAGATGCACAGCACTTTATTAGTGCAACAAAGTAAAAATGATGGCCAACTCTCATCTCAGCTTTCTCTTCTCTCAAAAAATATTAAAAGAGCAAAGTAAAAAAACAAAGAGCCAGCAAAGGACTCTGGAAGCTGCCTTACTGAAATAAATAATAATCAGAGGATCAGTGCATAAATTGACCTAAATAGAACTGAATGACAAAAATGGCCACAAATGTTGAATGGGGATGTGTTTTTTTTTTTTAACCTTGTCCGGTCGCATGCAGTCATGTTGTAATAATTTTCCAGGACAATCTGTGATTTTCCAGGACATTTTACTTTATCTCAAGTTTTCCAGGTGTTTTCAAGTACTGGAAAACTGGTAAACTGTTTTCCAGGTTTTCCAGGACGCGTGGGAACCCTGACATACTCTGTAAGAGCAAGACTCAAGCATGTCAACAAAGATCTGTTTGACAGAATCACAAATTGTTCATTTGCCTCAGAGGGCTTTACAATCTGTGCAACATATGACAAGTTAAAAATGAAAGTTGTTTCATACTGTGATTTACAGTGATGATTCAGTCTATGCACTTACTGGTTTTGAGAAGGGCATTTAACTACGACCTTGCTGAATCATAAAGAAATGAAAATGTTTCACTAAAGGAACTGAAGCAATACTTTATCTCATGCAGGAATTTATTACTTGCAACCACAGGCAAGTAGTTTTCTTGGACATACAATCTATTCAGCCTCATACTTGCACTGCTGCCAGCCAAACCCTCTCTAAGGATTAGCGTGTTTTAGCTCAGGCGTGTTACAGCCCACACAATGCTGCCAGTGTTGACGGAAACAGAGAAAAGCCCTACTGTTTCCCCACCACGCGTTTTCACAATGGTCACTGTTGAGTGGATAACAGTGAAGAGTGTAAATCACGACGGCTGCTCTCCACCGTAAAGCACTGGTATGGTTATTAAAGGAGATAATTAGAGCTGGAGATATGACATAACTAAGACAGTCATATGACAGCTAATTGTAATTATTTTACATTATGTTATTCACATGAAAGGGCAAGCTAGCACCTTAATGTTGCAGCTGAGGTGAAATCTTGGTGTGGTTCTTCCTAATGTTACTGCGGGGCGTGGGCTCGCTAGCAGAGATGTGACGTTCGCGAACGAGTCGGTCTTTTGAACGGCTCTTTTAAGTGAACCGATTCGCAGTTGCGAGCCTTTCATTTGGGAGCCGTTTTTTATATGCAGATTACCCATGCTGCCTTCACGTGTCACCTGTGTGCCCCATGAGTCTTTTGTTCACACTTATTGTCAACACTTTGTTATTGTTTACATTGTTTAGATGAGTGATTCTATAATTAGGGGTACATTTCAAGTCCATGGGGGGAATTTGTCAATTTTACCAAATATTATGGGTCGTTATTTTAAAAAAAATGTCCAATTTTATATTGGATGATATTTCTCTTTCATTTAATACAAAAAGTTAACAGGTTCCATGATTTATTTTGCAATAAATGCAGATTATATATTGGAATTTAAAGTTTTTGTGCTGTCTGATTTCTTAAACGTCAAGTTTGCTCTTAAAATTTAACATTAGAATACATGTATTTATATATTATTTCAGCATTAATTGTTCAAAAATAATAATTATGTGGATTCGAGTCAAGGAGCTGAGTTCAGGTGTAGAAACACCAGGTCTTCATTTTTATTCTAGTTGTACTTTTATTTCTTGATAAACATATATATTTATTCTTATTTATTATTTTCATATTTTTTTCTGTATTAATAAAATGTTCTTGTGTGGAAAATGTTACAGTAAAGTTGTTTTGCATGGAAGTTATCTGTAGCTTGCATAGTTTTTATAAGTTTTTTAGGTGAGGGAAAATTCAAAATAGTGATCTCACTGTCGAAGCATGGGGATATGGCACTATACTAAAAACGTATTTCTTCAGTCTGGCTTTTATGTAGGGTTTAACAGTTTTATTACCTACCTTTTACTATAATATTGATTTAAATATTGCTTTATTATTTTAGTAATTTTAACTGTTATCTTATTCTATTTTATGTATTTATTCATTCATTTATTTAATTTGTATTTATCTACTCAGTTTTATTGATATTTTTAGCCTTAGTTTTATTTTTCAGCTCTTATCCTTATTTATTTTAACTATTTTTATTCTTAATTTTGATTCTTTAACTTATTTTAATAACACATATTTTATTTTTGGTGTACATTGGTCTCTGTTTTATTTTATGTTGTTCCCATTATTATTTTTATTTTTTATTTGTATTATTACTATTTTTCTTATTATTATTAGTATTATTATTATTGTCCCCTAATATGTCTTGTCATTGTTTCATTTCTACTTCTTTCTCGTTTTTCACTCGCTGTAAAGCACTTTGGGTTGCATTTGATTTGTATGAAAGATGCTAGATGAATAAAGCTTAATTGATTGATTGATCTTATGGAATGTTTACAATGCCAAATTAAATTATAATCAATATTTCAGAATAATTCCCACCAATAGAGTATATATATATATATATTGGTGTGATGTGTAAGTGTAAATTATTCTGATCCAAATCTTAACTTATAACTGATTCCAGTGATTGTGTCCTTGATAAAAATGAGTTACCCCTGGTTGACTTCTAAAAAATAAATGAATATAACAACGAGCCAAAGAGCCAGTCTTTTGAACGGCTCTTTTGACAGGAACAGCTCCTCAAGATCCGGTTCCCTTCAAAGAGCCAAAATCCCATCTCTTGCCGCTAGCTAGCAGCCATAACGTTACTCAACCTTACTATATTGACCACAGAGATCATTTGAAGTGGTGTTGGGTCAACATTCCTCTGTGAAGTCAGCACATTACACACTGACTGACAGTATAAGGAAGTTCATTCAACTACGCTTGGGTGATATTTACCTTGAAGTGCGATGGCATCAATTCGTGTGGCCAAGCACGTTCAGAATAACAGTTAAACAGCATCCACTCACCGTGATTCCCCCTGTAGTATGTTCCTCTGCTGTGTTCTTCCTCACAAACTCGAGATGCTGAAGGGCTTTAAAGGGCGAAAAATAGACCCGAACAAGCAGCAAAGACTGTCCTGGGAACAAAAATCGCCTTTGTCTTAATGTAAGTTGACCTATCCGCTGCAGCCGCTGCAGGGCGACCTCATCACACAACACCCCGCCTGTGATGTGGACGACGGTCGGGGTTGTGGTTTTAGAGGGGACCTCGCTCGGTCTGACCGGGGAAACAAAAACAGCAGTGGGTGAATGTATGTTGTTAGCAGGGAGGTGGGGATCTCGTGAAGGGCTCTCTCTCTCTCTCTCTCTCTCTCCCTCTCTCTTTCTCTCTCTCTCTCTCTCTCTCTCTCTCTCTCTCTCTCTCTCTCTCTCTCGTCGTGACTTTCCAGAAGATCCCGTCGTTGGCAGAGGGAATCGAGGTTGGCAGTCTGCACGGTCCGCACGTACAATAAATGTTTGCTAGCCCACTACCAGCAGCAGTAGCAGCAGCAGCTAGGTCCCACCTCCTTCTCCTCCTCCCTGTCGGCTCAGCACACACAGACCGATGCGGGTAATGCCGCGCGAGGTTTTGAGGACAGCGTGTACGAGCGGAGTGATGCTGGCACGAGAGGGATTGGATGATGCTGCACATGGTCACGTAGCTGATTGAGAGGGAATCTTTAAAATGAGTGTTACAGTTAAAACCATAGACCAGGGGCGTCAAACTCATTTCAGTTCAGGGGGCCACATGGGCCACATGCAGCCCAAATTGAACTGAAGTGGGCTGGACCAGCAAAATCATCAGAATCAGCTTGAACACACAAGGAATTTAATAATAATAATAATACATTTTATTTATATAGCGCTTTTCAAAAACTCAAAGACACTGTACAATTGTTAAAATCAATACAAGCAAAAAACAAATAACACAGATCAAACAAAACAACAGTACAATCACAAATGAAAAGCTAACTTAAAAAGGTGAGTTTTTAAAAGAGATTTGAAAGCTGAAGGGTCAGAGCAGTTTTGGATATGGGAGGGGAGTGAGTTCCAGAGGGTGGGGGCGGCTACTGAGAAGGCTCTGTCCCCCCAGGTTCGGTGCTTGGTTCTGTGAGGTGGGGACAGGAGGTTGGCGTGTGAGGAGTGCAGGTTACGGGAAGGCGTGTGATGGTGGAGGAGGTCAGTGAGGTAGGAAGGGGCCTGGTGGTGGAGGGCTTTGTGAGTGAGGAGGAGGATTTTAAACTGTATGCGGTAAGGGACAGTTTGACTTGGTAAACTGTGCTCTCTTTGTACAAGGCATAAGAATAAGACATCCAATAAAAATAAAATATAATAACAATAACATAAGCTATAAATACAAAAGAACAACAAATAGGAATGACTAATATGTACAGACTAAAATAATATGATAATAGTGCAGTGGTGAGTAGCAGAGGTAGTTTTTACATTAAAAAAAATAGTAGTTAAAGGCCCTGTGAGGTAGAGCTGAAGATATTTGTCGGAACCCGAACCCGAACCCGACAGTCGGGTCGGGTTCGGTCATAGTTTTTGTCATTTTACACAGGCTCGGGTCGGGCTCGGGCTTGCACGTTAAATGAGCGGTCAGGTGAATCTGGACTCAGTCGTGCGTCAACGGCACGAGCACTGGCTCGCGCGTAAAGTGATAATACAGGACCTCTATAAGTTCGCATCATTCCTCTGGCCAAAATTTAACCAGCTGAGAATGTTGCCACACTGAGACAGGGAGGCCGTACACGCTCATGCCCGCACTCTCCTGCAAGCTGTGCACGGTGCTGCAGGTGCACAACGAGATGTGGAGACTTGAGACCCAGAGCTCTCCAGAGACAAGCGCGCTCATCCTCTGGCAAAAAGAGCAGATTTTGAGGAGTGGGAAAATGTACAGCGAGCTGACTGGGAAGACAACAAGGTGTCTCGCTACATTAAAACGACTGTCATGGAAGATGAAACTGATTTTTTTGGCTGGTGGAAGATCAACAGACCATACCCAAAACTCGCAAAATTAGCCAGATCAGTAATGAATAATGTCGGGGCAGTCGGGCTGTAAACGGGTTCGGGCTTTAAAAAAATCTAGGTCATTCGGGTTCGGACGGGTTCAGGCAGAATTCTGTCGGGCTCGGGTCGGGTCTAACTTTTAAGGCTCGACTACAGCTCTACTGTGAGGAGTTTTGAACTGGCTGAGAAACAGACTGAAAATGATACTGATGCCTCTTTATGACCTTCAATAGCAAACAAGACCATCAGCAATAACACTGAAAGTGCTCTGAGGGGGTAGGTGTCAGAAAAGATGATGGACATCTCGCTTCAGAAACAGCCTTTATTTGACTGTTTTCATGGAAAATAATCACATTGCCTGATAAAGTTGTCTGTTAAAAGACATCATAATGATGTTTTTGTTGAAAACACTACTTTTGCATGTAAAGGACAAGAGATGAGAGGTATCACTTTGTCCTCAAGGGGGCGCCAGAATCGATTCAAAACAAAAGTTCCTCATAGCAGCTTTAAATAATAAAATAAATAAAAATATGTGAATTCTGCTTGGAGAATTGTTACATTGTATATTTACATGTATATTTACAGAGAGTATTTATCTGACAGGCATGACACTGTTGTGTTTTAGTGTTCATCAGAGTGACAGCCTGGGGGAAGAAACTGTTCTTATGGCGGATTGTTTTGGCGCACAGTGATCTGTAGCGCCTGCTGGAGGGGAGGAGTTTGAAGAATTTGTGTCCAGGTTGTGAGGGGTCTGCGGAGATGCTACCTGCCCGTTTCCTGGCCCGGGACCGGTACAAGTCCTGGATGGGGGGCAGGTCGACACCAATGATTTTTTCGGCAGTCCTTATAGTCCGTTGCAGTCTGTGTTTGTCTAGTTTGGTTGCAGATCCAAATCAGACAGTGATGGAGGTGCACAGAACAGACTGGATAACATAATAATCTATAAATAACGACAACTCTAAATTTTTCCCTTTGTTTTAGTGCAAAAAAGTACAAGTACATTCTGAAAATGTTCACATTTAATGAACTATCTTTCTACAAAAACAGCTGTTGAATTTTTCACCATGATGAGTCTCATATGGGACTGAATATTTTACTCTATAAGCCCTGAAACCTGCTGCTAACACACCAAACACACAGGTTACCCATTCACCTGACACAGAGTGTAATGTTTACAGCAAAAGAACAGATAGATTATAATAAAGAACAAGGTAAAGTTGACTATTTTGGACCCCTCAGCTCCAGCATGAACAGTTTGCTCGCTGGACAGTGTTGTATGCAGGGGTGTAGTGCTAGTGTTAGTGGATCATCTTATAGTGCTCTAAAAAGTCTTTATGAATCTATTTTCTCACTTTGAGAAAAAAAGTCCAGAAAAAAAAGTGCTGTTCATGTTCTGGTTCACTCCATCAGCACTATGATTTTACGCGACCCCCAGAGGAAAAATGTCAAATAGTAGTTCATTTTATTGAAAAATTGCAGTTAATGTCTTCTCTGTATTTTTTTCACTTTGGAAAGTGGGCATGTTTGACACCCCTGCCATAGACAGTGGTCCATGGTTAAAACCAGTAGCCTACTAGTGGTGATGCCAAGGTAAAGTTTTTTCAGGACACCAATTACCTCCATCTATCTATTCAATTCAGAATTAAAGAAAGCCAATTGCAAATTATCAGTCCTCTACATAACAGCACTCCAATCTCTCACCAGAGGACAAAACATTAGACAAAAATAAAAATAGCTTATAACAGGTTTAAATGCATTGTACACAATTATGTAAAAAAAATTGTTTTATATACTTACACAAACACATTTAATCAATTTAACAAGAATGATACAAGCAACAGCTCTTTTGTTAATCTGTGTTTAATTTCTTTTTGTACTTTTAAGATTGCATTATTTAAGTAGCGTTTTTTAAATTAATGATGGGAGATAAAATTAGATCTTTTGGTGCAGAAGCATTATTGGGCCAAGACAGACCTATTAGGTCCCCATCTTATCTCAACTCAACTCTCAACTTTATATATAGCACCTTTCATACAAGCATGCTGCCCAAAGTGCCTCACAAAAGAACAGAGAGACAGAAAAAAACAGCATTGGTAAAAAATATAAAAGGCATGATTATAAACAAAGTACTTAAAAATAAAATCAATATAGTAAAATTAATAAAATACGTAAGAGTAGAAAAACAGAAGGTACAGTTCAAAAGATCAGATGAATACAAGAAAGAAATAGATGAATAAATATGATAAATACATGTTAAAGCAATGACTATAATAATAATGCAGTCCAGTGCTAAAAATAAATTACTCCAAATTAAAAGCTAGATTAAAAGGGTATTTATTTAATTTACTTTTAAAAACACCAAGAGAGCTCGCCATTCTGATGTCCACAGGCAGAGAGTTCCATAGTTTAGGGGCATAAAAACAAAGCTCTCTGGCCGGTGCTTGTGTGAGACACACAAGGAACTTTTAAAAGAGAAGCATTCAAGGACCTCATCAAACGTGCTGGAACATAAATTGACAGGAGATCTATGATGTACGGAGGAGCAAGGATGTTTACAGCTTTAAAAACAGGTAGAATAACTTTAAAATCAATTCTAAAAGTAATCATCATCATGTAGCTGTTCAGTTAAGACCAATTATACTGCAACACCAGCATTTTGCTGCCAGCATGTAGACAGATTTTTCAGTACTTTTCATAGCTTTGTTTTTTTTTTGTTATCTACAAAACGTATTATATGGTTCTTCTTTGATGGTAAGGTTCTCACCTCAGCACAGTAAATGCACTCAGCTACCTTCCTTATAAAAAAAATCCATGCAGTTCCCATTATTGGTTTTAAATGAGCCATGAAGAGCAAGTGTTTATTTGCTAATATATCAGTCCATGAGTTTCAACCATTAAAACAACACTTGACTAATTAAGTGTAAGTGTTACTATATCATTTTTGCAATGAAGATGGCTTAAATACGACAAAAATATTCATGTTTGCCTGTAGTGACTTTTGTTCTTTCTCAATAAGGATGACGGCGATTCCTGCTTCTCTTAGTAAGGGGAGGATAAGCCTAGGAAATAGTCTAACATGTTAATAATAACTCAAAATTGCCCCATCACAAGCTTTGTCATGTGATTTAATCACTTACTGTAAAAAAGGCGGGATCAAATTATTTTGAAGCATGTCATGCAGGACAGCACGTCTGGTCTTCATGACATGAGCCTAAGACAGCTCATGTCACTCCCCTGCTCATTTCGCTACACTGGCTTCCAGTTGCAGCTCGCATCAGATACAAAACTCTAATCATCACTTACAAAGCAGTAACCAAAACTGCTCCAGTTTACATGGAACCCCTCATCCAGGTCTACAGCCCTTCTCGCCCACTACGCTCAGCCTCTGAAAAGCGCCTATTGCTTCCAGCACATAAGGCCTCAAAATCACTAGCTCGACTCTTCTCTTTTGTTTCCCCTAAATGGTGGAATGAATTGGCCAACTCCATTCGATCTGCAGAGTCCCTCTCTACTTTCAAAAGACAGCTAAAGACCCAGCTCTTTAGGAAGCACTATGCACTTAGCTAGACTGTTCTCCACTGTTGTCCCCAGTGGCAGATCGTGTCTTCCAGCTACAGTTGACTCGCACTGTCCTGCTCTACTCTGGGAATCTGTGTTCAGCTCTTGAGTGACCCAGCACTTTACTTTGGTCATTACTATGGTGATGTTAATTGTTGATGATGATAATGGAAGGTCTTAAATGGTTTGGTTGCTTCATTGTAGGTGTTCCTTATTTTATTAAAAAAAATATATAAATAAATAAAAAAAATCCTGCCTTACTTTTGTGCATTGCCTTTACACTGCTTGGCAGTACCTGCACCCAAATTGACTTGAAGCCCTTTGTTACTCTTACTGATCTTGTTTCCTCTTGTCTAGATCTTTACTTGTGTTGTTCTTGTTCTCGTATGTACATCGCTTTGGATAAAAGCGTCTGCTAAATGACATTGTAACATTGTAACATTGTAACATGTCTTTCCAAAACAATGTTACCCAGGAGGCGTGTTCTGAGGTTACTAATTTCAGTCAAAACTGAGCACATATTCAATACAGCTCAACATGGGATCACAGAGTATGCAGGAAATCGGTTTCAAATAGGTTTGCAGAGAGTGGCTAATGTCAGCAGGGCTAGCATCACCAGCATTCGGTTCTCCTCGCAAGTCAACATCCATGTCCGAGTGGTCATATGCCAGTCTAACCAGACCCAGCCTACATACACTTTATCGTCGTTTTCTAGATCAAAATCTTGCACAGCATTACGAAATGCCTTCTGTTATCTGTGCTTGTTTACATCCGGGTAACAGAGCATTACAGCATTATGGCGATTGCCATTAAGCAGAGCTACAGCTATGACGAAACATATGGCCTCCATCACCTGGCCCCCTCCTATCTCACTGACCTGCTTCACCCTCACAACCCCATCCCGTGCTCTCCGCTTCTCTGATGAAAATCTCCTCTCCCCACCCTGTAGGACCAAGCACTGAACCTGGGGTGACAGGGCTTACTCCATTGCTGCCCCCGCCGGAACTCCCTCCCCAAACACAAACGCAACTCCACCAACCTACAGACATTCAAATCCCACCTCAAAACACACCTCTTCAGAACTGCTTTTAACTGTTAATGTTTTTATATCCACTGTGTTTCTATTTTGTTTCTTTTATTGTTTCTCTTAATTTGTGCTATTTGTGAAGTGTCTTTGAGTTCTGTGAAAAGCGCTATATAAATAAAATTTATTATTATTATTATTATTATATGGCCCGCATTTCAGGCCAATAATTAATTAGTTAAAATTACTTATTCTTGTTTCGACTAGCAAGGCTGAGGACAGTTAATCGACAATTAATCAATACAACACGCACATCCCTATTCCCAAGTTCATAAACAAACTGAACTGCTGTTTTGATATATTTCCCAAAATCTTGCAGTCATTTGAAACTTGGCCCAGTATTGTAATAATTATGTAATAAATATGAATGCTTCAATGAAATAACACATTTTTATGTGGATAAGTTGTAAGGAGCAGATGCAATGTGTTGCAGACATTAAAATTATAAATAGCTCATAATATAGAGTTTAGAATGAAAAAAAAAATCCAGATGAATCCAAGGTCATTAAGAACCCAAATGCAGAAAATTACGTGTGATAAGTATTGAATTAAATGTGTAAGCTGTCTGACCAATGTACACTCATAAATGTCTATTTTTGACAGTTCATGGGTAACAAGATAACCCCAACAGGCAGGAAGTGGCGGCTTCATCTCTCCTACCCAGACCACACATCACCAGTAAGTTAAACAGAAAAATCCACACATTTTATAAAGTGATGTTAGAACTTTGACCCAGAGTAGCTAGAATTGCTCTTAAACTCTATTTCAGATCAACTCTTTTTACTTGGAGTGGGCTCTAATGGGTAACTCTGTATTCTGCTGTCTCATTTGAAAGCCCAGAGTCTCCACACATACAGCAGGCCTAACGTCAACATTTAAACATGATTTTTTCCATAGCATTGATTTCTTACATTCATCCCTGCTATCTTACAGTTAAAGGTGTAGGAGTTTGGTGTTACACATTTGCTGAACCTCACTGCCAACTCCCGACCCACACACACATACTCACACACACTTTTCAGCACTTCCTCCTAAGAAATATGAATACCAGTATCCAGGAAGCCACACTTTGGCCACCCAGCCCGGCACTCCATTTCCTTTGAAAGAAGTGGAGGAACACGACCATTCCCCAATGCACATCACTACGAGAGCATGTCAATGAGGTGCCAATGACAGGGCTGCATTGTGAGATGGGTCGAGAGTGGGAGTGCCATGTGACACTCCTGAATGGGCTGCCGGGGGTTGGCCGGGGGGGAAGGATGGCAGCATCCACAAAGGCCCATTGAAGGTCTGCAGACGAGGTAAGACTGGCACTGGTCCTTCTTCCCTTCCATAGGAGGGCAGGAGGAGGCTGCTGCTTGGTACTGACTGAATGCAGGGATTATTTCACAAGAATTGGAGCGAGGAGGTTTATTATCACCATGTAACACTTCCTCCAGTCTGTTGATGGCCATTATCTCCACTTCCACACTTCCACTACTGTCTCACAGGATTTTACACTGTGCCTACAATAGGCTATTGTATTATTAGCGCCACAGAACCAGAGGTGACACAGAATCACAGTATGGGACACAGGATCGCATGCTCTTTTAGTCTTAAGCGTATTAAAAGTGGATCCTATTACAAAATGTAATAGCCAGAGGAAACAAAACTCATGTCAGCCCTGAAGAGATAAAACAAGCTGCAATACATTATAAAACATCCCATTATGGGGATAAAACAATATATGCAAGTTCAGGATTGGTGCCATTTTCAGAGTTCTTAAAACAACACTTTTAGATTTTTTAAAAAGTGCTAATGTCATGCATCAGGCCTACATTTTTTTTTACAAAGACTCAATACATATTGCAATACATGTAAAAGGGTTCAGGGCTTTAAAATAAATGTAGTCTAGCCAAAAATTAAAGTGAACAAAAACATATGTGTATTGATTTGTGGATGAATTTAGGTGCTTGAAAATAATTTTGAATATGTTTAACACACTAGAAAGTCACCTAGTGATAAAACTGTAAGTTTTAGTTGATAATAAAAGGCTCTTATTTAGTAGTTAATGATTATTTTTGCATCTTATTGACTGTAGAATAATGCAGAAGACTTTTATTATATGATTTTTTATATAAGAGATAAAATATTTTGCATAGGATATATGATATAGCTGCACTGAATCTCAAAGGCAGCAGGGCTGTGCTCAGTGTGTTCTGTGGGCACTCAGTGGGTGCAGTGCAGTTACTGTAACACAAATCAATAAAGCTGATTGTACACTACTCATCTATCATTACACAGATTCTTAGACTCTAAGTTGGTGATAGTTTGCACTCTCCTCTTTGGACATACACTACTGACTCTTTGGCTGATGACATATTATAATAAATATTACATTATATTATATAATTCATTATTATTATTATTATTATTATTATTATTATTATTATTATTATTATTATTATTATTAGTGTTATTATTAGTGTTATACTATGTTATATTATATTATTATTATTATTATTATTATTATTATTAATAATAATATTATTACTATTATTATTATTATTACTAATATTGTATACAACTGATCATGTTACTACTATATATTACTTTATACTTTTCTCTTTATCTTCATACAGTCATGTTACATAACCATATATATTTATCTATTTGTATTGCTCACAATCTGTCATAAGATATACAACAATACAATACATACAATCTACTGCCTGTAATTACAACTATTTACGCCATGTGTTACATTTGTTTATACCTTTTATTTTGATTCTTTTTTTTATTTATCTTTTTTTATTATTTTTAATAATACTTATTCTTAATATGTGCTTATGTCTGTATTGCTGAAAAAAACAAATTTCCCCATGGGGATCAATAAAGTACTATCTTATCTTATCTTATCTTATATAGTAATACATATTTTGGTGTATTACTCCCTTTTTAAGGTGATTTAAATCAACTATATGTCAGTGTTTGTTTAGATTTCACTTTGTTCATCCAAAGCAGTTAGAAATATATCCCAGTCCTATGTATAGTGACAATGATACACATTTGACTAGTCCATTTGAACAATGACGTCTAATAACACTAATGTGTATTTGCTGCCCTCTAGAGGCATTACTGTGCATTACATGTGCAGATGATTTGCTTTAACTCCTTAAATAGGAGGACATGAAGGCCCAACATAAAACATATACAGTACAGTCAGTTGATGTTAAACATATGAAGTTAAAGACACGAGGATTTAAAAACAGGGGTGCTACAAACAGCCAATTAAATGACTTCATAGCTATCTGGGACTTGGATGTGTGCTGCCAGTTATGTGAAATTTTAAAGCACTGATTAGTTATACTTTTGTGATTTATTTTCAAATGTGTGTCACTGACAGTATTTATGAAATGCAACAATAAGTTGTAGTGAAAAACTTTATACCAAAGTGATATTTTTCAATCACGCTGTTGCCTCACAGCAAGAAGGTTCCTGGTTTAAATCCCCAGTCGGGCAGGTGTCTTTCTTTGTGGAGTTTGCTTGTTCTCCTTATGCATGTGTGGGTTCTCCGGGTACTCCGGCCTCCTCCAACTGTCCGAAAACATGTAGACCAGGTTAATTGGTTGCCCTAAATTGCCCATAGGTGTGAGTGTGCATTAGTGGTTGTCTGTCTCTCCATGTTTGCCCTGTGATAGGTAAGCAACCTGTCCAGGGTGTATCCTGTCCTCTGTCCGTTGTCAGCTGGGATAGCCCCCGCAAACCAGAACGGGATAAGCGGTCAAGATAATGGATGGATGGACACATGGAAATAACCATTTCTATTATATAGGTTTTTTTTTTTTCACCATGTTCACTTAATCAGTTCTTTTTTGTTGTCTTAATGTTTTTAGGTAATTAATATAATTTCATATTTTTTGGTAGACTGTGATTTAAATGAATGATTTCCCCTGGGTTTAGACTTACTACTATGTAAGTCTGCAGATTACTTTTCCTGCTTGTTCAAAGGAGCTGAGCTGGCCTGCAGGGTGCAGAGTGGTGCTGTTTATGAATACTGTGGAGTCTCTCCTGAAAGTGATCATCTTCAATGTATTTACTGTGTTACAGATGTCATTATTATGTTACAAGTACTGGGCTATGTAAGTAAGTAAACTGTGTTAATAAAGTGCTTTTCACTGACAAAAGTCACAAAGTGCTTTACAAAGACAAGACCCACAGAAAAGAAAAAGAAAACCAGAGTCCAGGGGCTACAACATGGAAAGCTCTGTCACCATGAGTGCTGAGGTGTGTACGGGGAACAGACAGAAAATGTAACATGTTTGACCTGAGTGGGCGAGGTCTGGTAGGGGTGAATGAGTTCTGACAAATATTCTGGAGTCTGACCGTGTAGGTATCTGTAAGTAAGTGCGAGAATTTTGAACTGGATTCTATAGGTGACGGGGAGCCAGTGAAGGGATTTAAGTACCAGGGTCATGTGAGATTGTTTGTTTGACCATGTTTGTACTCTGGCTGCTGCATTCTGTTTTTTTACTGTAGGCGACTGAGGGCGGACATGGTGAGAGATGAAAACAAAGAGTTACAGTAGTCGATGTGTGATGAAATGAAAGCATGAATTAATATCTCCAGGTCCGGGGGTTGAAACAAAACGTCATCATTTGCTGATATTTCTTAAATGAAAATAGCATTTAACGTGGCTGTTAAAAGATGAAGATCGGTGAAATGTGACTCCTAGATTACACAGGCTGGGCTGGGTGGATTGGGAGAGGAAACCAATGTTCTGTAAGATGATGGGTCTGGTCTTATCCTGTGCAATGTCTAACACCTCTGTTTTGTTGGAATTCAGTCGTAAAAAATGTGTTGCCAAGTCTCTATGGCATTAATGCAGTGTAAAAGAGTAGATAGGTTAGAGACCACACTGGGCTTAAATGGGAACAGCAGTTATAGGTCACCTGTGTATAGATGATATGAAATTTTAAAGCTGTTTCTATGTCCTAGCGGCAGAAGATACAGGGATAACAGCAAAGGTCCCAGAACAGATCCCTGTGGTACACCAAACGCCAGTGAAGCGGATTCTGAAAAAAGTCTCCAATGGAGACTGAGAAAGTTCTGTTAGAGAGATATGATGCAGTACCTACTGCATACTATATCCGTAGGCAGTATGTAGCAGACCGTTTTGAAAACAGCCATAGATTGTTTAAAACAGCATTCACACATTTTAGCTCAGCCAGAACACTGCTACTAGAAATATAACCGGGACAAAGAGAGCACAGCAGACACTGACACTGGCAAAGCTAAATGACAAAGGGTTGATTTAAGCTTGATAATATCCATAAAACAAAACATTTAATTACATTAACATTTATGTGGACGGGATCATGCAGTCAGTTATCAGTGCCCTTGGTGTCTCTGCCATTTAAAGCTCCTGTGAAGAACTTTCGTGTTTGTGTTGATTTTCACTACCCCTCAGGATAACATGCTAATTTTTATCTTTTATTCACTGATGTCCTGATTTCTGCCTCCTTGAAAGAGTTTTAAGCTGTGAAATTTGCAGGTGTGAGGCCTTAAAGCAGAAAATAGTTAGTTATTTGTTCTTTTCAGGTTCATAGCATGGTTTATGACCTGTGATGCTTCCTCAGCTATGTGTTCATTTTATTCAAGCTTTCTGAGATGTTTTTTAACACTGTAATAACATTGTAGTGATCATTAACTAATTCATCAAACAAGCCCACAGGAGTCTGCATTCTTTCTGGTTGAAATGAAGTCATGCTGCTGTGGTTACAGATCAGTCACAGACAAGCAAATCCTGTTCAATGTTTAGAAGTCTGTCAGCCTGGATTGAAAATTAACAAACATCCACCACGTATGCTAGAGAGTCAGTATCTTCTGTGGTCTGTGTGACATTTAGAATCAGCAAGGTTGTGCGTCTGTACTGTATGTTTTGTAACAGGAGAGGTCCACGGTCACATAACTCCCCCAGCTTTCCCACTGAGACTCACATAGCAGGGTCGCCTTCGACAAGGCAGCGGGGTCCAGTGACAAACACAGGCAAGATGGAAACAAGCGTGAGTTCTCTGACCTCACGTGGAGCAAAGTAAGGAGGAGTGTTGCTGGCGGGCAGAACACAACTGCAGGAATAATTATTACAAAGGAAGAATTCTTTGCAGAATAAATGCTGCCTTCATGATCAATTTGCAAAAGGACAGAAGCGCACTGCTGTTTTTCTGATCCTGTTATGAAATTGTTCCGTGCAAATTTGATGAGGAAGCTGATAATGTACATCTTACAATAAAACTATTCCTAAATTATTCAGATCATGTGCAATCAAAGCAACAGCTGGAAGTGAGAACTGTCTCTTGACTCTGCAGTTTAGAATCAAGATGTTAAAGTGTTTTTCAGTTCATTGTTTCAACATTAATTTTTGATTTTGGGTCTTGGCCTTTGTGAACCAACTACACATGACCTGCAAAGACCCAAAGAGCCAACAGACCCAGGTAGCAACCAGCTGGAAAAGCATAGCTTGTGGGTTGGACATGGTAGTAATGTATATACAGTATATTTATGCTTGGCAATCAAGGTGTTGAGTTGTGAGAACACCACTGCTTGGCAGAAGACTTCCAAGCAAACAAGTAACATTATGAGGAAAATGCAAACTTCACCATTGATTTGTAATCTGAGCTGTATGGTAGATTTTTAAAGTGAAATGTGACATTCAAAATCACAGTGGTGTCGTTATTTGTCCATCAGGGCTGCAGCAGGAAGATGCTCCAATGGCTTATGGTGTGCAAATACCACCTGATTTTTTAAAGTAATGCCTTAATTTCAGACCTTAATCTCACAGAGATAAATGCATTAACACTGACAGCCCTCATCAACACTAATACTCATAGGAACCAATAGTGATGCATTTTGCAGTTTAAGAGCCAGGCATTTATCTCAGCAGTTTGAGGAGAACAAACAGAGCCATAACAGATTAAATAAAGGACTTACATAACCAGGTGGCAGAAACATTTATCCAAACTAATGCCTGGGCAGCATTTTTCTGCTAACATGGTTGCTTTGTACTGATTTAGATGTAATTTAGCTTCAGATAGGATTGGTACATTTTAATAACCTTTGATCAATAACATCTTGCCTTTCCAACCCCTTTGTCTTGGTTATCTTGGTTCCTTGTGATTGAAACATTAATAGCTACAGGACAGAGAATGACTGATCTAGGGCGCTGGTCTCTCATCCCTTTCCTGGACTTCTAAAATAACCTCCACATGAGTCCAGGTCAGGCCAGAGGGTTATCACTCACATCCCATTCATGTCCTCACTGCAGGGCCACCGGATGAGACACAGCAAAGGACCAAGACAATAATTCAATTATCATACATCCTTTATTTTGTTCTTCAGGCCAAAGATAAGGAAGGAAACTATATTTCTTATCCTGCCCCTCCCTCATCATGTCTCACTTTGTCTGCTTCCTAACTCCTCAAAACACTTTCATCGTACATCTTCGTCATATGCTAATGTCCCAAATTCAAATACTTAGTTAGAGAAGCAAACCAGGAATAATGTTAGTGAAAGATGGTTACAATAAATAAAACAATCAGGACATCTATGTGTGCTGTTAACAGACAGATCAAATCTTATTCCTCTTGTGTTGAATCAAAGACTCCTTGAAATGCCCCTAGCCACACAATAATCCTTTAAACCACTAAACAGACAATCTTAATACTTTGGACTTTCTGTGTAATAAAAAAGGAAGATGCAATAAGTGATGAAAGGAAGATTTTGTTGACACTGGTCACAGACAGGCAAGTTGTTTCCAGAGACTGATAAGTAAAGTGAAAGGACTGTTAGCTGTTGTAGCTATCGCACAGTATCATTTCGTTCTTTTCCTGGAATACATTTTCAATATTTTAAAGTTATTGAAGTGAGTCTCATTTTGTGAACTGGGGAAAAATAAAAAAAGGTTAAGCAAGGTCAAAGAGAATTACAGCATGTTCTGCTTATTCAGACAGAGAAGTGAAAATGGATCAAGGAATTGAATATGCTTAATAACAGAAACATACAAACTAACAGATAAAAAAGTTGACATCAACCATGTGAGAAAATAAAGTTTAAAAAAGTTGCATAAAAGTGTTAAAGATATAAAGAAAAAACAAACTAACCATTAAGTAGCAAAGAAGTAAGCCATGGCTTTTTGTGATTTGGTTTCACAGCTTTAGTCCAAAGTTAATCAATTGACCAGCATTCAACATGGGGTGCTGAGCTGAGAATTGCTACTGGTATCCAGAATTTCCCCATGTTATCTGCACTTTTGCTTTATTGTGTTATTTTACCGTTTTACATAACGTGACAAAGGTCCCAGTCCCTTTAAAATCATTCAAGGCAGAACAGAAAGCTATATCTAAAAACTGGAAAGGCGAGGTTCAAAAACAGTTCCTTGAGGTGTGCCAGTTTTGCTTATCACAACTGCGTCACAGGCATTGTGATTACTCAGACATCTTGCAGTCATCCAGAGATGTTGCAGTTGCTTTGCTGGTAGCTTTCCCATAGAGAACAGGGATTGATGGTATCAAAAGCACTGAAAAAGTTAAAGAATATGACACTCATAATATTTCCCTATTTCTCCAAGCGCAAGAGGGTATTTTGTGTTCAGAAGATGGTGTTCTCCATCAAGTTTTGGCCAGTTGCAGTGGGTCCAGGCAAATGGTCCTTAGGTGCTACACGATCAGACACTCAAAGAGCTTCATGTTATGTGAGACATGCTGTAGGTTCCACAGGGTTGAAGCTGTTCAATGCACTAAGATGTTTTTCCTTTGGCATTTTGTTAAGAAAGTAGATGGTCTATAGTTCAGGTAGCTTCCACAATCTCACGGAAGGACTGAAGGGGTGCTGGAAGACCTCAAAACAACCACAGCAGGAAAACATGACACGCAGAGAGGACAAGTAAGTCTTTACAAATGCTAGATGGAGATATCATGACTAGAGAATAATAAAGAAAGTTCACGCAGATATGCTTTAACATTTATTGTGTCAACCAGCAATTTACATATATGGCACTCATTGCTTTTGAGCTTCCAGGGTGGCTTGAGTCATGGGACCACATGAGATAAGATAAAACACTTCAGTATAATTCCAGGAGAGCAGTAGAAGATAGTTTGAATTTTTAGATGTCACTTTTTTTATCACATTTAGAGCAAAATGTTTGATCTTCTTCACATTTCCTTTTGTTGTGAAAAATATATTTAAGTTACAATCACTGTTAAATCCAAATGCTAAATATAAATGTTAAATATAAATGTCAAATGTTTTGCAGTGCAACATTTAGATTTAACATTTATATTCAACATATAACATTTAGATTTAATATTTAACATTTAGATTTATATTTAACATTTAGATTTTAAATTTAACACTTAAATTTATTTTAAGCATTTGGATATTTCAGTGATTGTAACTTAAATATATTTTTCACAACAAAATTTAATTTGAAGAAGATCACAAATATTGCTCTGAATGTGATAAAAAAAAGTGACTTTTGAAAATGTACACTAAGTTTTTATGATGTTTTGAATGTGGATTGCTCGTTGCTGTTATTTTCAGTGTGCACAACTTTACAAACGGCGCCCCACCGTTCTGTTCTAAAACTGATTCCACAAAGGAGATTTTTACAGTGCTGTGTAATCCTCCAGTCTACAAGCCTTGTAAATTATACTGCATTGTTAACCTTGATCTCAAAAACTAAAGTGCACATTTTCAGAACTTATTCTTTTATTTACAACTATTTATGAGAATGGGTTTTGCTTTAGTTTGTTCTAGTTTTTTCCATCGACTTTGATTGTGGTTGGAAAGCGGAGGTTGTTAACATGAATGTAGTCTGATTGCACCATATTTATAAAGACTTCCAGAAAGTCGCAGACATGCACAAAGTAAATATCTTGCAAGAGAAGTGAAAAAGAATAGACTTCTTCCCTTTTTCTTGCTTTCTTTGTCCTTTTCTTATGAAAAACAACACTTTGCCCTTT
The DNA here is from genome assembly GCF_009762535.1 of Notolabrus celidotus. Classification (NCBI taxonomy): domain Eukaryota; kingdom Metazoa; phylum Chordata; class Actinopteri; order Labriformes; family Labridae; genus Notolabrus; species Notolabrus celidotus. The sequence goes on along the minus strand of NC_048278.1, from coordinate 24,136,964 downwards.
AACAAACAGCAGAATACATCAGAGGGAGGAGAATGTGTCATAATACTGTGTATGCACATTATTTCCCCGACTCAGCTTGACTTAAGATAAGCAGCTTTGTCCTTTTGGGTCATTCTGTTAGAAAGGCAGCTTACTAGTTAACAGTGAGATCAACATGAGAGTTGAGGAGAAAGAGGAGGAGGTGGAGGAGGTTGAGGTGAAGGAGGGGGAGGCCAGCATCAGTTTCAGTTAGGGGGGAAGGCTTTGGCCAAAACACTTGTGACAGGGCTCCTTGTTACACTACAACAACAGAAAACTCAGACCTCCGGCCAAGACCTGTTGCGCAACTGGTGGTGTGATAGTGTACAAAAAAGGGAGGGAAATAGAGTAAGGGGCAACAGAGAGGAAGGGATTAGAAAGGGGAAAATGTTTTCTGAAAGTAAAAGTGAAATCACTCCAGTTTTCAATTTATGTTTGATTGTGTTTTTTTTTGCTCAATTTAACATTTCTACACAAATTCTCTTCTTTATCTTACTTTAATGTGTGTCTTAAAACTCCACTATGAATGACTACATATGGTTGTCATCACGTGAATCATCTACCTTTAACATAGAGCATCTTGAATATTAACAATACACAAAAAAGAAAGTCTGTTTGTCTAAATTCATCATTTAAATGGTCGAGTTACTAACATTTAACAGTAAAAGTCCCTGAGGCCATGTCCTCACAGTTTTTCTAGGGATTTAGCAGCATGTTATGGAGGGTTATATCTCAATAAAATCTTGAACATCTTGTGCGTTTCTTGTGTGTTCATTGTAGTGTCTATAGGGTGAATACAATCTAAGCCAACAATTAAAAAAAATAAACGACATCACCATGCTCCCATCCTCCACCGGGTTATATCAACTCTATCTGGAAGCTTGGGTTACTTTTGGTTACAGAAGCTTACTCTACAGCAAAAATAGACAAGCAAGCAACATGTAATGCCTGCAAAAGGATGTGAGCATCACTTAGCGCACCATGGGTAATGTATTTTAGGTGCTAATATGAATTGCCAACAGAAACTGTAATATGGAGAGGACGGTAAAAGGAAAGCTGGTAAGAACTCCTGTTATGTTGAAAAACTCCCAGTGCACCAAGGGGTTAAAATTAGAAGTGGTGACACTGCGGCTCACTTAAAGCACTGGTGCTTACTGAAAAGCAAAAGTAACAGGAAGGGAAAGGCTTACAATCAGACTTGAACTCATGACCTTTCATATTTTTAAAATCCTGGATAAGAGCCTGTTGTTTACTCTTTGATCAACAGGCATTAGTCTATTTTAAAGAAAAATAATAAATTCAACTTCTATAGGTTTCCATTTGCTCCAGAAAGCAAGCATTGCACCAACATAACTAAGAACAGCCTTTTTACTGTCTAACATGTCCTGCACTGAACTCTGGGACTTAAAGAGGACCTTGAAGTTTGACCAAAGAGTGTAACTCTCTAGCAATAAACCCGCCGTTGCTGGATGCGTTTTGATTGGTCCTCTGTACCTCCCTTCACTGCTCCGTGGTGGCAGGGGAGGTAATGAGTCACTCTGTAGCATTCATGCAGGTTGCTGGTTGCCGGGTAAAGGCTCAGGGTCATGAAAGGAAGTTGTAACCAGCTGACTGACTCCCCTCTTCACTAAGTTCCTGTGCATGCTCCAACCAACCCAATCAATGAAACGCCACTTTCTTCCTCCTCTCTGGTGCATGGCTGTGCAGGAGAGGGAAAGGGAGGTGGGAAAACGATGGACAATACAGTAACCCAATGCTGGCTAGACTCACAATGTGAGGTCTCTGTGCCCGGGTGGACCAACAAACAGAGGGGCCTTTCTCATGGTCCAACCGCTTCACCAATCCCACGCCAGCATTCCTCAGCACGTTCATTATGCAGCAAACACATGCATATTCATGTGCTAATCACGTCAACTTGGCCGGGACACCCTGTAAAGTAATTTAGATAGCAAAGGACCACGTGGTCCAAGGGAATTAATGCATTGAAAGAACATTGGTGTCTTCTGATTGCATAATGTTGTCAATAAAAAAGATTGGCTGGTGTTTAATCAGTGTTGATTAACAAATAGGAGCCCACAGGGGTCCCTGCTGTGCCCGGCCTATTTTAGCTCCAATGAGCTCAGTATAGCTCCGTCTGGGGTCAAAACAATATTATTAACACAAGCAGTGTTTATGGCAGGCAAATGCCAGATGTTGAGATGTGATGTAGATTTCTTTTCTCTGCTATACTCGTTACTTTGTTAATTTTTCTTTCTTTTTAATTATTTTTATTTTACCTCATGTCACTTTTAATGTTGTCTCACAAAGTAGAATACAAGTTCATGTTGAGTTACGCACAATCATTGAGTGAACTAAGCGCATAACTGTGTTTGTATAACTTTCCCTAACAGAGCTATGCACTTGTTGCTGAACTCCACTGAGCTCTCTGCACTGATATTTATTCCTCTATAATGAAGTTTCCAAACATGTATCAAGTTCATCCACATTTTTTACTAATTCAAATGGAACTTGGGCTACATTAATCGCTCATGCTTCAAGGTGGTTCAAGCAAAAGCTTATCTGGGATTATGTTGAAGCAGTGCTGTCTGCAGTGCTAAATCCAAACAAAATAACTATAATAATGCTAATCTCAGTTGCTCCAGTTAAATTAACTTTTAAAATGGAAGACCTTGGTCATGGAGGGCCAAATCGACTCTTAATCTCTTCATTCAATCAATCAATCAATCAATCAATCAATCAATCAATCAATCAATCAATCAATCAATCAGTCAATCAATCAATCAATCAATCAATCAATCAATCAATCAATCAATCAATCAATCAATCAATCAATCAATCAATCAATAGGCAGAAACCTTGAGCAGAACCAGACTCATGTTAGACAGCCATCTGCCTCAACCGAGTTGCGGTTGGAAAGAGGGTTGGGGGAGAATATGAGAGCGATGATAGTGAAGAGACGCATAGTAGTAGTAGTAGTAGTAGCTGTTGTCGCTGGAGTCCAGCACGTCCGTAGCAGCTGGATTCTGGAACGTCCACAGCAGCAGGATGTCCACAGCAGCAACTCACGTAGCATAGTCTCGTAGGAGGAACCTACGAGACAATGGAGCTCAGGGACTCCAGAAAGGTCTATGGTTAGTAGTTTGAACTAATCGCAACTCACTCACCAAAATAAACATGTGAATTTTCCTGTTGTGAGGTGAAAGGAAGATTTTTTTAATAAATAAAATTTAAATTTCACAGCCAAAACCTGCAATTCTTGCAGAAGCTTGCAGTTCCTTTTATAACATCTCATTTCTTGTTTTTCAGAAAGACCTACTGTTAAATGGGTCATGTTATGTTATTTGCTGCTGTATCATGCACTACTTGGCTTTTGATTGACTGTCACACACACAAACTTACTCTTGCAATGTCATGGCGTTAACTTATTCAAATATAATCAGATCATGTTTAACAAAAAATCTATTTCAGCTCCCTCGGATGGTTTAAACTGCTGTTTGAAGTTGAGAGTGTAAAATACAACTTCAAGTTTGATCCGCTGAGCGGACTTTGATCTTGCTTGAAACTGCAGTCATGACTCTAGAAATTGAGTTCTTAATCAATATGAAAGCAGTTAAACTAATTACCAAACCTGAGGTGTTCAGCTCATGAATCCAAGATCCTCTTATCTATCTCTCCAGAAATGTTACCCTTATAAAAGTCTATAAAATAGTGAAAATGTCCATTTCACTGTTCAAGTGGAATGTGTTCTCCTATGGTATTCAAAATCCTGTTTTAATGAATTCTCAAAAAGCATGGGTTATAACTCTAAGGGGAAAAAAACGTTACTTCCGTATTTTATGTTAATTGTATTAAAATTGAGAGATAAACACCAAAATAACTTAAATTTGGTTTTGATGTCTGTTACGATGGGCTGCGCAGGAGAGTTAGGTAATAATTATTTAAAGGACCATCAATATTTGTGTCACCTTTCACAGACATTGACTCCTAAATAGCCAGAACCACTATTGCGAGGCATCCTCACTGGTCTCTGAATGTATATCTTATATTGGTCAGTGATATCCTACCTTAATGTGCTATGTGAGTAGTTACACTATATGCTCCTAGAAACAGAAGGAAAATCAGACATTAATCTGTGCATTGAGACTATTGTCTTTGCCTTTCACTTGATGGTAAGATCTTAGTTTCCAATTACAGCTAGAGTCATTTTACTGCTGATTATTCAAATGAGTGGCAGACAAACTTCCCCCTTCCAACAAAACACAGACAAAGCACAGAACAGGAAGGGAGGCAACTTGCAAGATGAACTTGAGTGATTATTGGCCCATACAAAGACCAACACTGAAGACATCCCAGAGGTGCGCCTCTCCACTGAATCATCCACACAACTTCCTGTTGATCTATGGGCTTGGACCGGTAGACAAAACAGCTCAGGATGACCTTTCAGAGAAGGTAAAGGGTCAACCAACCTAAACAAACAGCGCCTTTTTCCTGAGGGGTTTCCTGCTGAACAACATGAAATGAATCTTCCACAGTCACCATTAACAATTCAAACCACTGTCCCATGCCTTGTTATTGAGAAGACAACAAAAGCAGCCACCATTTCAGAAAAACACTCTCTGGTTTCAGTGCTTTTTCTGATATTTTGCTAATTCATTAACAAAGCGTTTCAGGATGCTGTACCAATTACTTAAAATTTCACTTATTACAGATAGTACTAATGACAACTTAGTTAGATTGTATGTCCATGGATTAAAAAAAAAGTCTATTTGTCCTATGCCATTGTGTATCTCAGGTGCATTTTACACATTCAAAAAGTCTTCTTTTTCAAAAACTGTATTAATCAACACTATAGCATATAATCACCACATCAGTGGTTCAAAGGAAATTTATGAAAATAAATGATGATTGTTTTGAGATACTTGTTAATTTATTTCCATGTTATGCTACTAATAGTCCTACTCCACAAGGTTTCAGAGGGAAAGATTGTAATTTTGTCTCCGGAGCTTTATTTGACTGGTGAAATTCACTTGTTGCTCTTCAATCTAAGATTTCACATTTTGGTATTAGCTTTTATATGTAACATGATATTGAAATGCTGCCTTCACAGTAAAACATTAGTGCCAATGCTGCAAATAGGCAAAAAAAAGGAGAGAAATCTGGCCCATTTCACTGCATAATGTGCACTTCTACTTTTGAACTTGAGAATGTCTTAGTTATTGCCGAAATTAGGGGGAAATATTTGTTTCTGAATTTGACTTACAGTTAATGCTTTTCTACATACCAGTAGTACATACCAATAAATCTGTGCTGATTAATGGGCCATTGGTTGATGTCTGAGCAGTGAGCACACAAGACCGATTTAAAAAATAAACAATTTATGTCTGCAGGCAGCCTCATCAGTGTGGCTGCTTTCGAGCAATGTTAGCGCTTATCCTTATGTCCATCTCGTCATTCTTCATTCAACATTTTACTATAAATTACCTGTCACCATCATCTTTTCTTAATGACAATGTTTTTCACATCCTAAATTACAGCTTAGTAAAACTAAAGCAACGGGCTAGTGTTTACTATTCATTTTTGTTATGATGGATGGAATAATACAGTTTGTTATTGCTTCTAAAATAAACATCAGTCATGTTCGGAAATCTATTGCACAATCCAATGTATTTTACTATTTCATGAATGAATCACAAATCAATTTATAAAATGTTGCTGGCTAAGATAAACATGTATATTTGATTGTAATGTGCATGGAATAGTTGATATTATTATTAAATAGCTGATAGCAAGAAGAAAATAGCAAAAAAGAACAACATGATATCAGCATTATATATTGGCCACTGGCCTGCTAGCTCTTTAATTATTGGCAATGGCCATTTAGGGTTCTACACAGTAGTACCCACAATGCAAGGTCATCAGTGTCACTTTGGTTAATTATCTCAGTACTTTTTCTCAAAAATAGGAAAAATACAATAATCATACTATGGAATGATATTTTTTAATCATTCACCATAGAAACCCAATATTTCTTGTATATAATATCCTAAAACCAGATGTGCTAATATCCTTGTGGAATGTCCAAGATCAACACAAACATTCAGACTTAGCTAAAAGGCTGAAAGCAGTGTGTCCCTCATGTTAGAGCAACCAGTCTTTTCCACTGCTGACAATGCTGAGAAAGCTTTGTTGTTTCCACAATCACGTTTAACTGTGATGTCATGGAGTGCTGAAAAGTGCCCTATTTTAACGCTTATTTGAGATTTGTTTTCTCTTGATAATTGTGACCTTCATTTACTTTAATTGAAATAATGTAAGAGTACGAATCTGCTCTGTTGCAGTTTTCATCAATTTTGTCTCAGTTTTTTTTTCAGTCATAACAAACAAGTTCAAGAACCATGCTCAAAAGATAGAAATACAATTGCAGATAAGGATAACAAAAGTATGAAAAAATAAGTGTGGCAGTATCTTTGAAAAGCAACTATGAATATATAATGGCTATTTAAAAAAAAGTCTGTCACTATATGCTGGGAACAAGAACACCATAGTGCAGATGTGGAGACCGCAAAGAACATTATATGAATGTTAATTTTTAACTTCAGTAAAAATTGCAATTAAAATTCTGTCAGCATCAAAGATCAACAGTATGGGCAACAGAAAAGACCAGATTTCAAAGACCTAGCTTATTCTCTTACATCAGTTTTGACTGTGATTTGTATAATTAATCTCAGTTGAAAAAGGAATTTAAGTAGTCTGATATACAGCACAATATTTACCCATCTGGTAAAAAGTATAAGACTAAGTCACAACTGCTAAACCATCCCAAGAAATGCAACAATTTTGTTACAAGTTTTTTTCATTCTTCAAGCAAACATGCTGCACACTTTCTAGTAACACTATTTCAGAGCTAACAATTTGTTGCTTTCTTGGCCATTTATGGTAGTAAATATAGAGTTTTTGAGTTTTGGACTGTTTGTTGAAATTGAAAGACACTTCTTTGGGCTCTGGGATATTGAACCAACCATTCATAGTTTGCTATTTGACATTATCATTGGCTAGCTAAAATGTAAGCTACCCATAGCGAAAAATTAATGCAATCTATTATATTGTATATTCAAAGCTGCTAGCTTAGAAGTGAGTGAATGCTAATGTTGTTGTTTTTTATTTATTTGTTTGATATAATTTTGTTTTATTGAGTGTGCAAGGGTCTAAATACGTCAGTACATTCTGTGTTTCAAATAATTAGTCATCTTAATTCCCCCCAAAAAACAAAAACAAAACGAAACAAAATAAATTTCATTTGGATTCTGTTTGTGTTTTTCATTCACAATTACAGTTACATTAAATTGATCTCACAGGTAGTTAGTGTCTCTTACACCCACTCTGACACGTTTACACTTGTCCACCATACACCTGCACTGACATATACAGTTGTGCTCATAAGTTTACATACCCTGGCATAATTTATGGTTTCTTGAGTAGTTTCTGTTGTCTTTATGATATAAAAAGAGTAGACACAGTTGTTTGATAAAATGTTGCTTCACCCAACCACTAGCCATGAGTGAAAAAAAAGTTTTTCTCTTATCATTCATATTCTCTGAAAAATGGCCAAAAAAATCACAAATTCTGCCAGGGTATGTAAACTTATGAGCACAACTGTAGACTCACACCAACACACAACACTTACAAACACTTACACACATTAACAAAGCAATTTATAGGGGTGCTCCTTAGAGTTTATGGTAATCAGGTGATTTTGTGGCTTCTCTTAGTCTATAGGGCTTCATAAATTTTGCTCCATATACTGTCAAATAGTTTTTCTTAGATGCTGTCCTCCGATATTGTCCTTTCAATACTCAGATAATATTTCATTAGTGTTTTCCACATTTGAAGTGTAGGTGCTTCCTTATTTTTCCAATTTTGCAGAATAAATTTCTTAAAAACCAATAATGAAAACAAAATTTGACATCTAGATGAGTGTCCTTTTTCGTCACAGTTTTGGAAAAGACAAAACACTGGTGAAAACTCAATTTTATAATCACATATTTTATTTTTTCTCAAGATTTGTTTTTTATTGGCAAAACGCAAGCTTTACAGTACAGGTCCAGTATTTCAAACATATTTTCATGTTTTAAACATAGTCATATGAAAGCATATATATACACATACAAAAAAAAAATAGAAATAAAAATAATAATATATACATACTTAAAATGAAATAATAACTATATATATATATATACTGTATATACATACATACATACATTCATACATACATACATACATACATACATACATACATACATACATACATACATACATACATACATACATACATACATACATACACACACATGCATACACACACATATAAATAAATATAAAAGATAATAATGTTAAATAAAATAATTGTATATATGTACTTCTAATGAGTAAACAGGTAAGTAGCCGAATAAAGCAATGAATATAACAATGACAATCAAAATAAGAGAAAAAATAGTTAGTTATAAGATAAGAAAAAAAAATGTAGATTCAGAGTGGTAATTAAAGAATCGTGAAGGAGAAAATAAAAATGAATATGAATTAATGTATTTAACACACATATCTAGCTTGAGTTTGAATTATCTAATGAATGCGTCAACTGCAATCAAGTGAAGAAATAATAATCACATATTTTAGAGATCCATTTTTCAATATCATCCCAAGTTGTCCTAATTTATGTTGACCAAAAACACAAAGCGAGCTTGGATTTAAAATTGAGCATGAAAAAAAGGCAATGAGAAAAAGGATGATGGAGTGAGTGTGTGCATGTGTGTGTATGTATGTGTGTGTACCTATGGTGTGTACTCAGTGACAGCAGGCTGACTCAGTACAGAGGGCCGGTCCATGTCGTCATCACCGCTCATATATATTTAATGAGGAGGCAGCGGCCACCGGAGAAACTGGCTGCTTCTGGTTTCCAGGCATAAATACAAAGCGGAGCCGGTCTGAGGGAAAAACGGCACAAAGGAAAGCGGAGCACTCTGAAGGTTTTAAAGCTGAAGACTAAGAGTGTCAGGTAACCAGCTGCTCTACTACTCAAACTACATTTTACAGAATGGTCAGAATATTTTTGACGGCGACTCGGTGATGGTTAACATTACATGCGGGTAAAGCAGAATGACAGCTTGTAGCAGTGTGTGTCACAGAAAAATTCAGTGAGAACAGCTCATTTACTGTAGTTTCAACACTGTAACAGACCGTGCATACAGTATAGTTGATGTCAGCCAGTTGTGCGTGTAAATAGGAGAAGGAAAGTGCTGCGCAAAACAACCGGTATAAACAGAGCAGATCAAATGTTAGTGACACTGATGTATTGTAGGTCGCTGTGCGTGTTTTTTGAAGGAGGCTGCACTAAATGCAGCACATATAAAGGTTTTTGGTATATGTTTATTTTGTATTGTTTGTAACCTTGTCTCAAACATATGTTTTCTTTCTCAGACAATTAGTGAGTGGTGAAGTTCTCTCAAACTGCTGCCACTTTGGCATCACAGCATATACGTGGCAGCTCTTTCTATACAGCTGAGTCTATCAGCCAGCTGAGTGCTATACTACCGACTTGATCAGACTCTGTTGTATCATCATATTTTTAAAAAAGATCTGTTTAAGTATTTATCCATTTATTTTACATTTTGACACCAGTTTAGTATAAAGCATCATTTTATGAAAGAGTGGCTGTTTTATTGGTGAATACATCATACACTTTACTGATCTAATTCAAGAAAAGTCCGTTTAGGGCAAGGAAATGACTGAAACCGTTTTTACTAGTACACTGGCAATGTGTTTTTGCTTTCTAATTAACAGTCAGTTTTTCATGTTCAAAGTCACAGATGAAGAGTTTAAGATTGATCAAGTCTGAAGACATAAGGGTTAAAAAGTATAGAGGAATAGGCTTTATTTATCCTTTGACATCACAGCGTGAGTCAAGCTTGACTGGAATCCCCACATGGATTTGTCAGGATGTTACAGTTTCAAAGTTGTTTCCTTCGTAACAGTTAAGATCCAAGCATTACTGATTATTATTTGACCTATTCTGAAACAGTTCAATAGATTCTTAATCCTTTTCTGTAAACAGAACAGAGGGCAACCAAGGACAAGGGCTATACTGTAGTCTTAAGTATTTATCCATTTATTTTACATTTTGACACCAGTTTAGTGTAAACCACCTTTTTATGAAAGAATGGCTGTTTTATTGGTGAATACATCATACACTTTACTGATCTAATTCAAGAAAGGTCCGTTTAGGGCAAGGGAATGACTGAAACAGTTTTTAATGGTACACTGGCAATGTGTTTTTGCTTTCTAATTAACAGTCAGTTATTGATGTTCAAAGTCACAGATGAAGAGTTTAAGATTGATCAAGTCTGAAGACGTAGGTGTTAAAAAAGTATAGAGGAGGAAAAATAGGATTTGGTCAAAGTAAGTGGTCACACTGTCGAATAAATGATGTATAACCTTAAAACCAAAAATGAACCTCCATCACTTGCTCATTACAGATCTTCGAAGCCCAATCACACTTATTGTTATATCATTATAATAAAATTACAGTAACGTATATTTCTTAGATAAGAATAAAATATCTTTTTTTTTAACTTTATGATACAAAGTCTGAAAAGTGGTATCGACATTTTTTTAACAAGAAACTGTTATTTTATTGAAGACACGTACACCTATATATATATTTATTTAACATATATTTGTATGTTGTATCATTGTTGTGATTTGTCCTTGTGTTCTGGTTCAATGTATTGAGTCTGCTGTGCTGTAACTTGTGTTATCAGTGGGGACGACTTCTACTGTCTCAGGGCACTCTTCTCTTTATCTGCACTAGAACATCAAGTGTGGTGCACAGCAGCACAGTGTGTGTGTGTGTGTGTGTGTGTGTGTGTGTGTGTGTGTGTGTGTGTGTGTGTGTGTGTGTGTGTATTTGTATGTGTGTGTGTGTGGGTGTGTGTGGTACTTAAACTCCAAAATCCCAGTTTGGGAAAATCTGGGAGAGAAGTGCGGAATGTCTGTCCTTTGGCATGAACTACACAGTGATTTCTCTTTCCTTTATGCAGGGCTGTACAGATGTTAGTTAGCATGCTAACGCTCACGTGGGACTGATCAAGGAAATGCAGATGTATGTGTATGGACGCAGCTGGGAAGCAGTAAATGCGAGAGGCCGAGGCTCAGACTCAGCAATAAAAAGATATGCGTGCTCTTAAAAAAGGCCACCGGGGATGCACTGTACTGTTGCCATTTCTAGGTCAGTGGTAGCACCCCCCGCCCCCCAACCCTCCCTCCACTTTGATTACTTGACTCCACCCTGAGCCACCTATCTACCCGAGGCCAGTCCACACATGCATCTGTGGTGGTGGTGATGTAAAGTGTGGGGCCACGGCATGTGGCGAGTGATTTCACCAGCCGTCGAATTACAAGTGACAAGGAAGAGATGCACAATCTGTTAGCGAGGGCTGGAGTGTGAAGTGATTGAACAATGTCTATGAAACACATCTGCACATCTGTTCATTTAAGGAATGAAGCCCTGAAATAGGCTTTATTTTATCCTTTGACATCAAGCTTGACTGGAATCCCCACATGGATTTGTCAGGATGTTACAATTTCAAAGTTGTTTCCTTCATAATATAGTTAAGAGCCACACATTACTGGTTATATTTGACCTATTTTGAAACAGTTCAACAGATTCTTAATCCTTTTCTGTAAATAGACAGAGGGCAACCAAGGACAAGGGCTATACTGTAGTTTTGAGTAGGTCTCCAGGACAGCTTGCAGTATGAAGAACACATTATTAACACAGTACAGCAAGTGTTCAGATTAGTCTGATGTGGCTGGGGCTTCATTACCTTCTGTGAATCTGTTCTTCACATCCTTTAGACTACATGTATCCTCTGAACCAGCTGTTTGAGAGTAAAAAAAAAGGGATCTGATCATGGGAGAAGGGATTATGAACATGGAAGCATCTTTGTTAAACCAAAAGCTGAGCGCTCCTAGCAGGAAACACATCTTTTAATTACTCTTTCTACCCTTTAGTAATTATGTGACTGTTAAGGCACAGCATGGGTGCCACATTCCTTTAATGGGATTTGATTGCCTGCGTTGTAAAACCAGTGCTATGTAGGTTAATTATTAGGTAAATCAGTACAGTCTGCTATTGCCACATACTTATTTACAACAATAAGTGACTCCATGAGGTAATAATGAAAGCAAACGTTTGTGATACGCCTTGTAATCCACAACAACAGGGAAACAGATACCCGTGTGTTTACAAAAAACAGAACAAACACAGCTACCAGTACATCCTCATGTTGTCAGATCAGATGTGTTTGTGTACAGTTGTTGTTGACCACAAAGCAGCATCCTCTGTGACCCTCATCTGTACCAGCAGTAGAGGATAAAAGAGCAGCAGTCATAGAACAGTGAGAGCTGAAAACACTCTCCAAAGAGACACAGCAGTTTGAACCATCCATCCTTTATTTGACAGCACATGTAAACAAACATATTAACCTCAATTCAGTGCCTCAAATTTAATCTGTGTGAGCTCTATCATTTCAGGTAATTCTACTTTGGTTGCTACAGAAATAACACATTGAATCTACATTACTTTTTAATTTTCTTTGAGGCTTTTGAAGGCTTATGTCAACCTAAATACAAAGCCTCCACAGCTCTTCAGTATAGGAGACTGAACTGGAACTGAAACCTGGCTTCACTTAGTCCCATACAATTGTAACTCAGTGTAAGTGTGGTTTGTTTATTTATTTATTTATTTATTCATTTAAAGGGACAGTGCATTATTAATTAACATTTCAGCGTAGTATCCATGTAAATATGCCAGAGTTAACCATAACGCTAATTTCCATCCGTAGCCCTGGCCGGTCAAAACAGACTTCATAACAAACGATAAATAAAGAAAAATAACAGATGGAAACAACACATCATAATAGCATGACAATGAAAACAACAATACATCACAAGAGCATAAGTTATACAAAAGTGCAAATAAGCGTATTAAAGGGCCATTCAGCAGTAATGTGACGAGAACTGAAGTGCAGACCGGTGACTCCTCCTTTGTGATATTTAAATCAAATTTTAAACTTTCAAGGAATAAAATAATAAGTTAAAATCCTAGTGAAGAACAAACTGTTATATTCAACAAGAAACAAAATTTCACTAAAACATAATATCACCTTGAGGCAGTCAGGATCCTTGGTGAGAAAAACTGCACAAATAAGTGAAAACCACAAATCCTGACCCACATGTGTTGGAGGTCAGCGTTAAGACTCTTGCAGACTTTGAAACAGGGAGTATTAGAGATTTACAGAAATCCCTGCATATGACCTCTTTAGTTCTGACATATGTTCCCCCCTCACACATCTTTTCTTGCAGTGTTAGCTGCTTTCCTCCCTGATTCTCCTTTTTCAGCCCTTACTGATCATGTGACAGCTGAGCCGTCAAAATTCATAACTTGCTTGGAAACACAGTTTCACAGAGGTTAAAGTTGAGCCAGGTTCAAAACAAGAGGGAAACGTTTCCCTTTGTTAATGTAAACTGCATGTAATGTAATTGTGTAGTTCTCACACTCTGTGTATTTCTACATTGTACCATATGTCCAGTGTTGCTGTGAAACAAAGCAGAGAGAGGACTGTGTTACAGCAGGATATTACCATCTTACCTCATAGGACTTGATATTATATTTCATGTATTCAGGAAAGAAAAAAAAAAGAGACACATTTTCAAATTGAAAGCCCTCAGATTACAGTTTTCAACTGTAAACATCCTCAACAAAAAACTGCCTCTTAGCATCATAATGTTTTCAGAGAAGACTCCCACTGGTTATTCTCACGCACAGCTGTCCATACATTTATGACAAGCAGCCTTGTGAACTGGAAAAACAAGGTCGCTTGTGTGCTCTACAGTCTGATGATGGAATCTGAATGTTTGTGACCTGAAGCAATTCTTGGTATAATTGAAGATAGTTCAGAAATAATTCATTACAGTTTGCTTCCACTTTAGCAGAATAACAGGTTGTATGAGGACTAATATTATTCATTAGGCCATATGATCGATTAAAAGTCATTACGCAGTGAGTAGACTGAATAATGTCATCATACCATGAAACTAAAGAGACAGAATTGGGGTATAATTCGGTGTAAGTAACATTATCAGTGATAGAACGGTTTATATAGACAGTCATGAACAGTAATATTCATGAAGACTGTTAATATTTACTGTTGCTGTCAAATCAGATTACTAAGAGCAGTCTTTCTATTTTCTTTCTAGTTTCACTCTGATTCAGTTTTAATGGTTCTTTACCTGAAATATGTGTCCCTGGCATGTCTACAAACCCCCCGAGGATGAAAAAAATCCATTCTGCCCCTGTTTTGATTTCTACACCTTTCTGTAATGTGTGTGAAACGAGCCGTTTCAGACTTCTGTGTTTTTGTTACGTAACAACAATATCCGGTCTGTCACGGAGTCAGAGCTCAGAGCTTGTTCAGCCCATAGACTGTATAAAATAATACTGATCCCTCCCCCGTTTTTCATTACCTGCACAAATGTGTGGTAACAAGGAGCTTAGGAGGGAGGCATGCTAGTTGTAAGCTGTCTTAATAAACACAAAGGTCGGTTTTACTCCCCACGTCTGCAGATTTGAAGATCTAGTGGAGGATTTTTATTTATCATGGATAAGTGCTAGCGCTAGTTAGCATAGCTACATAGCTACATGTCGTAGCTGCAGCTGTGTACCAAGACACACGTCGACATACTGACAAATAAAACAACAAGAAACACAGAATCTGTGACCAATCCTTCAGAAAAGGTCCCGCTGCCATTCTGGCAGAGGTCGGTTTTACTTCCCACGTCTGCAGATTTGAAGATCTAGTGGATGATTTTTATTTATCATGGATAAGTGCTAGCGCTAGTTAGCATAGCCACATAGCTACATGTCGTAGCAGTGTACCAAGACACACGTCTACATACTGATAAAATAAACAACAAGAAACACTAAATCTATGACCAATCGTTCAGAAAGGTCCTGCTACAGGCGCCTCTCCGTCAGGATCAGATTCTGGATCAGATTCAGAGGGTTGAAGTAACGCGATCTCTGAGCAGCCGTGTATATTTAGCCAACATGTAAACATTAGATCAACGTGCTGGAGAGCCGAGGCACATCCACTTCCGGAGGGGGCGTGGTCAGAGAGAAAACAGAGTGGTTCTGAAGAGGACTGAAGAAGAGGGGTTTTCAGGCATGCCAAAATCTGATTTCAAAGTGTTTTTTTTGAGCATAAACTTTAAAGACATGTTTTGGGGACCTCTTAGACCAATATATATTGATGAAAAAAGCGTGATATGTCACCTTTAAAGGAGCAAGGACGCTCACATTCCTGGCTCTTGAAAAGGAGTTTGGCTGGCTGTTTATTTATGTTGACACTTTTTGAAGTCTAACACATAAAGAGAACAGTACAGGTAATGAGTTAGAAACACAAGAACACAGCACTAAAGAGGAAGAATTATCTCAGAGGAGATTATAAAGAACATTTTCATGATTTTTTTATCCTTTTTGGGGGGTGAAAGTCAAGATGTGACGGTCAATGAAAAGCCATGGAATGGGAGAGCCTCTTAGAGTTAGTCTTAATCTAGATGAAAGACAGGAAAAACTTGAGCACTCATCTTTAGAAAAAAGGTTAAAATGCAGGTTAATTAAGTTCTATTAAAAGAACATGGTAAAAAAGTGTTTTGACACATTTCAACATCAAGCCTTCTTCTTCTGGAAGTTACAGCCATGTGGTGAAACAACAGAAACGCAGGTATAAGCATTCAGCTGGCAGAATCTACCCCTCTGATTGAGAGACAAATGTAGTGCAGTTTATTAAGTGTCTTATTCATATGTGTTTAATATGTTATGTTCATATGCAGATATTTTTGTATATATAAACACACTCAGACACTGGGATGTTTCACTTAAATTCATCTTAGGAGCCTGCTCCCTGCTGACCTGCTGACTTCTTTATAGACTGCCCCTTGGTAACTTCATGAACTAAAGTCACCTCTAATTCTTTGGTTGACTTGATTGCTTTACTCTTAGACTTCCAGATTAACTCACCCTTTGTGTTTAGTTACTTCAACACACGTTGCTGTAACTTCCTGCAGTGCAATAGTCACTGTCTGAACAACGAGTCGTAGGCGTAACTGGAAATATTTTCAGTCTCATGCATGTATAGGATTATGACTTCTGTGCACAAGATGATGTTTTTGTTCTCAGAAGATGGAGCGAATGTTCTCTTGTACAAGTAATAAACCACATTTTTATTTGTTCAATTCAACTTGAAAAGTTAGATTTTGTGGAAAGAAGTTTCAGCTTCAAAGAATTTAGGTTCTCCTCAGTTTACAAAAAACCTTTTGTTAATTTGTATCGATCAGTTAGATGATTTATAAAATCTTGACCCCATATTCCAAAGGTGAGAATACTGCATCAACAGAGAGATACAGTGATCCGTATCTGAAAATACCCAGTGCAGACATGATATAGGAGGTAACATATTGCTAACCGGTATGCAACCCAGTATGACCCACCCATGTTTACAGTCTTTGAAAGCTGCTTCACTGTACTCTTTCCTAGGTAACGTTATGTGCCACTTATAGATCAAACCGTAATCACCTCAAAGGATAAATTGAGTTTTCTGTCTGTCACTCTTCTGACTTGCTGTAACAAGGGTGCCTTTCTTTTCATTTAGACTCCACCGAAGAGGAGCTTGGACGGCATGCAAAGTTGTGAAATTTCGTCAGACAGCACTGATGATCCTCTTAGTAGCGCCCTACGCACCCATCGGCAGCCTCGAATAGTAGTGATTGGTGCTGGCTTGGCCGCCTTTCTGCAGCTAGAGTCCTACTGGCAAACGGCTTCACGGATGTCACTGTCCCTAGAGGCTTCAGACACATCGGAGGGAGAGTTCAAGGTGTTCAGCAAGGTGAACAATCATATCTCCCTCTCTCTCTTATTCTCCTTTATCCCTCTATTCAACCCCAACGCAGTCAAAGCAGGTGGCTGTCTAACATGAGTCTGGTTCTGCCCGAGGTTTCTGCCTGTTAAAACGAAGTTTTTCCTTCTCATTAACAGCAACACAAACTGCTTTCTTTAAAAGAACACAAAACATTATTTATGGTTTACCTAGATGCCACTCCATTTAGGCTTTGTGCTCTTTTGGCATGAGAGGAGACTTCTTCAAGCAAGTTAATCACTAAAAAGTGCCAGATTAAAGTTAGCTCTTCCTTTTTTTCCCTTGGACTCAATGTCTCCCCAGCTCAGCTTTAAGAAATGAAAAGCTTCCTACCCCAGCTGTCAGATTACACAAATGTGATTCAGTGTGTTAGTCAGCGCCTGTAATTGATTTACCTCAAGACAGACCCAGGCTGGATATTTCCAGACTTTATGTTGAATTGCAACCTTTCAGTCTTACTACAGGCATGAGTGAGGTCAAACTACTTTAAATTTGAGGGTATGCAGATGTAATTTTCCAGAGCTTTCTGTAAAATTGTAAGTGTTCATTCATATCACTGTTATGCCAAAAAAGCAAACTGTTCATTGTCTGGTTCTGCTCACAAAAGGGATTGTAGTCATCTTTTCTGTAACCGCACATACGTGTCTTAACATACCAGAATTGTGCGTTTCTAAAAGGGAGTGCACACTTGAAGAAAACCTGTTATCTAGATCAAAAAGAAAAGCTAAACACAGGGTTGAGTGTTTGTTTTCTCCATTGAATGCACTCGTTTTATGGCTTTAATACTTTCTGTGAAAGAAGTTAAGAGGGATCCTTGGAAACCTTTTGTCGACGGTTCTTATATTTTGTACTCTGTACTTGTAGCTGCGGAAGCTACTTTGCATCCATAGTCATTGTCACCATATATTCCAAATTTGAAAAACTTTAATGTACTGCAAAATGCAAAGAGAATTTAAACATGTTTTTTTAACTGAGGGAGGTGCTTTTATTTGATAAAACAGCTTGAGAAAGACAAGAAATATGGGGAGAAAGACAGAAAAAGGGTGCACCAAATCCTGTCAGGACGGGGAATTCTTCCTGCGACTACTGCAGCCCCTGTACATTAGACATCTGCTCTACCAACTAAGCTAAACCACCATGCCAAAATATTATTAGGGTGCTGTTTTATGTAGGCCTTATCAGGATTGGATTGTGTGAACTAGTGGGGCAAAGGCCAAACTGTAATAGACTGTATTACAGACTGTAATATTTAATTTAACTGTGATCATTAAGTCCTGCTCATATTTACTCAGAAAACCCATCCAATCAGCCTGTTGTATGTCCATGCAATCAGCTCTGTTAGCCTTAATAACCTGGGCAAATACACATATCAGACACACTTCATCATACAAGCAGAATAAAGAAGCTCTCACCTGTATGCTTCAGTGAACTCGTATATTTCCCCCAGAATATAAACATAACCTCGGTCAGAGAAAGTCGCCTGCCACTGATTTCCAGGATACAAATTCTGCTTGGCAAGAGCAAAAAATAAAAAAGACAGGGACAGCATCTGCTCATGGCGCTGGTACTGCACAGACATAAAAGAGGTCACATGTAAAACCGCACTCCCGCTGCTCTCCAATGTAAACCTTCAGGTCAGCACATGTACATCTGGCTCTGTTATATAATGTGTCTTATGTGCTGAAACATTATGTAATCATGAAGCATCATGAAGCTATTTAGTCTCGGCATCAGCCCATTTCTATATATAAATGAATGTAGATAAACCAAGTGTGATGACATCATTCTCGGAGAAAATATTAAATTGATTGTACCACAGCTGGTCATTTTACCCCATCCAATTTTATAACGCTTAAAGTTATTGTGATTCACAAAACAGTCCGACACAAGGTCTTTCAAAGCCGTGCAGGTGGTGCTCACAAAGATGCTACTCTCCACGGATCTGTGTTGTTCTTTATGTTTTGTAGGAACAGCAACATTGGAGCTTGGAGCCACTTGATACATGGCGCCAATGGGAACCCAGTGTACCACCTGGCAGAGGAGAACGGGCTGCTGGAGCACACCACGGACGGGGAGAAGAGCGAGGGACGAATCAGCCTGTACACCAAAATGGCTTGTGGCCCATCACCAGACCAGCGAGGGAAGAGAATCCCCAAGGACCTGGTGGAGGAGTTCAGTGACCTGTACAACGAGGTGAGGGACACATGTGCGCACAGGTACACACATGAATTCACTTTGATATAGACAAAGTGATTCAACTAGGGCCACAGGATAAAGGTGTTTTTTGTTCAGCTTGTACGTGCAAGTTATGCAAAATGGACCGTGATGACTCTGTGACATACGGGTGCCAACCACAGTCACAGCTGACACACCTAATAATCAGTTGCAGAATTATTATTTATTATGTATTATTATTATTTTTTAAGTTATATTTTTGGAGCATTTTCGCCTTTAATTGATAGGACAGCTGAAGAGAGACAGGACACGTGGGGAGTAGAGAGTGGGAGAGGACATGCAAGTAAATGGTGGAGGCTGGAATCGAACCTGCGACCTCTGCAGCGAGGGCTATGGCCTCTGTATATGGGGCACGCTTGGACAGCTAGGCCAACAACACCCCGCATAATTATTGTCTGACTAGAACATGTTAGTTCTAGACGCAAGCTATTGTTTTCTATGTATAATGTGCATTTTAATATAATTAAAATGATTGTCATCATAAAACATAATTTATGACATGCAAGGGCTGCCAAAGTAATCCGCTGACAGTGGCTGAGCTCACTTTGACTCCAACATCTTGGAAGACGTAGCCGCATTCTCAAGAATGCACACAAACTAGTTTACCAAGATCAACAAGCTCCCTAAATGTCATCACAACACTTTGGCTTGATGGCCAGCCAGAAAAATGTGGGTTGCCTAGTTTTTCCAAAGTCTCTTTTCTGGCTACACCAGTGCCGTGAAGCCAAAAAACTGTTGGGCTGAATTTTTGTAAATGTGAGAAAAATTACCTCTAGAATTCCCCCTTGATAGAGAGTGCAGCCATAACAACATTGATACTTAAGCTTTAATATTTCACGCATTCAACTTCAATAAATGGCTACAGCCAGATAGAAAAGCATAGCACACTGCTCATGCTTTAACAGCTTTAAAGCTACTTAAGAGGAGAATCAGATGCACAAAAGTGAATGTTCCTTTCATGCCACTCACCAAGACAAACCGCTGCCATTATTATACATATAAATTATGTTCTGCCTCTTGAGGTGAACCACTTCAATTTCAACATGCTTGCTGAAATTTCCTCAAACGGCCATCTTGTCAGTCTCTCTTTCTCCTCTGTAGCAGGCACTGGTAGAGCACAGTTATCATCCTGTAAGTAGGTCACTCTGGAAAAGCGGTTACAGGCAACGGTATAGAACACACAGAAGACATTTTGTTTTCATTAACTCTTGTACCTCTGTGTTTTCTGTATGACCTCGGGGTCCACAACAAAGCCCTTGGCGCTGTGACCTTGTGATAAATCTTCTAAATGGAATTTCACACCTTTAGCAAGCTTCAGCATCCGAAAGATCGGATATATGTTGCCTTGACTACATTTAGCTTCTCTGTTCAGCCATCATCATCATCAGTCTTCTATCAATATTCCCTCTCTCACCTGTTAGCCTTTGACTTTTAAATCGCGCTGCCCTTAAATGTCAAACAGAGTGGACAGCTCTAATACTTAGGGTGTACAGTTGCAAGAAGAAGTATGTGAACCCATTGGAATTACCTGGATTTCTGCATATATTGTTCATAAAATGTGCTCTGATCTTCATCTAAGTCCCAACATAAACAAACACAGTCTGCTTAAACAATACCACAAAAAATATATATTTGTATTCATGTTTTTATTGACCACACATGTAAACATTCACAGGGCAGGGTGGAAAAATATGTGAACCCCTAGGCTAAGGACTTCGGTAAGAGCTAATTTGAGTCTGAAGTCTGCCTACCTGGTGTCCAATCAATAAGAAGAGATTGGTGGTGTTGGTTAAAGCTGCCCTGCGCTATAAAACACACTTTTTCTTGCAAGTGTATTTAAAAAACATGACCTGACCAGTAAATCCTTCAGGATTCTTCTCTGGCCTTGTTATGAAAAAACGAAAAAAACTAAGGCTATGCTCTGGGTCACCTCACCTTGATGACTCTTTGTGATGCCTTTCATCATTATGTAAAGTAATGAAGACTCTGATATTACCTTTTCTTCCACCTACATCCTTTTTGAGT
The DNA here is from genome assembly GCF_009762535.1 of Notolabrus celidotus. Lineage (NCBI taxonomy): Eukaryota > Metazoa > Chordata > Actinopteri > Labriformes > Labridae > Notolabrus > Notolabrus celidotus. The sequence goes on along the minus strand of NC_048278.1, from coordinate 24,115,653 downwards.
GGTTTGTGTCATCAGTAGTCTTTCTAGTATGTTTACCATTTGAGACAAAGTACTGACCTGATCAGCACTGAGCTAACCTGAGCTGGACTTGTATTTTCTTGCTTGCACCCTCACCCTGCTTTCTTTACACCCTTCCTCATTCCCCTTCCTCCGGACGAACCCTCCGTCTCTGGCCGTTCGCCCTCCTTTAGGTGTACGAGCTGACTCAGGAGTTCTTCCAGAATGGGAAGCCAGTTTGTGCTGAGAGTCAGAACAGCGTTGGAGTCTTTACACGGGACGTGGTGCGCAAGAGGATCATGTTGGATCCTGATGACTCTGAGAGCACCAAGAAGCTCAAACTGTCCATGCTTCAACAGTACCTCAAGGTGTGTAAGTTTGTGTGTGTGACTCTGTGCTTGATATCCATCTCCCTTTCCCCAGGGTATCGTGTTGCAGTTTTGTAGAGACTTTAAGCTAAAACAGAAAGAAACACATAAATCAGAGATGTGGAGAATAAAGTAACAAACCAATAAATCTCTTGGAAAAGGAAATTGATGTAATCTGTTTGCCTGCTGGCACTGATAGTCAGGGTTGCTGGGCAATAATTACTTATTAATGCAAACAGATTGGTTTGCGAATAGAAGAGTAGTCATGACCTTTGATGTCATTTCTTCTTATGCATAAATCATGTTAATACCCAATGACAGACATTTAGGGATAAGGGTGTTTTATTTGAAGCAGAGCTGTTACTGCACACTCAAGAGTTGTAGTCAGCTCAGAAATGTACCTTTCTGACAGCTTTCTTGAATAATATAATTATTATTATTATTAGTAGTAGTAGTAGTAATAATTATTATTATTAGAATAATGATAATAAAAGTTAAAATGTTATGATAATGATGTTAACAAGAATAATAATTATTATTATCATTTTTATTATTGGGGCGCTGGTGGCCTAGCGGTTTAAGACTACCAGCTGTCTAAGACTACCAGCTGTCCTGTCCAAATCGCTGTAAAGCACTTTGGGTTGCATTTTATTTGTATGAAAGGTGCTATATAAATAATGCTTGATTGATTGATTGATTAGAGGCAACCCCCCAAAATAAAATAAATATATTAGTAATACTACTACTACTACAACTACAACTACATCTACTACTACTACTACTACTAACAATAATAATAATAACAATAACAATAACATAATAATAATATAATAATAATGATAACAAACAGATTATTATAATTTGTTTTATAATAATAATAATAATAATAATATAATAATAATTGTTATTATTATTTCACATTTTATTTTTATAGTGCTTTTCAAATTACTGTTTTAATGAGTTTTTTGTTTTTTATCTGACAATCGTACATTTTAAGGTTGTCAAAAAGGGAGAAAGCCAGCAAATCATCACATACAAAAGTTGCAACTAGTTTTATTTGAGAGAAATAACTAACCCTCTGTTTCAGGGTTACATTTTTTTTTTTTTTTGTAACGCTTACAAAGCTCACTGATTAAAACACTATGCATGATTTAGTAACTTATTTATTAACAACGCTGAATTCAAACACTTTTTTCCATGTTAATCTTGGTTATGTTACAGACAATTCTTTAAAAGCTGGTAGCGGTAATTTTCTACCATAAAATGAAATGCTTATTATGATTACTGGTTGTGATCTCTCTGTTTATTCATCTGGATCAAGTCTAAATTCCTTCATTGCATTTCTAAATATTTACTTCACTGTATTCATATATAACTACATAGCTAACTATACATCACTGCTAAACATATCTTGTGTACTCCTCCATTTAATCCTGCCTACACACCAACACACAGGAACAGAACATGTAGTGAAATGCACCAGGTAACCTTGAGCACTATTTAATGAAGCACACATAGTAACATATTAATGTTCTAACCACCAGAAGGTGTCATCTGAATAGATATTACAGTATGTGTCCCCAGTATGTTTAGTTTACTGAATTCCTGGAGTGTGTTTGTAAAACTGCCTGAGGTAATGCGTCTGCAGACATCAGGTGGAACACAACTGACTCTGTGTCAACATTTTCTCTTGTTTTAGGTGGAGAGTTGTGAAAGCAGCTCTCCCAGTATGGATGAGGTGTCCCTGAGCGAGTTTGGTGAGTGGACGGAGATTCCAGGTGCACATTATGTCATTCCTGAAGGTTTCATGAAGATCGTGGAGCTACTGGCCCAGGACATCCCGTCCCACACCATCTGCCTTAGCAAACCTGTCCGCCGCATCCACTGGAACTACTCCGCCCAGCAACACCAAGAGGTGATCGCGAAACGCATTGACACCAACCGTGACAACCACAACGAAAACCACCACAGCCATCGACCTCATGAAGACCCTCTGATCCTGGGTCACCCTATCTATGTGGAGTGCGAAGACGAAGAGTGGATAGAAGCCGACCATGTGATCATTACGGCCTCTCTGGGAGTCCTAAAGCAGAACCACGAGGTCATGTTCTCCCCCTCTCTGCCGGAGGACAAAGTTCTCGCCATCGAGAAACTGGGCATCAGCACCACAGATAAGATCTTCTTAGAGTACGAGGAGCCCTTCTGGAGCCCTGAGTGCAACAGCATCCAGTTTGTGTGGAGGATGAGGCTCAGCTAGAACAGCTGGTTTACCCTGAGGAGCTGTGGTACAAGAAGATCTGCAGCTTTGATGTTCTGTACCCGCCTGAGCGCTACGGCTACATGCTGAGCGGCTGGATCTGTGGGCAGGAGGCGCTGCACATGGAGCGCTGTGATGATGAAACTGTGGCTGAGACCTGCACTGAGCTGCTCAGACGCTTTACAGGTGAGGACAATGGACACATGACAGAGAAGGTTATCAATCATGTATCCTGTTTCCACCATGTCTATCAGTGGGGCCAGGGTTTTGTGATTTGGGAGCTTTTCAGGGCTGGAATGTTTAAATCAGTCGATAACTTTTGACAAAAAAACCCCAAAACCATAAAGTTAAGGAGAAAACAAGATCCATTTATCCAGATAGGTCATTAAGAAAAGTGTCTTTGGATAAACCCAATACTTGAGCTATGAGTAAAATGACTGTAGCAAAATTAGAGTTGGATACTTTACCTTTTATTAACGCTACTACATAAACATTTCACATCCTACTAGCTAGCAGCTGCTCGCCAGATGTAGTTTACATTATCCTGAGGCACACACATGACAGAAGAAGCGCACTTTCTGTCCACATGCTAACATTCTGTATTGATGCTGCTCGGTCAAACAGTCCTCTTCTTCATCCTTCCCTCCATTTTTGGCAGCACATTGTCCAACCATGTTAGCAGTTAGCATCCTCGTTTCTGTAACTGTCTATCGCCATCATCACCATCATGTCCTCTTCTTGTTTTTTAGGGATAAATGGTAAAATTAACTTGTACTTATATAGCGCTTTTCTAGTCTTTCTGACCACTCAGCGCTTTTATACTACTCGTCACATTCACCCATTCACTCACTGATTGTACAGTAGAGGCTGCTACAGTAAGGGATCCATCAGTGTTAGCTGATCTCATTCGTTCACATTCACACACCTCTGAACAACAGAGGGAGCAATTCAGGGTTTAGTGTCTTGCTCAAGGACACTTCGGCATGTGACTGCCAGAGCTGGGATCGAACCGCCAACCTTCCGATTGATAGACGATCGACTCTGCCCACTGAACAAATGTCAATCAGCCAATTATTTGACAACATACATAAGAACACATGAACTAAATACCTTCAGACAATACAAACCCACCAATCAAATTGCAGAACACGCATAAAAGGTCATCATTACTAGGATTAGTGTAACATCATAACCTAAATGAAATATGAACAAAGTTCGTTGTGAACATAAAAGGAGGCCTGTTTGCAATTTTATACATTTTATTTGACTGAAACAGACAATATTTACTTCCCCCTTGGTTATAGCTTGTTAAACTCTGACTAGTCTTAAACTAACACTGTAGCCTGAGGCTGAGCCTGTGTGCTCAATGACTCATTAACAGGGTTGGGACATTGCATTTTATACAAAGGATTAGACACAAGCTTCAGCTGTGACGCAAGTGACTTATTTCATGGAAAAAGGTTGAAAGATGATACAGCTGAATGACTCGCCTGTCTGCTTTTGTGTCCAGTTAGCAGCAGCTAACTGCTCTGCTGTCACCAGCACTGGGCAGTAATGATGTGTTAGATAACAAGGTGAAGAGGGCTTTAACTCTGATGCAAACTCATACAAAGGACACAAGTGTTGTATTTTCTCTGAGGGTAATTCCATGTTTTATGAGGGAATTTTCCTGAAAAAAACAAAGATAATGTAGCGACAGTTTGTAGACTTGACTGTGAGTTGACTCATGTTTGTAGTTTGGAAGCAGATTAAGAGCGGGCGGATAGAAATGGATTAGATTATTACTTGTAAAGTGATTGCCTCAGAAATAGGTCACAGTGTGAGTACAGAAACAGTGACTGTCTCTTCATGATGAGGTCAGAGGACCTCCTATAGACGCAGACGGAGAAACCACACACACACACACACACACACACACACACCACACACACACACACACACACACACACACACACGCACACACACACACACACACACACACACACACACACATAAGGACATACGCTTTGCTCATTTAGGTCAGTGTAGTTTAATCCCCTCAGCTGCTGCTTGATTACATATAGACTAGCTGGAGCCTCTCATAGGGTCACCAGTTGGTTATTGTTGGCAGATTGAAAATCCCAGTTTAAAGCTGTAACTTACAGTACTTTGAACTGGTTTGATTCTATAGCTTACTGGATTAGTTAGACACCAGACTTGATGATTGTCATTCAGTTTTTTGTCTGCCATTTGTCATCCTAACGCTGTGTCTCGGTTCCTCCGTCTGTCCACAGGAAACCCCGACATTCCAAAGCCCTGGCGCGTCCTGCGCTCCTCGTGGGGCAGTAACCCCTACATCCGAGGGTCTTACTCCTTCACCAGGGTGGGCTCCAGCGGGGAGGACTGTGAAAGGCTGGCCATGCCGTTGCCTTACGCCAACAGCACCAAGGCTCCAGTAAGAGGACCACAAAACCCCCCCCCAAAAAAAACACACACTCACACCAAAAAAAAACCAAACAAATCCACTATTTAATGAGAAGAGAAGTCTTAAAACAGAAATGTATATTGATAGACTTTTTGTTGTTTGAGCCAAGAGTATGTTATAAACTGAAATATTTAAAGTACAAAATAATTCACTCATTTTTTTGGGGGGTTTATCAGACTTCTTTAGCTGCAAACTCCAAACAGTTGAGGGTTAACGTCCATAAAAACATGTAGCACTGCATTTTATTGATTTGTAATTTTCCAATGTTTTCCTTTTGAGTTGTTCTTATTGGAACAGTGCAATTTGTCAATACCTTAAAGAAGAAATAAAGGTAGAGTTTTGAGATATTATTCATTAAAAGAACGTATACAATAAAACCAAAATATATGTTCAGATTTTTTTCTGTTACTGGATCCTTTTTCCTAATACAGATTTAATTCTTGCTTTTTATAAACAATCATGATCTGCACATTTATGGTTCATAGAGTCTTTAGATAATGATAGCGGTTTAACGACTGGAAATTTTCCAAATGAATATGGCTCTTTCTTGTAGCCACCGATGATGAACATTTCCTTGTTATGAAATGTTGTATATGTTAATTCTATTCGTGGCGCTCTCACTCTGTAGATATTGTGAGTTGTCACTTCCACTGCAGCTGTGTGTCCCCCTGTACTGTACACTCAGTTGTTTACAATCCCTGCCCGCTCACTGAGAGCATCTGGTGAGCACAGCCGTGTCATCACTAACATGTTACATGGCAGCACACTCAGAGCAAATACAGCTGGTGTCAGGGGGGGTTATGAGAGCGGATTTTTGGCTTGCAGTCTAGACCATGAAACCTGAGGTGCTGAGGGTGGGGGTAAAGGGGGAGTAAAGGGTGGGTTTGTGTGCACACTTGACACTGCTGAAGGAACAGCATGACCCAACACTGAACTGAAGTCCTTCCAGAGGCGTCATACTGAAATCTTAAGCCTTATGTCACTTTAGTCTTGTACATGCACACAGAGCAGTAACAGGGGTATAAGTGAGGACATAAAAATAGTGAGAGGACAAAAATATCAACATTACATTTTTCCCTTTTCATCTATGCTCATTTTTCCTTCTTTCCTTCCTCAGCCTCTTCAGGTCCTGTTCGCAGGAGAGGCCACCCACAGAAAATACTATTCCACTACCCATGGTGCTTTGCTGTCAGGACAGAGAGAAGCCACTCTTCTAACAGAGATGTACCAGGACTTGCACAGGGCGGACACCACAAAGCCTAATCTGTAAAATAAACCGAACCTCTTACTAGTGAAAACAAGAGACAACTGTTGAGTTTGACACTTTTTATCTTGGTGATTAAGTTATACTTAAAAGCATAGCTTGGGCATTATTACATTGATAACAATGAGTATTGTTTCTATTGTACTGTAGATCTAAATCTTGCTAAATTTTATTTGAGATGTACTGTTCAAAAGTTGCCAATGGTGCTGTCATTTCTCGTCGTTATTATTCTGTCATGTTTTTTTAAATCAGTAATTTAATGTTTATAACAACAGCATCTGTAATTTAACTTGTTTTTTGTAAGTGCCTTCTGTACGTAACGTTATGTTATCTCAAAAATAATGGAAATACTACATAAAACTGATAAAGTTCTAACAAAATTAAAACGATATCATGATCCAACATGAGTGCTTTAGACTTTTTAACTCATTCAAACCAGGGAATCTCCTCTCCATTCACTTCTGTCCTCCTGAACACTTTCCAGGAAAGTTCAACCACAGACAGAAGCTGTTTCCATGCTTCCTTCGTTCTTCTGTGATTTAAGTTAAGGAGAGGAAGGCAAGTGAGTGAAAACGGAAAGAAAAGAAAGAGTTCCAAATCCACAAAGCTGTGCCAAAGTGACAGATGGTGAAAGAACAGACCTCAACCCTGTCCTCTCTCCTGTTGGACGGCAGTGGAAATCCTTATCTAAAGAATGATGATCAGGCCAGGACAAGTTTTAATTAGCCAAAAATACAGGAAAATTAGTTAAAAAATGTAATAATGTTATAAAATACAGTGACTTCAAATTTTGTCTGAGTGAGTTCAGAGAAAATCCGTCTTCAAATGTCCATGATTTTCATTAATAATTGTATAAAATGAGTTTTGTCTTTTTGTCTGTTCACAAGAAGCATGCAAATCAAACTGACTAAACATCTCCAAGTTCAGAAAGTGATTCAAAGAAAGACCTAAGCATTGAGCTGCTGCACTTTTTCTCCTCTGCCACAGGAAGGCTCAGTTTTTCCTTGCTAAAGAGCTGAAATGCAGTCTAATGGCCAAATGATTCAGTGCCAAGGACACACAAGTGAAACTTTTTCTGGATGTCAACTTGTTGCCAGTTATAAATATGAAGAAGCATCAGATGGTAACTTGGTGAGAAGGAACAAAAAGAGCAAAGTTTCAGTGTGAGAACGACAAGTTTCCAAAGCGTTGACCATGCCAAGCATGTGGAGACGGTGCCAACTCAGTTGATGTTTGTCATCCACTGATAAAGGGACAGTGAGAATGTAAAACAAACAAAAACACTCTGTGTATTAGAAAAAAACATCCCTGCATGCTTATGGTTCATTAACAGAGCTCCACGTTTTTGCATGACAAGGAACTTTCTCAAGTCTGTGTGAATGTGCACGATGTGCTTGATTTCTGCAGTAAAGTAACAGAATCTGATCAGAGCTTAAAAGCATTAAATACAATTGATGGGGCGATGTCAGTATCTCAAACTCAGTTCAAGTTCCGTGTTTAGGCTGCTTTATATTTATTTCTAGTTTACCAGGTAGTTACCTTACTTTGTCTAATATTTGCTGCAAGGTGCTAAATTTCCCAAACTTCATCTTTTCTTGTAATGTCTGCATAAAGCAGGAAGTTGTGTTCTGAGTCGGCTTCCTTGCTTTTTTCAAAACGTGTAAGCAAATCAGTGAGCTTCTGTACAGAGCTGGTGACTTTATGTTGTATAATCACACAGAACAAGCCCTTTCAAATTACGCCTAAACATTTGGGTAATTGACAATGGAGATGAGCGATTGATAAGCTCTAAGTTTTCACTGAGAAAGGTTATGTAATGTACTGGGCCGAGGGTTGAGTATTGGGATTTGTGCACAAGGCTTTAAAAGTGAGACTTTGTTTTCTGTGGGCCATGATCTCTTCCCCCCTTCTCCTCCTCCTCTCCTCCTCCTCCCCTTCAGACAGAGAGGGAAACTTGGGGACAAAGTTCTGGCAAGAGGCCCAGTCCAGCTGGGGAATGCTAGAGGCTCCAGAGGACTTAACCATTCAGCTACAGAAGGCAAAGTGTTCTGTTGTTTCATTCATCGTTGTTAAACAGACTGATCATAATTTAACCTCAACATGAGGTTAACTGAGTTTTAGAATATGTCTCTTTAAAATCAGGATGTGATGGTACTCTCAGCTTGTCCTCAGTGAGATTTAACTGACACATTCAATCATACAGTTTCAAGATACTTTTTTAAAAACGTATAAACCTATAAGATTAAATAATCCCCCAAAAAATCAAATACATTTTAAGTTATTGAGAAATTACTGGTCATTTAGAAGTACTTAAATGCACACACTGACTTCTGAGTTCTTTAATTTTCTGGAATTTTGTTTTCTATAACTACTCAGGGAAAACATTGTCAAAGTGTAAACGATTACGGTGTAGCTCAGTGTGAATGGTACATACAACTTAAGCTTCTTCTTCGTTCTCATAAGATGTGAAGTATTTCACAGTACCATGAACATGACTGCAAAACAAACCAGCAGCTCACACTGAGCAGATCGGCACTATGTCACCCAACCTGCTTTATCTTTTCCTTCACTGCACTTAGCTTATTTCATGGATTATCAGCACACAAAATGCTGCCCTCACAAAAAAATATTGTAGAAGCACACATATACTGAGAAGTCAGACTGTAACGCTATTTTGGAATCTAACACTATTTTGCTAAGTAATACTTAGCAGGGATAGAAAGGATTAATGTTTTAATCAACATTTTCGTTTATAAAAACACATTACAATTGATGGCCACTAGGGGGCAGACCAACAGTAACAAACAGAGTCCCTTATGGCTAATAAGCTAACCACGGAGTCCAATTTAACATTAGAAACATATTTTTACCAAACATCGTTACCACTAACGGAATTCATTTCGTATTTGAAGTTTCATTTCACCTTATAGCTTCTTGTACCAGAAATGCTCTGCATTTTGTTGCAGAGTTTGAACTGGTTCACTTGCTTCTGGGAGATGCTAACTCAGTTCTTTTAGCTGTTTGCACAGAGTTGCTAGCTTAAAGCTGCTGTTGGTAGTCACAGAGTAAACATCTGTTCAGAGAGAGGGACTTCGAATGTCAACACTATCCCTCCCAACCAGATTTCCTCTTAGCCCCCCCAACACAGATCGGCGTGTGCAATTATGATAGTGCCGGACTCATAACCATTTGGAGGACCTATTTGGGGCCGCCCCTTAACCAATCAGGACAGAGGATTGGAGATTAGCTATGATTGGTCCGTCATAATGGGAACGAGGAGAATAACATTGCTTTATACATAGGCATTGGAAAACGCAGAGATTTCAAAATAGTCTCAAATTACTCCACTTACCGATGAGTACCGATTGGTATTATGACCTTTTCTCCAAACCCAGCAGAAAAAGTAAAATATTTTTTACACCATTCCTACCAACAGCAGCTTTAAAGGGAGTTAATTAGTAATATTGAAAATAGCTGGCCATTGTTCTCTGAGAGGATACCGTGGACCTTTTTTAGAGCATACATTTTGGCCTGCCAGAGCAGTAAAAGCATGTGAAGGCCTGTTTAATAACATTAAAGATCCCATTAATATGATTTAGTTGTGCTAGTTTCTGTGTCCTGTTATTGTACATGATAGCTCATCAGCAAGTGTAATTTAACCAGCCAGTTTAAATGTTGTAAATCGTGCTTAGATTGGTGTAGATTACAAGTTTAATCCTGTGGTTGTTAGGCTGATTATGTCTTAGTTTTGTGTCACATAATACAGTGTGGTGAATTTAATTTTTTTTGTGTGCTCTCTACCACTGTGTTCTTTCTTCACCATATGTAAATATGTATGGCGTTATAGCACTTTAGTCTTGTGTCATTTGTCTAGAGGTTTCTTACAGGGTGCTGTATTGAAACATTAAAAGCACTGATTTCTACAATATGTCTCAGACATAATTTAATGGGCTTGAATAGCCTTAAATGTGATCTAATATTACTGAAACAATATGCAGAGCCTCAATGATTATCTCCATTCATTTCCAAACAATTTAACATGTCTGAATGTAAAAGAAAATACAATTCAAAGCATTTTATTGATGACATCAAATGAGTGAAAATGGGAGTGGAAACATTTCCATCTACTGCAGTCAGTGTAAGAAGCTGATCATCTTTTGGGAAAGTTTTATTCAGCAACAGAATCCATTTTGTCGTCAAAGCAACAAGGATGAAGTTCATGGATCGATTGGCGTTCACCGGTCAATGACAGTCAAAAAAGAAAAAAAATTCAAAGACAAACTGCACACTTAATTGCCCAGATAAGTGTTGAGGTAATGTGTAAAATACTATTCAGATGGATGGGCAGAGTACAATCATTCAGACATAAAATATCTACAGAGAGGTACATGGACTCTCAAACACGGTTTTCAATGCACAGTATGATACGAGGCTGTAACTGCAACAAAGGAGGAGAAAGGTCGAATTAAAACATAAGACAATGGAATAAATGAAATAGGAAGCACCATGGTTTGTAAGTGCTTCAGTTTCTGGATGTAAATAAATAATGTAGAAATTATTCTGCTTTATATCTGGAGAGGCAGAGAATGGAGATGTAAGCCAGAAATGACTCTGGTGTACTTGGCACCTCTTATCGCAGCGTCAGATCCTCTGCAGCATCTTCAGCAGGTCCATTTTCACAATAAAGCAAATGTGCTGTTGGTATGAATCTACAACATAAAGCAAAGCATAAACAGCAACAAATACAATTAGGAGCATAAGGTCATATTGGCAATGAACATAAAAAAGCACTTGAATGTAGCTGAATCATTCTCGAACTTCCTGACCGATGAGATGTGACAGATGATGAAGGAGAAAAGAGGCATGTAATCGTTGTTGCCAAAATTCTCCTTCTCCATGAAACTGAACATTTGAGCGAACAGTCGGTTACATACAACACAAACCTCTGCCAGGCGCCCCGCTGACAGAAAAATGATGACAGACGGGCCGGTAAAAGTGTTCAGGAAAAAAAGTGCATCATATTTTGTCAAATACTGAGAAATAGCTGAACATTAAAAACAACACTCTAATAATAAACATCTGAAATATCTTTTTTTTTCTCACTAGTGCAACAACAGACGGGATCAAAATAATGAGAGTATTAACCTGCAGGCAATCAAAGCTCTTTAAACATCGAATAATTTTCTCGTCACAGTAGCAGAACAGTTAAGAAGGCAACTTAATGATTGATGCTTGAACACAAACATGCCAACATTATACACATCGCTCTTTTTTATAGAAATAAATAGCTGAGTTATCAACTTTATCCTCTTCTTAAATAATTTCCATCTCTATATGACTCTGATGCACATTTAATATAAAGTATCTAATACACAACTGCAATTTCAACACTACTGTTATACATAATATAGTTCTCTATGTTCATCTTTCATTCAACTTTGGAGAGAAAATGCTTACAGAATGAACACCTGTAAACTTCCACTGTTTCCACTCAGAATTATGACCTTATAATATTATATAACATCAAATGTTGGTTCTTTTTCTTCTTTTTTCTCAGATTTTTTTAACAAACATTATGTACAGAGAAGCTGATAGCGAAGGCAGGATTGTCTAAAACTTAAAATCAACAAGTGCTTTGTGTTTTTTCTATTCAGTCTGCAAACTTTTACATGTTACCTTCCTATAACCCGAGTGGACAATCAGTACCAGTGTAGGAGAAGAGTAATAATAATAATGATAATAGTATGTAGTACTGGAAGAACATGAAGAAATGAACACCCACATATTGACATCATCACCACAATATGTAGCTAAACAGGTCCTCAGAAACGGTTTTGAAAATGAAGCAGAGCAGAATCAGCAGCTTTCCTTGTCTGAGTTTTTAAAGCCTGCATTACAAACAACTGCTCCTTGAAATGTCACCTTGCTCTCAAATTCTAAGGAAATAGGGCGTAGAGACAGGGATGGTTCACCTGCGACGAATAAGGGCAGCCAGGTAAAGTGAACGCCTTGTTAAGCAACCTGCTGTAAACCTTTGGCAAGGAAACGTAGGTCATTTGGGTAATTTCTAAACCTGTTTGGAAACGGTGTGCAAAATGATTCATGGGCATCTACAAGTGTACTCCTGTGATGTAGTATTGCACTTTCATAATGTTCAGGGAATTTGTGAGAGACTGATTCTAATAAAAACAATGCAGCAAATGCATCCATCCAGATTTTTGGTCCCTGGTCCAAAAAAAGCTCAAAAAAATTCTGGATCTTATCACTCCCTTAAGCACTGATCCTTTAGACACTGAATGCCTTGTAAACACATTTCCCCAAAGTATTCGAACAACATGCCTTCCGCTTGTAATGACGGCTTCTGTGCTGTTAATTTGTCTGACGACCTCCAATTAAATGTAAAGCATGAAAAGGATTAATTTCTCAGAGTTGACAGACTTCCTTCCAAGCCACAGAAGACACTCAGCAACTGTTGTCACAGGCTTAATAGCACATCAGTATGAAATACAAACTGCTCTTTATGTGTGAAATTCTTGGATCTCCCTCTTATCTGCAGCACAGAGGAAGCTTCACCTCTTTAAGTATTGCTACTCATACTTCTTGAGAATTTCTAAACCATAGAAAACCAAACAGGAGTCATACATTGCATCAAATTTACAGCCAAATACTAAGACTGAAGGCCGGATCTTTTCGCTTTGAGCTCTGTGACATATCTTTAATGAGAGTATGCAACTGCTTTTATACACCAGCAGAGGGAGCCAGAGGACCTCAGCTGAGAAGTATAAACATGGATGGAGAGGCCCTTGGCTATAACGAGCATTATTAAAAGGACTGGCACTGTTTAGTTTGGTATAATATGAAAGTCTCATGGCATATGAATATCATGACACCTGTATACACCTGGAGACCATGTTTCATACTGCCTTTTGTTCAGGAAAAGTTGCTTAAATAAAACTCCAATAAGTTACTTCTGAAAGAATCTGAAAAGATGAAACACCTGCCTAACATGGTCCCTCCTCCAGCATTAATGGCACATTGAAGAAAAACAGAATGAGAACAGACACAAATGGCACCAGTGTTATGTAGAAATGCATTATGGATCACCCTCCAGCTTTCCTCTTAATAAGAAACATCCGGTACTGCATCCTGTTTCTTGAGACAAACAAATCTTGCGATACTACAGCCGTGGAAAAGTCTGAGTTTGTGTTGACATGGGGAAGCAGAGGATGGTACATGAGGCTAATTGCATTGCTGCCATGCTGTGGCAAGAAGACTGTCAAGGTTTGTGTGTTTAGGGAGCTCTGTTCTTGCCTTCCTCTACTCCACCTGGAGCTTGTGCAGCATGTTTCTGTTCTAGGTGGAAGCAGTAAGTATTGAAAGTCGCCCCAGCATGTATTAGCGCAGGGCAATGCAGGATGAAAAACGTTTATTCAAGCCTCGGCTGAATGCACTTGCGCAAACACAAAGCTCCTGCCTCGAGACTCTTAACCTTGTACTTCTGTTGGAAATTGTATATGTTTTAAAATGCACTCCCGCCCACCAGCTACTGGTGTTGAAGGTAGTCTGGAGTAAATGTCAAGCATAATGAAGATGCAGACAGTTAAATACAGCGCTGTCACCTGGCTGCAGGCGTTTCAACAGAGGATTCTGGCTCTGTGCAGCAACATTTTCCGTTTAAAGGTGAAAGCAAAGAGGGACGGAGAGAGAGGAATCTGACAGTTTTGTCGAGTTATTTAAGCCTGAAGTTAAAAACAGGCCTATACAAAGTCCAAATACAAACCTCCTAATTGGGTTTTCAGTCTCAGCCAAGATGAAGGAGATATTGACCATCCTTTGCAGGGATATAAATGATATTATCTGTTTGAAGTTTGTTCTTGAGGAGTTTGCACACCGGGCCTCGGTCCTGGTTCTTCATGGCGATCATCTGTAGTTTCTGTCAGTGCTGCAGACGTATTCACCCACATTGAGTAGCTCAAAAACAGCTGGGTCTTTTTGATTGATTAGAGCCAAGATGGCATCTCTCCAAGTAAAGATGTTAGCAGAGACTGTCTGCTTTCACATGGAGGATTTTGGAGAAGCCGGGTCTCTTCTTCAGAGCCTGAAAGAAAAGAAGGGATAGCAGACTCTCATTTTCTCTAAGGGAAGCCACATGTGATGTTTTTTTCTGAATATCTGCAAACAAAACGCTAATTTCTCCTTGTCACATTCTGTCTTTTTATGTTTATTCTATCAGCAGAAACTGCACTCAGTGACTCACGTATGACACAAAGCTAAAAATAAGCAGTTCAGCACTGAGCTTCAGCAGGTTAAGGATGACTCTCTTGCTTCATAAGCTTCACCTCAACAAAACTGCCTTCAAAAACACATGATTAAACACACAAGGGGAGGTTTTACTTCCTTTTCACAGCCAATATAAAGAGAGGAGGGATAAAAATAAATCATAGCTGTTTGCAGTTTTTGGAAAAGTTATCTAACTGCTGTGAGCAACACCACCATCCTGAGAGGAAGATCCGGGAAGAGCACAGTTAACTGAGTCATAAAAACAAAACATAAATAAATAGGCCGGAGATTTCACAGCCTTTATGTATGTGTGTGTGTGAGAGAGAGAGGGAGGGAAAGAGAAAGTGTGTGGTCAGCTAGCAGAATGACCTGAGCCTCTCACAGTGAGCAGTGAGTTAGCTACAGAGTATCCACAACCAGCCATCACTGAGACTCAGAGGATTGAGTCATGGTTTAAACGGTGTGTATTTATTATAAAAAATAGAAACATCTGTTAGCCATGTGCATACAGTGGTGAAAACTCCAAGGACATATTGGCTGTAGTTATACAGATAAAGAAGAAATGTGTGGCGTCTAAGATGAGGCTCTCGTGATGACGAAAACTGTATGTCCCACGATTCTCTGAGCCTCAATGTGCACACAGAATATAAGTTGACATAGATCAGGCTTTAGCGTATGTGTGCTAGAGGTGATATTGGAAAGATGTTGTTACCTGCAGCTTGTTGACCATCTCGTCAAATAGTTTCCTGGCTTCAGGGCTGTTGGGGTCCTCAAAGTAGTCCTCTATACCAATCTGAACCACGATGGACTTCAAGTTGCGGCAAACACCTGCGTGAGTGAAAGGAGGGTTAGACAGCATTTATCTGTTATCTACATTACTGCTTATCTCTTGTCTCGATGAGGTGTATATGAACAGGACGTCGGCCATTTTTTGTGGAGTATAAACTCACTGTTGAAGTGAAGCAGGGCTTTCGGGGTGACAGGTGTGGAGGTTAGCACCAGCATCTCCAGTCCCTTCAGTCCCTCTCTGCAAACCTCTGCTGCCACCTCCTGGTTGATCTCACTCACATGATCCAACTCCAGCACCTGCAGCCGCATGCAGTTCCTTGCTGGTGAGGTGAGATACAGATATCAATCAATCAATCAATCAATCAATCAATCAATCAATCAATCAATCAATCAATGCATTTTTATTCATATAAAATGAATGATTCAGAGAGCCAATTCAAAACAAATGCAAGCTATATTTTCTTGGCACCTTTAAAATGAGGGTTTACAAAGTGCTTTGACATGCAAGGAAATGTATACACAAGAAAAATTGTAAGAATTCAAACACAAAGAACACAACATAAGAAACCCAACAGCAAATAAGAACAAAAACAACAGCAAGAATCAAACATCATGAAAACCCAGGCAACAAGAAGTGGGACTAAGAAGACAGATAATGTGTGATGATGTAAACAATCAAAAAGTAAACAAACACAAAAGAGGAGATGAAAGCAATAAGTCAACAGCAATAAAGAAAGATAAAATAGATCAAAGTGATAAAGAGATCAAAGCAACAAAGAGGAATAGAAACAATAACAAGAGATAAAATAGTTTAAAGAGATCAAAGCAGTATAAACAGAGAAAAATACTGAAATAATAATTCAACAATCAATGAAAGCCATGAGAGCTATATGTAAGGAGATGTGTAAGATACGCAGGTAAAGGTCAAGATAAAACAGAAAATGTTACGGTGGAATACTGAAGAATACTTAAGGTGAATTTCCATATCAGTGCTGCCCTATTTAAGTCCTAATAATAACATTTCACTGTGTAACCACCATCCTACATTCTGCTCAGGATTGTAGCCAGCATAAAAAAAACCAGCTTTTGGGATGATATCTGAATGATTGATTGAAATTCATAAAAAATTAACGTTTGTGTTGAATCTGAAATCACTACATGAAATGAAGCAAAAAAAAAAAGAATAGTTTTCCTGGAAGTCTTTACCTAGAGAAGCCAGACCCTGAATGCCGCATCCTGCCCCGCCCACTCCCAGAGCACGGAGGTGTGGCCAACATCTTCCAATCGTCTGCAGGCATCGGTTACTGAAGCGAGCCGGCTGTTGGCTAAAGAAGAGAAAATATGAGTTAATTCATTAGCATTGGTCACCTTAGTTGTACAGCAGATGGAGTAATGTGGTTTTAAGCTAAAGTTACAGAATGGGAGTATATGACTCTGTGTATTACCATGGGTGTAGTGGCGCCACCTGTAGGGAGATGATGTCTCTACAGCCTGCTCCGAGGGCCCAGATCACCTCCTGTCCGACTGGGTCTGTGGCACTCCTAGAACACAATGCTACATTGTGAGGATAACAATGCACGCCTGCAGCTACAAACTGGGTGTCTACGGACTCATGAGAGCATGCTGGGAGAAATGAAGTTTTTGTGAGGACAGATGCCTGGACTCTTTTACCTGTAGGTTACAGCCTGCAGAGCTCGGCAGTAGCAGCTGGCCAGCCAGAGTGAGCGATCCGTCAGCAGGTTGGGGCAGTGAGAAATCTTCAGGATCAGCAGGTTACTTCCTGTGGCCTTTAACAACGCCTCCAGACCTTCCTCCAGACAGCCACTTAGACGGAAAAGTGCAGAGAGATCAGCAGAAACAGTCAGAGAGAGCCAGAGCAGAGGAAACAATTCTCCTGTCCTTTAGAGCAGCACTTCTACCTCAACTCAACTTTGCGTTATTTATAGAAAAGCTTTGAACAAGCATGAAGCCCAATACGCTTCACAAAGTCACATACTAACTTTGAGTTAAATTCTGCACGACCACAAAATAAAGCTGTATCATCACGTCTGCTATGTCTCACCGTGTGCTTTTCAGGTAGTCCTCCTTTGTTTCCTTCTTGCCTCGCTGTCTTGGTTTGAGGTTTTGCAGGATGAGCGAGTGTGTCTGAGTGCACCACTGAGACATTATGCCCAGGAACTAAGGGAGAGAAATAGATACCAATGAAAACCCTCTTAATTAAAAGTGAGGAGCTAAAGATAACGCTCCTGAATATTTTCTTTGTGCTGTATCTTAATGTCTGTTAAGCACCTTAGACGAGATGCGTGCGTTCTCCAGCAGCACCCTGGTCCACACAGCAGGGTGACGAGCCACAAACTTCCAGTCCCTGCAGACCTCAGCAGCTCTCAGCAGCGTTTTAGTGTCCAGGTAGGTGAAGATACAGAAGAGAGCTGCTCGCATCTTCAGGACCTCTGGACTGATCACCTCATTGGACTTAGACGGACTCTTTTCATGGCGACATGGCTTGTTGTATCCTACATCAGAGTGACATGAGGGAAGGAAAGAGTCTTTAAACCCTTTAAATAAAGGACTGTTTTTGGAATTGAATCCTTGTGCAGGCTTAAACTCTGAAGTTTATAAAAAACGGCAAGCGCTATCCTAAAATGATCATAACTACAGTAAAGATAAGACTCTGATCTTATCTGAAACATTATAAACATGTAACATTTCAACATCACATGCAGCCTAGAGCATTACAGACTGAACAGAGGGGGGTTAAATGCTAAAGGGAGAATTAAAGACTGGGAGTTGATGTCATAAAAACCCTTATCATTCGCAATATTTACAAATCATAACACTTCTGTTGGATGTTGGATGTTTTATACCAGCTGCAAATGTGGATTCGATATGAGCAAAGTGATTCAATTTTGCTTCAACCATCCTGGAGATCATTGCGCATAAAAACCATCATCTGTGCTTTAATGTTGCCTCCATTTAGCTTCTGCGATGCAGAAAAAAAGTTGGAGACTCCACATTTTTGCAGAGAGGATCATCCCTTTGGATGCAAGACTCTCAACAAAACAAAGTAACAAGGAACACAGTGTTTACTCTGAGCTTTGCATTAGAGGTTAGGGTTAGATCTAATTTCCCATCTCTGTGGAAAACGTCCTGCGTGGTTCCAGTCCCAAAGACTCCGCACCCCAAGGAGCCCAACCACTTCAGACCTGTGGCCATCACGTCTCACCTGATGAAGACCATGGAGAGGATCCTCCTCAAAAACCTCTACCCACTCGTCAGGAAAAACATGGACCCCCTGCAGTTTGCTTACCAGCCAAACATTGGGTGTCATCGGTGTCATTCGCTGTCATCTACCCGTTTCACAGTTCCCTGTCCCACCTGGAGATCCCTGGCTGCACTGTGAGAGTCATGTTCTTTGACTGCTCCAGTGCCTTCAACACAATCCAACCTTCTATACTCAGGGGGAAGCTGAAGAGGGCGGGCGTGGACTGTCACCTGGCAGCGTGGACTACAGACTACCTCAACAACAGACCACAGTATGTGAGGCTCCAGGACTGTGTCTGACATGGTGGTCTGCAGCACAGGAGCCCCACAGGGGACAGTGCTCTCCCCCTTCCTCTTCACTCTATGCACTTCGGACTTCAGCTACAACTCCAGGAGTTGTCACCTCCAGAAGTTCTCCGATGACACAGCCATCATTGGGTGTGTGTCTGAGGGGGAAGAGCTGGAGTACAGGGAGGTCATCATGGACTTTGTCGACCGGTGTGAGCTAAACCACCCTCAGCTCAACACCAGCAAGACCAAGGACATGGCGATCGACTTCCACAGGAAGACACCCCAGACTGCACCGGTGAACATCCAGGGATTGGACATCGAGAGGGTGGAGACCTACAGATACCTGGGTGTTCAGACTGGTCACACAACACTGACGTCCTGTACAAGAAGGGACAAAGTCGTCTGCACCTGCTTAGAAGACTGAGGTCCTTCAGGGTTTGCAGGACTCTGTTACAGACTTTTTATGACACTGTGGTAGCGTCTGCATTTTCTATGCAGTGGTCTGCTGGGGAGCAGGGAGCACAGACAGGGACAGGAAAAGACTTAAGAGAGTGATCAGGAGGGCCAGTTCTGTCCTGGGCTGTCCTCTGGACTCCATAGAGGAGGTGGGTGAAAGGAGGACATTAAGCTGACATCAATCATGTACAATCCCTCTCACCCGCTGCATGAGAATGTGGGGTCCCTGAGCAGCTCCTTCAGCAGCAGACATAACACCCAACCTGCAGGACGAAGCGATGCCGCAGATCCTTCATCCCATCTGCAATCAGACTGTTTAACACCAGCACTACAATGTCCCTTTAATTACCCGGTAATTATCTGTTATCATCTTCATTTCACTACATGGCAGTTACTGTGTGACTTTGCAATATGTCTCTGTCTTCCCGGGTCACTGTTTATGATTCACACCGATAAACTATTCTGTCAATCTCACATTTGAATCGCACTGATTTCTCATACTGTGTATGTTTTTTTTAAATAATCTGGTGCAATTTTATCTGTGCAATAACTTAAATCACTATCTATTCATCAGATAGAAGTGTAAATAGTGTGTATATATCTGTAATATTTGCCATATATTATTTTATTCTATTTTTATTTTATCTTATTTTATTCTATCATTACTATTATTATTGTTATTATATTTTTAACTATGTAAGTACATTCTTGTATTCCCCTGTCCCATGTTGTAAGCTGCAATAACAAAAGAATTTTCCCCATGGGGATCAAATAAAGTATATTTTATCTTATCTCTTAGTATTTTCTATTTATCAACCTGAATAATTCTCAGACAGGAGCCTTTTGGCTTTTTGACCAGTCTGGTGTAAATCTATACACAGCTCTAAATGTGTATACTTGTATAAAAAAATATCAAGTCTATATGTAGTTTTCAAAAGCTCTTTTCAGCTGATTTTGTCCACATTATTTCATTTACACTGTTTCTCCTTTATTTCAACACTTCTAGATCCCCAAAGAATTACTATAAATAAATGCCACACATAATATTACACATTCTGTCACATGGTGGCGCCAACAAGACACTAAACAAGATTACATAATCTTTCCTTATGTCCATCTTTTCTCTCTATAGCTATCTATTGGCTGACTCAGTCTGTCCAATCCAAGCCTGTCTTATACCTCGCAGCATGACTCATTTCATCTTTGGCCTTGGAAGGAGTCTGTTTGAAACCATCAGGGCTATGAACCAATACTTATACTCTTTCTTTCCCTTTTCCTCTTTCTGTCCTTCTCTCTCTTTTTTCTCTCTCTTTCACACACACCACCCACGCTCAACACAGCCAAACGAACTAAAAAAAAAGCCGAGCTGTGTTACATGCTGAGGGAAAAAAAAATGTGTGCTGGTAGAAACATACCATCTGATACAAGCTGGCAGATACTCTCTCCCAATAAGGAGAAGTACGTCAGAGCTGCAGCATGCCAGAAACATGTTGGGTGTTACGTGAGAAAAACCTTTGAGTTAATGGGGCAGTTCATACGCATGTGTCACAGGACCCTGGCCCAGACTTACTCCTTCACTGACGGCTTCGCTCCACCTGTTTTATAGTAGAAACCTAACAGCAGGTGGAGAAAGATGGAGGGCAGCAGCAGTGTGAGTTTGAGTATCTTGGCAGGGTGGGAAGTTAACAGGGAGATGTACAATCTGTGGTGGATCTGGAGGAATGTGCCGGCATGATTGACTGTCTGACTTGGCTCAGTCCAAGATTCAAAACTCAGCATGAGACAGAAAACTGAGATGATACAACAAGCAAATGCTCAAATACAGATATGTTCAATGTGTCCAATAAATATAGACAGTCTTTAGAGTATAAAGCAACCACCATAATGAATGACATTGTTTTTCTCAGTTTACCTCTTTCACAAACTTATTGATGACGAAGAAAATCGAGGGAACAACTCAAAAAAGGACGAGTTAAATCACACTTTTAAAAAGTGAAATCATTATCAATCACATTTGGTTTCATTAGGATTAGCAGAATTTATACACCCTCGACATCTATTCTGAGAGCTCTTTTGGGCCTGGTTTGGGCCCAATAGACATGACAGAATCAGTGTAAACGTCCTGATACAGGTCAATATCAAAACTCTTTTTTAAAATGTATGATGCATAATGCAATGCTTATGATCCAGATATAGCGCCACCATAAACTCATGAGGCACTCTTTTGTTTACATTACTCTCAGCATGTCTGCAGCTGAGGAGACAGTCGGCTGAACTTATAACTAAAAAGTTATAAGTATAGGAGCATCCATCTGATAACCTTTGCATAGTCATGCCTTTGCATTACTGATGCACATCCAGTGGCCCACAGTCTATTTTCATAGCAGCCCAGAAAGTAATTACATCAGTAGCTATGTCAATACAGGCAGAATTTCCCATTGTCAGAAACATTGCAGCCAAAAAAATAATAATTCCATATCTGTTGGCCTGTAACCAAATAACTACAGACACACACACACACACACACACATACAAAACCAGACATGACAATGTCCACAAGCAACAGTACTTGTTTCCCTGTTTTATATGTGGATAACCCCCCCCCCCCCAAAAAAAACTCCTGCCCCCTAGGGGTTACACCCACAGACTGTATAATCAATGGACTTGGTATCCGTGACGTCTGACACCTTCTGTTTCTGAAGCGCAGTTTTGAGGCCAATCGTCGGCGGGAGCCATATTGGAAAAGCTGAACTCAACCTAATGTCTTTTTTTGTTGTGTATGTGGTTTCCGGTGTTTCTGCAGCCAGACTCAAGTGGACGCTCAATGAACTGCAGTTTCTAACACTTCTGCATGGGCTTCATATTTTGAGACTGGAGGTTGCTGCTTGGTCACACCCCACAGTTTGGGAGTCACTGAGTTAACCTAACCCTGTGCTTTAACAGCTCTGTAACAGTACACATCTTGAGTTGCAGAACTGAGCTTGAAAGATAATAATAATAATAATACATTTTATTTATAAGGCACTTTTCATTGCCAGAAATCTCAAAGTGCTACAGGCACACAGTATAAACAAACTTGAACATTTCTTAAAAGGAGTACTTAAAATAAGTTAAAAGCCTCTTTAAAGAGGAAGGTCTTTAAATGTTTTTAGAAGCATCCACAGACTGTGGGGTCCTGAGGTGGCTGGGCAGGGAGTTCCACAGACGTGGTGCAGCAGGACAAAAGGCCCGATCTCCCGTGGTCCGGAGTTTGGTTCTGGGAGGGTGGAGGAGGTTCTGATGTGGAGTGCGTGACTTCCGGGATGGGGTTTGCTGGGTGAGGAGTTTTTTGAAGTAGAGTGGGGCGTTTCCATAGATGCATTGATGGGTGATGAGTGCGATTTTGTAGTTGATTCTTGCAGTGACCGGAAGCCAGTGAAGTGTGTGGAGTACTGGGGTGATGTGTTTGTGTTTTCTGACTCTGAGTAGGATCCTGGCTGTGGTGTTTTGAATTAGTTGGAGTTTGTGGAGATTTTTGATGGGGGTCCCGATGAGGAGGGCATTGCAGTAATCGAGCCTGGAGGAGATGAAGGCGTGGACGAGCTTTTCAGTGTCAGTTACGGTGAGGGAGGGGTGGAGTTTGGCAATGTTCCTTAAGTGAAAAAAGCAGGATTTGGACAGATGTTTGATGTGATTGTCAAATGTTAGGTGAGGGTTCAGTCTCACACCGAGGTTGGTGACAGCAGATGAAATGGGGATAGATCTTCCAGAAAAGCTGATGGTGGTTATGGGGGATGATCGGACCTGGTGGGGGGTGCCAATAAGTATGGCTTCGGATTTGGAGCAGTTTAATTGAAGGAAATTTTGGCTCATCCACGCCTTTATTTCCTCCAGGCAGGAGGTAAGTGTTGAGAGAGGTGATGGAGCAGTTGAGTTGGTTTTAATGTACAGCTGGGTGTCGTCGGCATAAGAATGGAAAGAAAGTTCATACTGGCTGATGATATGACCAAGGGGGAGCATGTATATTGTGAAGAGCAATGGACCAAGTACAGACCCTTGAGGGACACCGCAGGTGAGAGGAAGTGTTGAGGACTTTGCAGGTCCCATGCTGACAAAAGATGTTTTACTAATGAAGTCATCTTGGTAAAAAAAACAAAACATCCCTTACGGTTTCAAATACTGAATTATAATCCATTTACTGGATTATCTATATTAATAAATATGTGCATACAATCCCAAGTACAATCTGAGTAATGATCTGTGAGGTTATTTAGATGAATTGTATCACCTTCACTGCTGCCTAAAATACGTTTGAAACTGCTTCTTTGTTTTTGTCTGCCACTACTGTGCACATTAAATCATGTTTCATTTTGAAATCGATTCAGTTTAGACTCCTACACCAGTGTTCTGGCTTCTTTTGAACCTTCATTTTTTTTGTGCTTTAGAAATCACATATAAGTGTTGACTGTTCAACCTTTTGTAGCTGCTAACTGGCCTTTTGACTCATCAAGCTGCGTCAACTGAACTTTATCCATACAACCCAGAATCCAATCAAGTTAGTCTCTGAAAGGCTGTGAGGCACAGAAATATTTTAAAGAACACCTCCAAAACACATTTGTGGCTGTGTTTGTGTTCCTGACTGAGTCACTTCAGAGTTTCAGTCATTATTCATGATGTGTTGACTTTGTTGTGTCTACACACTGCCGCAGCTATGGGGCCCCTTACCTCCGTGTTTACCATATATGCTCATAGCTGATCCAGAGTCAGTTTGTGAAGCCACACAACTCCAGCAACTCAACCTGACTCAGATCCACATCAGTCCCTGCCCTCATGAGATCACTTTAAGGCATTTGCTATGTGAATCCTGGCTCCAATGAGTCTGAGCTGCTTGCTGGATGTCAGATTGGAGCTAAGAGTGGCAGAACATACATTGCTAAGAATAAAACTCACCTGCATTAGGGCGATAGCCTGCCCTGCCATGCTGTGGATATGGAGCCGCAGACTGCTGGACTTCAGCCACAGCTCTCCTCTCTTGTTCCCACATCTCCACCTCGGACTCAGTGGTCCTGGAGCCCACGTCCGACACGTCTCCTTCCTCGCCTTCAGTGCTGTTCCTGTACGGTCGCCGCTGCCAGTTCTGGATGGCCTGTTTACGAAGACCCCAGTTTCTTGATCCGCCACCACCACATCCAGGGGAGCGCTCGTATCCCCCTTCCCCCAGCCGGCACTGCATGTGATAGTACTGCGCCTCGGGACACTCCTCCATGGGGTGCATCTCCACACTGTCACTGTCATAACCTCCAGAACCCTGTGAGACCGACTTGATCCGCCCGGATGCTCTGCAGGAAAGAGATGGAAGCAGTTATAAAAATGATTGCTATGCCACAACTAGTAAGCTTATTTTATTATAATGACTAAGGAAATGAAGGAAGAGTCAACCAAGCTCCTACTAAAAGTAAGAAAGAGCAGCAATTTAAAGGTACCTTTTAAAGTGTTAATATGACAGACTGTAGTTTTACAAGGGTTATTTAAAGGGCTGTCTGGTAGGTAGTCAGCAGAGGATCCAAGAAATACTTTTGGCAAAACTACAACAGTTTTGTACGATTTTTTTCTTCACTCTTTCCCTTTTTATGGATTAACCAATCTGGGTCAAATATTCCAATAAGTGATCTCTAGAGGCAAGGCAACTTCATCTGCACAGTACCTCTTCACAACACTGCAAATCAATGTACTTCACATGAGCTACCGAAGGCATTTAACCTAGATATCAAAGTACACAAAACAGTACCAAGAGTTAAATGAAAAATGGTTTTATATAGAGACATAAAATATATGATTACAAAGGGAAAATGTAAAAAAAAAAAAAAAAGAGCTTAAACAGAGTAATAAACTGTACATTACAGTGAAAGGTATGACTGAATCTTCTTCAATGTCATTTATTGAAAGGCAGTTGTTATCTTCAGCATTCATTTGACAACACTTGGAATAGATCTTACGTTTTCTGAGTGTTTTTTGCTGATATTTGGAACAAAAAAGGTGGTGGCGATGCATCTAGTGAGCGTCTTGTATTTTACTCTCAGACTTGTCAGTCTCTTGTTTCTGGCCTTATCGAAAGCTGGGCTAACTGCTAATTGTAGCCTCAAGCATAAAAATCATTTACTGAGAGTACACTCTTTTCTAAATCCTTCAGTGATCTCTGCTAAGTTTTCTTTTATAGTCCTTTAAGATCCACTGTAGCACAGAGCAGTGCGTGTATTCAATTTGACATGAGTGGATGCACATCTGAAAGCAACATGAACCACAAACATGCACTGTATGACCTACAACAATGTGCTTGCATTTTCAAGGGTTTATAGCAGAACAAGGGCAGCTTTTATACATGTGAGCTGCTACAGTACTCAAAAAATAAACTCCCATCCAATTCAAGTAATGAGACGATACAAATACGAGCCTGTGAAAAAGTAGGGCATTTCTCTTCCCTGTTTTCATTTCTCCCTCATCAGTTTTTCTTCCTCTTTCTCGCAGCTTAATGTGCAGAGTGGAAACATTTGCATTCATCATTTGAGGAATAAAAAGAATCATAGATAGTGCTGCAGGTAACATTTATATTTGCTTTCTGGGGAAACGGATACGCAGACGATGATATCCAGGTTACGCTGCATACTGTATATGAAATAAGATTATGTGAAACAATAAAAGCCTTTTTTTATAAACTAAACTAGGTCAAAGACTAAACTGTGATTTATCCCAGTATGTCAGCAGTAACCTGCTAAAGCTGCTTTAATATTTTGTCAACATTTCAATCTTTAACACCATGTAATGATATGAGTTGATCCAGATCTTTGGAATCTCATTATACACTGTTTAGCTGATAAATGATTACACAGAGTGTACTCAGAATATAAAGCAGCATCATGAAATAAACATAAAACAACTCGAGTGATTGGTGGGACTTCCCTCATGTGCAAACCAGTATGAAAGCATGGCTATACAGTACTTGTCTGCATTTCAAATTACTACTTAGAAAACAAATATTATGGTAAAAAGTAAGGACAAATAAAGACACGTTGAAAGTAAAAAAGACAGAGCCAACTCTCTGAGGCATTTTGATGTAAAACTGACACATAGAGATATGGGCACAGGTAATTAAACTCTGATATAACCACCAGAAACCTGGTACAAGAAACAGTTGTAGTATCAGAGTCAAACTGTGAAGGGGGCATATGTTTTCTATATCTCATCCATTCTGATAATATCAAGGCTGATAGAGAAAGATAATTAAGGACAATTTGGGGCGAACCTCAGCTCCACTTCTAGGGCAGTCAGAAGTTTGTTAGAGTCAGCGTTTCCTATAAGTCACTGAGGCTATTTCAATGCTTTATACATTCTATATGCAGAACACATATACTATAAGACTGGTTCAAACGAAGAACTCAAACTTTTCTTGAGATGATGAAGTTGATCCCTGATGAGGAGCTATCAATAACTGAAGACAGACGGATTGCAGGGTCACTGTGTCTGTTTTTGTGTACAGTGCCATCAATGATTCGACAGGGAAGGTCTGACAGGGTTTGCGTGACGTCATGTTAGGAAACACATTCACATACCAACTGGAAGTGACGGTGGGGTTAGTCAGAGTTTGATGGCACAGCAGCATGTCTGAAATCACCAGCAGAGAGCCAGAAATACTTCGGTCACACCTCAGGAGGAGAGACAGATGACCTGCACCTCAATGCTGTGGAGCAGAGCCTGACTAAAAACTGGGATCTTTTCCATTACATGCCGTGTAACATGACACTAAACACTAAATAGGAACATAGTGATGTGGATGTCTCAGCAAGGAGTGACGTGCAAGAGGAGAAGATACTCTATTCTCAATATCAAATAAAGGGTATCTGTTGATATATAAGGGTTTTATGTTTAAATTACCATTAGTTTTATAAGTAATAATAACTTTATTTGTATAGGACTTTTAAAAACATCATATATATCACTTAACACAAATGACTGAGAACTCATAAGAAAAGTGGGAACTTCAATTTAAGCTTACATTGTCATACTCATTAGGAACAATGTCAACATGCACCTGTGTATGAGCATAGAACTGCAAGAGGAGAAAAAAATAATGCACTGATACTAAAATCTCTGTGGATTAGCAGATCGTGGATACATTCTGATCCTTGATATGATCTAATATATCGATCTGTGGTACAATCATAGCTGGAACTAACAAATGTATGACACTTTTTCACCGTAAATGACTGTAGCCATTTCATAACTGAAGTAATGAGAAAACAACAGTCTACTAGATTAGGACTACAGTAAAATTCAGATATCTAGACTAATATAGTTTTACAGTAATTTTATTTGGATGAAGTATTAATTAATAATATGTAGAGGAGCAGTCCCATGCAGCTCTCCTTTCCAGCACGTTCCCTACTATATGAATGTTACAGAAACTATCTGATATTAGGGCAATCTATTTTTTCACTATAGTACCTTCGCAGCTTACTGGGGACTGGCAAAAAAACACAAAGTGCCCCAAATCAAACAGGTGGAAACTACAAACACTTCCAAAGGTTTCGTTGTGTTTTTCTGCAATGCTGTAACCAAATGCCTGAGGACCACAAGCAGAGAGCGCAGGAAGGCAAACTGACAGAGTGTGATTTTACTTCAACTGCTCTAAAATGTTAAGAAAAAAAAGGTGAACCAAATTAATTTGACAGGAAAGAGCTCCAAAATCTCCAGCTGAACCAAAAGAAAAGCTTTTTTTTTTCCATGAATAGAAAGACGAAAAAGGCAGAGAGAAAAATCTTCCTAAAAAGTGAAAGGACTCTTCATTAAACCATGTGTAATGTGCCAGTTATGAGCTCATATAATCCTCTCTTCTCCTCTGGGTGGTACCACCTGTGCCATAAACCTCTTTATGAAACTTTGGTGGTCTGGATGTAATTCCTTGGTGTGAAATCACTCGTACACGTGGAATAAGAGGGAGTGTGTAGACTTACCCTGTGCTGGGAGAAGACCGTCGCTCAGACACTTGGTACATGCCTCTTGTGCTCCCAGAGAGGCTGGAGTTCCTCTGTACAGACACAGACATAAAGAGAAACACATGAGAAATTAATAAATGTTTATTAGACATGCTTTATGCTTCATTTTATAGGTAATATGGCAGTATGTATTCTTGAGTACGCTCCCTGAAGAGTTAATGATAGCCATGGATGCAATACTTTTTCCACATCTACATTACATTTTTATAACTGAGACATTTTCTAGACTTTGATTAAAAAGAATACGCTCTAAACCGAAGCATGAGATTTACAGTATTTTATTTTAGAGCAACTCTCAAACTGAGTTAGATCTGCTATAAAAATGAAACGGGCACAGGCGGCTGCTTGACAAGTCCCCACTGAGCAGACAGCGAACATAAACAGTAAATCAAATGCAGCTCATGGAGAGCTCCTCTCAGTGAGTTCAAAATAAAGATGTGACTACTTTGATTTTTTAACAAATAATCAGAGTGATAATAACACAAATGATTTTTGAATCACAGACTCTTTTGTATGATTCAGTTGTTCAGTCAAGCCCCAGTTACAACATACATATCAGAGATCACAGTGAGGACAGAAGATTGCTATGATTTTTGGGATAATTTCTCCTGAGACAAAATAAAAAAAACAAAAAAACAAACATGCGGAACTGAAACAGAAGGGTTTGATGTAAGATTCACAATTGGTTTGGATGGAAGCAAAGAAGGTCTCCCTTGAAATAATACCAAACACAGTATACAATCAATCAATCTTCATTTGTATAGCGCCAAATCTAAACAAACGTTATCTCAAAGACACTTTTACAAACATAGCAGGTCTAGACCATACTTGCGTTCAATTATTAACAAAGACCCAACACCAAGACAGGATACAATCCAGTCCCCTGTTACTGACTCGATCTTATCTCATCTTAATCCACCATGAGCATTGCACCTCGCAGTATTTAGGTAGTTACAGCGGAGAGGAAAAACTTCCTTTTTAACAGGCAGAAACCTCGAGCAGAACCAGACTCATGTTAGACAGGCCATCTGCTTCAACCGAGTTGAGGTTGAAAAGAGGGATAGAGGAGAATAAGAGAAAAGAGAGAGCAATATTATAACACACTGAAAAAAAAGAGCCTAAACCACGATATATACCAGCGTATCAAATGCTGTTTACTTCAAGGGTTCCGTTTACTCCATGGGCTGGTTGCCACTCGGTATAGTATATCATACCAAGATATCATCAACAGACATTTTCAGAAATGATTACTAAGTTTTGCAACCTTGAATGGTACGGGAATCTGGTCAGGCTCATGGGCAACAAATTTCGGGTCATATTGGCCGGAAACATGGAAAAAGGGAAAGAAGAGGAAGGAACTCTTTCTCACTGAGTGAAGCCATTAGATCAGGAATCATCATTTTTATCACAGCGGTTTAAAAGATATAGTTTCCTTTACAAATCAAAAAGAGTCACTGACTGCCTCATAAGAAAACAATTCACTGTCTATTGCATGAGATTACACTCAATAAATAAAGTAATATTAGATTTTTACACATTTTCCTTCTGCATCAATGAAACTATGGGCTAATAAAGATGCTGCAGGAGGATTAAAATCATCCTCCGTGTACAAGAATATCAATATCAAACTCTCCGGATGAATTTCTTGTTTCCACAATAGCAACCTGAAAAACCCTTGGCACATTTCCCACTACCTGAAATATTTGATTGTAGCTCTGAAAGCAGGTGCGCATTTTCAAGTGCATTGGGTTGTGGGTGTGCAGCCGCTTCTCACTCTCTCTGTTTGCCTGAGAGTAAAATCCCAGAGTCAGTCTTTCAAACAGCACTCAAAGCTGCCTGTGCACTCAAGTGTGCAGTGTGTATAGTGTTTGTAAGTGTGTATACATTTTGTGTGCGTAAAAACACACACAAACATGTGTGTTTGTGTGTGTGTGAAGCAGTGCCAGGTGGGACTTTGTGTACAAGACTGGCGACGTGTCACACAGGCATAATATGCATAAACATAGACACTGTCACTCCTCCCCCTCTCTCTCTCTCTATCTTCCTCCCTCTCTTTGTGTTTTGCATTTCCTCACAGAGCTTGTCCCTGAACCTGTACCAGAGAAAATGGACCATGGAGGAAACAGGCAAACACCATCCATGGTGCCCTTTCCTGGCCAGTCTGTGGTGAAAGCCAATCCCCCAGAAAAGGGTGGAACAAAATGTATCAAGAACATGAAAACTCAACTTTAGGGACCTGAGTTTGATCTAGGACTGCATTTAACGATTGATGACAAGTCTCCACATCGTCACATTGTCCAAAAGTGATGTCAATATACCCCTTGCTACTCTGACAGCTCTGGGCATGTGGAGTGAGTGTCTGAGCAGAAGGAATTGACTGATGGAGGCGCGCTTTTGAAGTCCCGCCTCTCCCAATGACCAAAGCATACATTTAATTACCCATAAAACCATGAAGATCCCTCAGATCTGTACAGCTTACAGCTGAACAGCTTCTGGGGTCGTTTGAAGCAAACATTTTTGATTAAAAAAAGTTCAGTGACCTGTTGGCAGAAAGCATCACAAGAGCTGCATTGCTCAGCAGAGCTGTCAATCACAGCATCAGACTGCATTTATAAGCCTCAAATGACTAACTACAACTAACATCTTCTGAAAACAACAAGCGGCAACCTTCGGTCTCAAAACATTAAGCCCATGTGGAAGTGTTATACACAGCAGTTCATTGAGCGTCTGCTTGAGGCTGGCTGCAGAAACACCAGAAACCATATGCACACCCATTTAAAAAGGATGATCTTTACAGTAATAATAAACATGTTTGCAGCCTGGTTCAAAAAACGACTTGTGTCTGAATAGCTAATTTCTCCATCGGCACACTTGACTGACAGGCAGGAACACTGTAGCTGTTGGCAAGGAGGCTCACAGCCCGCCTCTTTACCTCACACTAGTTCGGATGAAGTTAGGTCTTGTTCAGCATTTCCAGTATGGTCCCCGCCAACGATTGGCTTCAAATCAGCACTTCAGAAACAGATGGGTGACGTCACGGATACTACGTCCATTCATTTTGCAGTCTATGGTCATCACCTGTTAGAAAGCCCAAACTTTACGCACCACTATATAAGAGTTAAAGCTTCCTTCACCTTGCACTTCCTGTTAAGAAATACACCAGACTCAGCTTGGATTGAACTAGAGTGTGAGCAGGAAATAAGTCATCCATCCTTTCCCTCACTGTCAGTCCTAAAATACCTCTGTGGCTCTAAAGCCCGTCTCCCAGGAAACGAGGGCGACCTCTCTGATTCAGTGACAGGGAGAGGGAGAGGGAGGTCGCGAGGGTGTGAGCTTGGACGGGTGGTATCTCAGGGCTTCCCTTGACAGTGTAAGAAAGTGCCAAGCAGTCTGTGACTTCACACATGTACTTGTCAAGTAGATTATTCACAGCGCTGCACACAAACATGAAACAGGCTGATGGTTGGATCCAAAGAGAGAACGTCTAAATTTAGGCAGCAGTGTTTTAGGTCAATCACAGGCCAAGAAGGCCTGTTTTATAGCTAATGGAAGAGGAAACCCTATGTGTCTCAATTTACATTTTAACAGGCTTTTGCAGCATTACAAATGAGCCATCACTATGATTACACACCGTACAGTAAGACTACATGAAGTGACTCAGCCGAGTACGTCGACCATGTCCTTGAACTCAGTGATAGTGATCTGAGAACATTAGTGCTGAACATTTCTCAAACAGTGCACCAAAATGAGAGAGCTGTTTTCTCTGAGGCGGATCTGCATCTGATTCTAATCATGCAGGAGCTAGATGTGGTTTCCATGGCAGCACACAAATGTGTGTAAGGAAACAGGTTGCCTTTTTTTTTTCTTCTAAGAGGTGTTTGATAATTTGAATGAGTGACATTTTAAGAGGAGAAAGTGTCTGATTCTACGGTTTTATTGTGTGGCATAACGAGGCAAATTCAGGGTGGGAAAAAAGGAAACAATGGGAGCTGCAGAGAGCTGAAGAGAAAGATCTCCGGCTCCCAGAGCAAGAAGATCATTTCTACAGCTCTGAATCTGAATGTAAGGATGAGACTATTTGAAGTCATAACATTGTGATCCAGTGGGGAAGGATAAAACTTGATTGTCTTGATGTTATGTTATATTAAGACACATATTTTGAGATACATCTGGTCAGGGGCTGCTTTTCAGGGTTTAAGCCTGGGCGATGAAGAGATCTCACATGATAAGCTCTTTGATTTTTTGGAAGAGGAACTCGACTAATCTCACTACACTTTCTGCGCTGAATGGGGGAACAACTCTGCTGGCAGGACTTTTAAAACCTCCCTAAAATGTTTGCTTAAGTTGTCCCAAAAACCCCACTTCGCTTGGGGAACATGGTGACCTTTGACCTTATATGCCCTGCAATTGTTTTCAGTTCATGCTAGAGTCCAAGTGAGTGTTTGATCCTGATATAAAGCTATTTCCTCAAGGCCTCCCTGAAATCTGTAAGAATGAGCCAGACTGATGGAACACCCAGAGAAGTCAAACACCCCTGGCCAAGGCTGTGACTGATGTGGAGCATGACAACAGTGTCAGGCATGTAGCCGTGTACAATCATTCCACATTAAAATAACATCTCTGAAAGGTTTAATTAAAGCCATGCTAATAGAGTCAATGAGAGGTAATGATGGACAAATTTCTGGGACATGGGGTGTGACAATTGAGCTAGATTACTTTACAGACCTGGAGCACATGTTCCTGTTAACTCTTGAGATCTCCTCTTCCTCTAACAAACACACAACTTGACAGTTTCATTTAAATCTCAAGTAAAACTAGACAAACTCAGGGTAAGGAAATGTATGCCATCTTTTCCTTCCTTTTTCAGTTCCCTGAGTCATCCAATCATTAGATTTTGAAGTGGTCCTTGTGTATTGAGTTTAGTCTGTATTAACAAATAGTCTAGTCTGCGACTGTTAATGAACTTCAGACATGGTAACAGGAACAGACTTGTTGCCTCAGGTTCTTTGAGTCGATTATGGGTTTGACCTGGGGTGCTTAAGAGGGACATTACTCAATACAATCAATGCTTATGCACTATTCAAAGGCTGAGAGCTGCTGTGCCAAGGCCTGTCACAAAGCTGAGAGTTGCTCTCGAAATACGTCTCACGGAGGAGTCGAGGGGTTATGCAAGTTAAAAATAATAATATGATTACATCCTCATTTAAGTTTGTGTTTGAATTTTGTTTTGATGAATACATATGTAGCATGTGTAGTGTTTACATCTTACACAGCTCATAAGACTGGAAAGTTTTAATATCATGATCTATACTGTATTGATTTTCAGTGTGGTCAGGAGTGACCCAGGATTTTAAAAGTTGCTGGCAGATATCTTCATGTTTAACTTATAGATTATTATTTATTGTTGTCCTGGCAGTTTGAAAACAGGAAATGTCTTCATTATTATCAATGCAGTCAAATGACACACCACACATTGCATTTTGAGTGGAGACAGGCCACGGTCCGCTCACCTGGCATCCGTTCCCCTTCGAGGCCTGGAGACTGCAGCGGCCAAGGCTGCCGTTGGGTGTGGTGCCACAGCTGCTGATAATCTGCAGCTGTTTTTCTGCACGGTCCGCTCGGTCCAGCAGCTCCTCAATGAACTGCTGCAGTCGCACCTTGGCGTTGGCTTCTCGTGCCGCCGTCTCCTGGAGGAACTGGTCGATCTGAGCGACTTCTCTGAGGACAGAGAGAGGAGCCGTGATATTAAACCTGCATTATGCTCTCTTGTAGCGTTATGTGACTCTGTTTCATCATGAGGGGATACTACAGATGTGCTGCACATCACTTCTGACAGGCAAGAGCAGCTCAGGTGATTGTGTACTTAACAAATGGTCTTTCTTCTTTTACCGTAGGACACTTTTTTACAAAAACCATCCCACACTTTAGCACCAGCTGCCGCCCTGCTCTTTTAACATGGAGACTACGCATACTGACACTTTGTGACAGAGACAAATAATCTAAGCAAACACAAAGGAAGAGAGAGAGAGAGAGAACGGAAATAGAAAGTGAAAGAGCAGCTGGATACTTATACTACCTTAGGCACTGCAGGTCCAAGTTTATTAAGGGGACAGTGTCTCACTAAGATGCGGAGGGAAACAGAACAGGGAGTCATACAGTGTTTGTAGCTGCCTGTCTGTTTAAAAAAAGAGCCTTAATGTTTAATTATAATGTTTTGGATCACATTAACATAATAAACTGAAGCTTTAATTATGTTATTAAAGGAGTCCTTCAAGTCAAGTACCTGCATGTCAGCAGCCTCTGCATTGTTAGGAAATGGCAGTGGTTCTGTGTTTGTCCAGGAAACAACGCAATGTATGATGTCCCTGTTTATTTAAATGACAGCTGCTAAAGAAACACTGAAAACTAAAGACATGCAGATCAGAGGATTCCACCTACTGTATATACTCAAACAGCTCTGCTCATCTTTGAACCACTTGGGGGCAGCAGAAACAAGTAATGAACACATCTTATGTTTTAGTTATGAACACATCTACATATCAGCTTTCAAGTTTACATGCTGAAGTTGTCAGTTGACACTTGCTTATTTACACATCCAGTGGTTGCACTGCTATACTTAAAAAAAAAAAAACTTAAATTGAGTCTCTGGTCCCCTGCTTCAAACAGAATTCAGACTACCAGAGCAGTGAGAGTGAAGTTGGATAGCAAAACAAGGAGCTGATGCTCACTATCCCAGTATTTTTTAAAGCTGCTGAATGTGAGTTTGCTTTTCACACTGCAGCTTGCAGTCATTTCTATCGTGGATCAGTCTGCTGTTTATTGTCGGATAAATCATTTATGTAATAAAATGTAAATGTATGACAGTGAGGAATATCAGCTAAGGCTGGAAACGATGAGGATGAGAGCAGTGAGACTGAACCAAAACAAGCTGCAGGCCATAATAACCGTGAGCTGCAGGATGCTGAAATGTATCAGAGATATGTGGGGAACTTAATAATGTTGAAAAATAGTGAAAAAGCAGTCATCAATATCAGAGTCGAGAGAGACATCTTCAGGTGCTTATTTGGTCTGACATACAACCCTGAATCCACAGATATGGATGGAAACATATAAACATATGAAACAACTCCTAGTTTCAGTACTCATTTTATCAAGACAAGCCATGCCATATCAAAATACTTTGCCCCCAATCAGTATCCATCTTCTGCAGAACTTCCTTCTTCCTTTTTAAGGCTTTTAATAGGTAACAGTCTCCATATGGGGCTTCTTCTTCCATCCCTAGAGCATGTTTGTCTTTGTGTGTCCTTCTAAACAGCCTGAGCCTCCACTGTCCAAACAAAGCAGCCAGGAGAGCTTAACAAAACAACGCAGACATCTGACCTTGACAAAGACTGAGGAGCCATTAAAAGGATCAGACCGTCACTGCAGACAAGACAGAGGGACATCAAATCTGAGCCCCTCCAGTTAAAATGGCTTAAAAAGAAAAAACAAGTAGCTTATAGAGTTGGATACAATCATGTCCAGCTTCTGTCAAGCCCCCACTACTACTAACCATTATAGAGTACAGAGTGTTCAAAAGCAGTAACAGCTCACACTGTGGATTTTCTTGAAATGGGGGCACTCTGAGATAAGAATAGTTTGGAGTCTGGCACAGTTCTTATCCTCCGGCAAAGATCACAAAATACAACTCCAAAATTAAACTGAGCATTTGACCTTCAGGGAGAAATAAAAACACATGTACTATTATTTCTGGGAATAAACAATCAGGTTAATGAAGGCAACTTAATTACCATAACATCTCTTTCCTAATTATTCCTGTCAAAGGTTTAGGTACTTGTAGTCATCCCAGCAGCTGTTTTCTGTTGATGTCATACTAAGGATGGAAAGTTGGAGCTGTGTAGGGAAGTCTGTGTGAAAAAGGCTTAACAGACAGAAAACCATACTTGGGCTTTAAACAAACTCACCAGGGTTGCCAGGTTGGTGGTTTCCCAGTGAAATTGAGCTTTAAAGGTGCTGCCCTGGGTAGATTTTATTATCCACAGGTTGAGTGGGTCTATTTTTGATGTCAAGTAAATGAATAATAAAAATCCATATCAGCCATAAGCTACTTTGTGACGCACAAGTCCAAACAAATTGACAAGCAGATAAGCAGGTACACTTAGAATGTGTCACAAAAACACACACACATGCACACACATTCCCACCTGAAGGTAAACACACACACAGATGCAGCCCTGCCTGCATGTACAACAGTCATTGCCCACCCTGCAACTGACTAGCGACGACAATGGTAGCAATGCTATTGTATTTTGAAGACAATATATATGGTGTTGCAGAGGCTTTACAGGATTTATTTGGAATTCTGGCATTGGGCCAGTTTTTTGGGCTGGCTTTATTGTTTATTAATTACTGTTGGATTAGTTTTGGGCTGGTTTTGATTGACCATTGTGCTGGTTTTGGCACACAGACCAAGCAACATTGACAATGACAAGCCAGCTAATAAATAGGCCAGTGTTCTCAGATGTATTAAATAAGATACAGCAACTGGAGTGAAGCTTACAGTAGGCTATATCAATGATGTTGAAGATAGGACCAGTGCCTGCCCATACTTTACTGTGAACATTTTGGCTCGCTACCACAGAGCAAAAATGAACAATGAAGTCAAAGTTAGCACTACTAAGGTAGTCAAGTGGCTTTAGTAAACATGTACAAGGTTCTGGTATGATTGTTTCACTATAATGCCTGCACTGATAACACAGTGAAATGGAAACAGTGGACCTTAAAGAGGGAGCAAGGTTAGCGTTGCACTGTTAGCTTAAATGTGTCCAGTAGTTTATCCCAAGGCTCAAAATAATGTGCTCCAGATGGGCATTAATATCTAGAATAGATATTATTTCTTTCCTATCATATCCTCTTTCTCAAACAGTGTTAGCTAGGAAGTGGCTAAGTGCTAAAATTAGCTCTGTTTTAATGGTAGCTAATGGGCTATGAAATGTTTTTTAACCTGAAATGTGACCCTATGTCTCTTCTTATTATATCTGTAGTCTTTATCGTTCAGTTGTGATGAGTTGAAATGATGACATGATGTTTATCACCAACAATAGTGAACAAAGGAAATTGGCACAACATTTGAACTTCTTACCCTGAACGTAATGTAAAATGGCTGCTGTGTGAACCTATTGAACTTAATGTG
Source organism: Notolabrus celidotus (assembly GCF_009762535.1). Taxonomy (NCBI): domain Eukaryota; kingdom Metazoa; phylum Chordata; class Actinopteri; order Labriformes; family Labridae; genus Notolabrus; species Notolabrus celidotus. The sequence goes on along the minus strand of NC_048278.1, from coordinate 24,078,004 downwards.
AAATGGACAGTGGTGGACAGTAACGCAGTAAATTTACTTGAGTACTGTACTTAAGTAAATTTCTTGAGTATCTGTACTTTAGTATTATTTTTTGGGGAGACTTTTTACTTTTACTCCACTACATTCAGAAGACAATTGTTGCACTTTTTACTCCACTACATTTCTATCAGTGCTCTAGTTACTCACTACTTTTACTTTGAAGTCAGCTGATGATTTCCTTCTATTTTCTGAAATCCTTAAGACAGTTAAATGTGTTTGTGTAGTTCTGTTTGTCTCAGGGGTTTAGTCATGCTTGTACATTGTGCGTCTCCACAGTTGAACTTGGAGCAAACACAAAGCAAATTTCACTCAGATCAGGCAGTTCATTTAGAGGCGGTAATGATGGCTATAATTCTCCACCTGAGCACCCATGTCCATATCTTCAGCCCGTGATAGAGGTTTTTGAAATGAAGAATGATACGTATCGTTTGAAATGTTCACCATGTTTCCCACTCTGCCCAAACGTACAAAAATTCACTGTCCAACCTGAGAAAGCGTGTTGCACTACGTAACATTTGTTTAATTCCAGATCAACATTTCAAACTAACTTGTCTGTGCTTGGAGTAACTTAGTTCCTGTTTTTATTCCATGGTATAGTTTTTAGAGATTTCAAGTAATGTTTTCTAAATAAACGTAATGTAAGCGAATGTACTTCTATCTATTCTTGACTGCATTTATGCTTTGTGAAAATACAATGTTTTGAGATTTTTTAAGAAGCACTTTGAATACTCTAGTATTTTTTAAAAGCAAGTACTTCAGTACTTTAACTCAAGTAATAATCTGACAGAGCAACTTTCACTTGTATTGGAGTAATATTTGACCTGGAGTATCTATACTTTGACTTAAGTAATGAAGCTGTGTACTTTGTCCACCACTGGAAATGGTATTTATGTCCTGTTTTTGCTTTCTATGAAGGGGCTGAACACAGAGCCTAAAATACAGAGCCTAAAATACAGAGCCTAAAATACATTGCGTTTTTTTTTTTAGATTAAAAGATTACAGAAAAGTGTCTACAGAAAAGGACACTTCTAAACCCTTTAGTGTGAGAGACATTTTGCCTCAGCTCCAACTCCTTTTACCCTTCCTATCTTCATCAAATGATCAACTCTCCTCTCCACCATTTCAAAAGCAATGAATTATTTCAGCTTCCATACACTCTTCAGAAAGTTTTCAGCAAAGATCTTTCAGGGTTGAACTTAACAACTGAAAAGGTGACAGTGACTGGTTTCATCCACATAAAGAGACATAATGAACATAATTAATAAAGCATTGAACCTGTCCTTTTATTCTATTAAAACTGTTTTTTTCACCTGTTGCTGTATGATTAGCTGCTAACTAAGAGAGCAGTATAACTATTAAACCACACTGGGAAGAGATGTTTGGATATTTATTGGAGTCCATTTACAGACTTCTGACTAAAGTCTTCTCCAACTTAAGTTAGTTTAAGTCTTAATTTCAAGCTGTTACATCTTTCTCTGACCCTGACTAAACCTTGAAGCCTCTTTCATTGATTTTACACCCCTTTAGGGACAGTGAAACAAGCTGTGAACACAACATTGAGATAGTATCAATGTAAAAAGTTGTAAGAACCAACTCATTAGCAAGACGTTGCCTATTTGCACATCCAGTAGACAAATGTAATGATGACACTCATTTAGAAAGATGTTTCCAATCACATGTTGAAGTGAGCTCAATATTTACTCCTCTAGCACCTTAAAAGGCCAAAACATTTGGAGTTCTCCTCACTGATTGGCTGCAGGTCATGCCTACCTGCCTACCCCATATTGACAGATGGGACATGGCTCAACTTTTAAAACAAAATTACAAGTCAAATAAATGTTTCTCAAGCAGGTTTTCTGTCATTTACTTCGTTCTCACAATGCTGATTCATATCTAAGTGTTAGTTTTCTTCAGAGTTTAGTTTTGATTAATGCCCATATATCAGTGCCCGTAATACAAATATTTTTGCTTCAGACGCATGGCTCATCTTAATATTCAGCCGCTCGGCTTTATAGCAGCTAAATTCTTCATGTTCAGCCGGTCAATAACTCTGTCTTTGCTGAATAATCAGATTCACAGAGAGTATGTGCTGAAAACTCAAGGTTATTATGAAATGTGTCACAAGATTGCAGAGACTAAAAACCCTGCTCTTCAGTCATGAGTAAACTCAGAATGAGGGAAGACAGACGCTGGGTAGAAGTGCTCTTGTCAAAATAACATGCATTAGCAAACAAACTCAGCACAATAAATCACTGAGTCATCCTACCCTGTAAAATGCAAATCATTAATGAGCCCAAGTATCATTTATTTGAATTAAACGAGTGGAGCTGTGTTTAATGTGATGTATGCTTTGGCCTGAAGCTCAAGTTTTGCTCTCATTATTCAACACGAGAGCACAATGACTTAACACTGTTTTAACTTCAGCCTCCAGTAGCAAAAACATATAGCTTCCTTACAGCTGCTCCTAATCGACTAGCTGGTTGTTGTTTTACTACACTGTACATGAGACGATTTGCGTTTTGGCATCCAAGCTGTGAAGCGTCAGCAATTTGTCTCAGTTAATTATTCATTGTATCAGATTTTTGTTGTTGTAGGAGACAGATTCATCAATCCCATGAGGAGGAATATATTGGAAGCAACACAGGAAAGACTTTGTGTCTCTTTCTCTGTGTAAGGGGGAAATGCACAGATGCACCATGCCTGGCATGCTAACAGCATCCTCATGGAGGAGGAAGGGAATCAGGAATTTGATTGAACACCTATGGTTGTTGGGGGATGAGCAGGGGGGGGCTACCAAACCCCAAGGGGCATGCAAGGAGAAAACAAGCAGTAGAAATGAAGAGGAGGAAGAAAGCAGAAGTGTGAAGCTGATAAAAAAATATCCACGAGAGGAGAACAGGCACAAAGGCTGTGAGGAGGAAACACTGCAGAGGCTAAAGCAACAGACAGCAAACAGAAATCTGCAGTCATGTGGAAGCAGAAATCACGGGAGGTTTGACAGGGGAGTGGGGAGAAATGGGATGTGGCTGCTTCCTGTTGTCAATCCTAATTTTAACACACACTTTCGCTCTTACAGTGTGACTCACTCTTTGACACCTCAGAAATAAAGCCTCAAGGTGACAAACATGACTGCCTGTTTACCCACACTTTGGGGGGAGGAAGAAAAAAAAATGCAGAGTGCTATCTCTTTTGAGTGATGAACATGCAGGTCGTTAGTCTGGAGCATGACTCAGAGAAATTGACTGAGTGGAGGATCCACAGTGGATTGACACTGTCCTCAAAACAGAGTCATGCCTGTGGACGAGGAGAAAATACTAACTTGTGGCCCTTGCGCTCCAAGTTTGCAGATGGTGCCACAGAGTGTGTCTCCTCCCTATCTGACCACTCTCCACAATAAATATACACGTATGAGTGGAGATAACAGGAGTGAGCAGTTGGTTAGCTTAGCTTGGCATAAGGCTAGAAACACAAGGAAACAGCTGACCAGGCTCTGTCAGAAGGTAATGAGATCTGCCTCTCAGGCAGCACTAAATTAAAACCAGACATGGATCTGTGGTGGAAATCACCGTATGTGCTCAAAATCACATCCAAAAACCATCGCCATTTATCACTGCATCCATAAATCAGGTTCAAAGAGGAATCCATTTATAAACTTGGTCCAGAAACACCTGCAACTTGTTTGAGACCAGGCCAGATTAAGATAGAGTGAGGCAAAAATAGAACACTGTCCAATGGTCTGACAAATCAAAATTTGACATTCTATGGAAATTAGGGATGCCTATACTCTGCAGTGGGGAGGGACGCACACTTTAACAGGGAGCTTCCCTGATGGTATGGGTAGCTTACAAATCTGGAAAAACACCATTAAAACAAACTACAGGACTGATGTGAGCCGCCTAGTCTTGTGGTGCGGACACCACAATCTATCTCTGACCGTGGAGAAGACGGAGGAGATTGTTGTGGACTTCAGGAGAACACTCACCCAGCACGCTCCTCTGACCATCAACGGTGCTGCTGTGGAGAGGGTGGACAGCACCAAGTTCCTGGGTGTGCACATCACAGAAGACCTCACCTGAACCACCATGCACATCACAGAAGACCTCACCTGGACCACCAACACAGCATCACTGACCCAGAAGGCATGTCAGCGCCTCTACTTCCTCCGCAAGCTGAGCAAAGCTAGAGCCCCTGCCCCCATCATGCGCAACTTCTACAGAGGCACCATCGAGAGCATTCTCACCAGCAACATCACTGTGTGGTACGGGGCCTGCACTGCGTCCTGCCGAATGACCCTCCAGGGCATCGTGAGAACAGCTGAGAAGATTGTTGGTGCCTCTTTCCCCTCCCTCCATGACATTTACTCCCGCCTCACCCAAAAAGCAATGCTGAGGGTCTGAGAGAGAAACGCAATATCAAATCCTCAATATGTCTATTGCATACTGCAGATTTGACAATAAGGAAGACTTTGACTTTGAATTTTCAACTTTGAACCATTAATTCTGAACAATGCGTACAAGTCTTAGAGCAACATATGCTGCCATCCAGACAATGCTTTTTTTAGGGAAGACCTTGCATGTTTCAACAAGACGATGCCAAACCACATTTTATATTGCAACATCATGGCTCAGTAGTAGAAGAGTCAAGGTGCTAAAATGGCCTGCCTGCAGTCCCAACTTGTCACACTTTGAAAGCACTTGGGACATCATAAAACAAAACATACGGCAGAGAAGACCCGGCACTGTTAGGCAGCTAAAATGCTATATACCAGGCAAGAATGACACCAACATTTCACTTCAAAACTGGTCCCCTTGGTTCCCAAACATTTACAGTGTTGTTAAAGAAGAGGTGATGCAACACAATGGTAAATATGCTACAAATAATTTAAAATAGTGCTCTGTAACTGATGGATGTTTACCATATCAACCAATAATCGATATTTCAGATATACATATCTTGTTTTAAACACATGGTGAACCAAAAGCAAGTCATTCTATTACATATCACTGCAATTCTTATGTAATATTTTGAGGTCTTACAATTGCACAACCCTCCACCTCCCCATCAGAACAATTACCTGCAGCATTCACAGGAGTGCCAATCCACCTGGTTTCTAAACTCCACCATCACCAGTGCCTACACTCTGGGGGATCATGTCCTATCTTACATCTTCATAATGTTACACACCTGCTATTGAGTTGCTGTATTGAATTACATACAAGCGATAAGCGCTGCTGTAAACAATGTGCCACACTTAGTCCTTACATGAACACAAACAGCCGTGATACAATCAATAGCGCTGATTAACAAGAATAAGGTCATAATTCTTTGTTTTATTTTTACCACACAGTTCCCCTCAGCGCCCAGACAACAAACCTTGGTCCTGCTCTCTGCTGCTTTCTGTGATAAGGCTTCAAAAGTGCACTCATTCGCTTAATATGCATTCACTATCTGATGCTTTCTTGTCCCTTTAAGCTCTTGGAAATATAAAATGCTGAATTCATTCTTTCACTCGCAAATGTAGGCCTTAAGAGCTTGCAAATACATCATTCTGATTTTTTTTTATCATACAAAGAAAATGAGCTTTGAAGACCTAAATTAAAGCCCAATGCCACTGCACACGCTCAGGGAAATAATGAATAGCTAAGCAGACTGTGTTAAATTTTGCTTCCACTTAACAACCATAACAAATAGTGGAGAATAGCAAAGACATCCAGCTGCACCGAGCCTGATTAATAAGGAATGATCTTCTGAAGGATTCTGCTTAAATGTTAATTACAATCACTGGTCAGCCCCCTTTCACAGTTGTCATCATCTCTGTCCATTAATTCAAAATTATGCCTCATTAATATTTAAAGGCAGAGATGACTGACTGAAAGGCCTCAGCGAGGAAGATGAGGATGTTACATAAATGAAAGCTTTTCCAGCCATGACAAAGGACAGCTGTTTGTGTGTTGTTCTGTTTTGAGACCTGGATCAAGTAGTGTATTTTTTTTTTTAAAGTAGACTACCTTGTCAATATTTCATAATGTCACACATTGGTAGGCGTAACACACAAAGACTCAAAGGCAAAGACAAAAAAGGCATGTGGAGATGTGTAGGGAGGATGGCAACATTGGAGGGGATGAAAGGGATGAAAGGATGATAGAAAAAAATGACACACAGGCTGGAATATATAATAGTCAAAGCCTCAACGTGACAGGTTTTTCTGAGAAACCACTACATTATGTTGTAGAGTGGAAACACTTACTTTGGCCTCTGAAAAACCTAAACTCCTGGTTAAAGGAATCACATATGGCAGAGTCCTTCAGGGATAAAATTAGGGGATGATTGTGCATTTCAGTATGTGTGACACACATACTGAAGTATGTACGTCGCCTTGGATAAAAGCGTCTGCTAAATGACATTGTAACATTGTAACAGAAACTGAGCCATCAAGCCAATCATAACTGTCCTTCTTTTCTTAAAATGGGCATCAATCTCAGCTGACATAGGGCAAGATGCAATCAGTCACTCTCTCTCACACACACTTAAAACTTAAGAGTCATCATCATAGGCTGTAAGAGTGGACAAAGCCTCTTGGTGTCAAAAGTGAAGCCAGTACTAGAGTGCATTAACCCTGCATTATTTCCAATGACCAGCAGAGGGAGGTTGCATTGGTTCCAAGAAAAGAAAGATTGTATGAAATTAGATTTTAAAAAAGGACCCTACTTATGTGCTGGTTTATTACCTCATAAGTTTTCTTTCTCATTTGCTAGCTTAAGTCCCCTCAAACACAGCAAGATGCTCATTCTACAAAACTTTGTCTCGATTGTAGTAGCCCTGAACAGAATAGAGACAAAGTTTTGTGCATTCACCACCTCATCCAAATATTGCTACAAAATAAAAATGTACCCAAAATGCTGAACCAGAGGCTTCACACCAGGAGTCAAAAAAACAACCAGTAACTGTGCTAACCATTGCACCAAAAGAGACCTGAAATAAGCTGTCAACATTTTTCTTTTAATTCAGAGCGACTTGTAAAGTCAGCATTCGCTTTCAGTTATGACAGGGATGTTTTTTTTCCTGGATAGACAAATAGATGACTGATCTGTGGACTTATTTAAGGGATACATGCATTTCAACATATACACAGGAGAATACTTATCCAGCTCAATGCTTTTTTGACAGCTCTGACAAAAAGAGAAATAAATCATGACAGCATTGTCTCCATATCAGGTTTCATCTGGAGAACTAAACCCATCCTGACACTGAGCCCCACTGCATCCTCCAAGCATCGTTCACTCCGATAACCAGAGTGAATCTCCATGCAGCGGTTACTTCAACCTTTCATGTCAGCTTTAACAAAATGAGAGAGAAGAGACACGTGTCCACTGAAAGCTTGGCTATAGTCTCCTTCCTGTTTCCTTTTTGTGTTTCATCCGGCCTCAAGGACGCATACATCAGTCTCCTCCATTTAATGACGGACATGAACAAGGACTGCTCATAAATCCTTCTCTAACTGAAGGCTAGCGTCCACTGGATCATCGGTATGCTTCAATCAGTGTTATCTAATGGTATGCAGAATACTTCCTTCTTATTTCATATCTCTATTGGATATCTGAATGCAGTTTCTACGCAGATAGTTATGTTGCACACTGCATGATTTCCTGCTAAGAAGCACTAATCTAAAGCCTTTTAAATATCTGACTGCAGACATCCAGTGCTACTAAATGAGCTCTCTATGTTCCTCACAGTGCTGATAGCACATCTATTAATAGTTGTACAAAACTCCAGAAAATTACTTGTTAACAGACATCTTTCATATTGCATTGCATTCTGTATACACACTGTTCTTGCATTTAAATGTTTTCTAATCAGGACTGCAATGTCTAGCTGTCATCCAAACCATCTGCTAGCACTAGCAGTGGTTGGCCTGATGATCCTCTACTGCCCTGTGCCTCGACTTTCTCTGTCACGCAGCACTTTAACATTAATACTCAAAGACAGAGGCCTGATTACATCTATCTTTATGGCAGGTGTCAAACTCACTCACTCACTTCATTTTCAAGTCCGGGCTCTCCAGTTCTTAAATGTCCTCAGATCACGTTTTTATTCGGATTTCTTTTCATTAGAAAGTCTTCAGATGTCCCACCACCCTAACACTACCCGCCCCCTCTCTTTCTCTCTCAGTCGTGCCATTAATGAGGCAAGTTAGCTGAGCCCTAACAGCTTCACTCTGCATTCAAACCAGCTGCTCATTGAAAAACGCCCTTGTATTTTTGAAGGCAGAGACAGTGACTGCAAATAGAGAGAATCCTCTGTGTTCTGTGGTGCGTTTAAAGCCGTCAGCTTTCTGACACTGCACAGGGAACTCTTTCTTTATCATAGCTGCTTATAGGAATAAATCAAGCCTTTGTGTGCAGGCCTACTGCAGCAACTGTGTGTGTATGTGTGTGTGCTGAATATGATATGAAAGCCTCACAGGACATTTCTCTGCAATGCTCTCCTCCCTTTTCAGATCATGACCACCTGCAGAATCTGATAACAACTGCAACACTGCAACATTTAGTGCGTCTCCTGTTTGAGCGATAAATGACGGGGGTAAAATCTTAATTACATTGTAATGGTTAACCACACAGCGATGCCAAAATGTGTTGCTACAAAATTACCGTGATTATTCCCCTTTTAACTGAATTTCAACAAAAACGGAGGCCACATCCAACAGTTATTCAAAAGATCTATCAACACACTGGTTGCTTCCTCTGTTAATGTTTTAGAACTGAATGTCTGTGAAATGTCATAAAATCCCCCAAAAATAAGCATAAAAATGTTCCAAAGCAAAATTGTATGCTGAAAATGTGTGCAATAGAAGACCAGGTTGAAGTCAGTTTGTAATTTATATAGGCTGGATAAAAAACAAACACTTTAGTTCTTGGTAGGCCTTCATCAGTGGTTCAACTATAGTGACCATAGACTGTGTGTGACATGGGTGTAGTCTCAGTGACATTACTCTTAGTTTTCTGAAGAAGTTTCAGGAAGCCAAACATGGCAGTGGTCATACTGGAAATTCTGACTCCACCTAACTTCAAGCTAATCTAAGAATCCAGCAAAGAGATGGAGCTGAGATCATAGCCTTACCACCTGGCAAACAGCTGGTCCAACAAGCTACATCCCTAATTATCCATAAATATGTATAACACTACGTTAAATCAAAATGAATGAGGCATAAAAATCACCCAAGAAAATGAGCTCTTCAGACCACAGCTGATGTTTGTACCAGGCTGTACACACTTATACATCTGTTGAAATGAGCATTTTTAATATGGGACCTAATGGAGGTTCCTTGGCTTTTGGAGTCAGCCTCAGGTGGACACTAGGGGAACTGCAGTTGACTGCATTTCTGCATAGCACAAGACGCTAGAAGTTGCTGCTTCAGAGGGACATTAGCTATCCAACACTAGCTTTTTAAATGCATTTACAAAGGGGCATGTCCTAATTTGATCATTTAGCCACCAAGTGCGAGAAAACTGGTGTCATTCATAAACAAATCATCAAAATTTTGCAAAGAAAGAAAATCAAACTCCAACAAATAAGGATAAATATTTCTACTTGGTTATGGAGGGAGCCTTTGTCCATGATTCTGCTTTGCATGTAACAATACATGTCAAATGATGCCGCAAATACTTGTTGGCTTGAATGTCAATACTCAAGATTTCATTGCCTTGTATGTCTTGTATTGTGTGTTTCAAATCAACTGATACATTAAAGTTGTCAAAAAACAGAGATTAAACTATAAAACGTTTCTTCTTTCTAAGAACGAGGCTTTAAAGACAGTGTTCAATTTTGACACCAAAATCCAGCATATGCCCCTTAACATGGACAAAATCCTTAAATAGGTTGATGGTTTCACCTCATATTTGTGTCAAGGCTGGAGTACTTGATTGCAAAGATTGCATAGGTGCAAATGACACTGTATCATCCTCCTGTACTTGTCACACAAACATTTCCCTCGAGATAAGACACAATTAAGTACTAAAAGAAGCAGCTGATAATCTGGCAGCCACTGGAGCACAGGACAGTATAATGTCCTGCTGCGGGAGGACTCAGTGAGGCCAGCTATCATTTAAACAGATCACAAACTGTGCTGTATTAAATGTTGCAGACAAGATCAAAGTTAATTAGAGAGCTCATCAAAAGAAGCTACTGGAACAATAATAAGACAATTGGCCTATTAGTAATTGTGATAATGTGATTGCGACTAAATGAACCTTGCTGTATAAATCTTCTAGACATCCATAATAGCTGGAAAGATTCAGACAACATTGGAAGTATTTCCGTGACAGACCCAAAATGAGGCTGTTTTCCTAATGTGAGAGAATCTGTAGCACGCTGAAATGATGGAGATAACCGCCCCACCATTTCTCATTCCTCCTCAGGCTGCAGTTTCTGCTGATTACAGCTGCTCACGTTTCTTCCAGCTGCCACTGAACCACTTAACAGCCACGCTCCAGGGACTCTGTTATTCATTCAGTGTAGATGCCTCAGTGTAGAGTGATGTTTATCAGTATGCTTTCTGTGATTGTCACTGAGCAGGCAGTGTGATTTCTGTGAGTATTGTTGTTTGTGAATGAATTTTACTGCAAACTAAACTGCATGCTGACATTATTCTACAGACTCACTGTACCTGAGGCATTTTGCATGCTCTTCATAAGTGTTTACTGTGCTCCTGTAAGCTGAATAAATTATTATGTTGTGTCACATTTTTTTGCATATTGATGCTCGCAGCAAAAGCCGATCGTAGGAGTTTCCTCTGTTGCATAGCAACTCAGAGGGAGGTGACTCACATGTTTTAGCACTTGCCACCATAGATGTGCAAACATGATGCACACCTCCTTAAAGGAGTTTCACAGATCCCCCAAAGTCCCTTCTGAGCTTCAACGGTTTTACAAAAACAGTCATCTGGGTGAATTAGGCAGACATGATTGAGCCAATAAGCTGCTCTGTGTCTGCTAACTACTGCTTAGTCATCAACCCTGCTGAACATTCACCGACTGTGATGCTCTTTTTCCACCTCAGACTCTGCATTTTAGAGTCTGAATGAGCTTTTTGTTTGACTGCCAGCTTCTCCATAGAGAGACAGACGGAGGGAGAGAAAGAAGGAGAGACTGGGCTGCTGGCACAACTAGGAGGCAAACAGGAGTTTAAGAGAATGACCTTCCCAGTCTGACGCTGCCAGGTTTGGATAACACAAGCACAGACACTGTGACCTTTAGAGAAGAGGGGCTGGACTAAAAAGAAGAAAAGAACACTTGTCTTCTTCTTATTCAATGCTATGAAACACTGTTTGTGTCATTCTTTCACAAGATTAGATAAGACAGCTTCTATTACAAGTTAAGCTATCTCAGTCTAGCAGTGGAATAAGAAAAAATAATAGTTGTGTGATGTTTAAGGCACAAAGAGATTGCTAAACCTGATGACCCACAGAGTATACATTCACAGTTGTTGAAATTTACAGGAGCATTGCAATACACTGTGCACTGTGGGATTATGAGGGAGACGATGTATGCTAAGCTGCAAGGATGAAAACGTGGACTGTCTATATACACCAGAACAAAACCAAGAATGCCGAGGTAAACTAACACCCTTGTTCAGAATAGCCTTCCACTTCCATCCACTCTAAAATGCCAGTTCATTGTGGGACTTTAACACTCCTGTAACGTACATATATGGTTTGATTTTTACTAGTGTCATATTAAAGTTTTAAAAATGATGGTATTGTGACAACTCTAGGATAGACATCATGCTATCCCCGTACATCTCAACATAGAATTCAATTGCCAAGGACTCTCTGACAATAATTCATCATTACATTGTCTATGTAAAGTAACTATTTAATTCATTCACTTGACTCTCCTGATGTAAGTGTAGTTGTGATACTATACTGTGTCACAGGTGGAAGGTTTCAGTGTAGGACACAGGGAGCCAACAACATTTAATACTTGGTACCCAAGGAGTATCTTTCTGATCCAAGAAGCATTGGTCCCTGATGAATAAGAAATACTTGAGCGGCTTAACAGAAAGTGATAATAAATGTTATATATTCAGCTGTACATGACACACATATAAAGGCCTTGCTTCTACTACTCAGAAGCTGTAACATAGGTTACAGGATAGGATATAGGTTGGACCTACTTCTCAAAGAATCAGTGGAGAGCACATCCACAGTCACATACAAACAAACACACATACAATGCTGTGATATGTGCTGTTGTGTGTCAGTGATTAGATAGAGGCTGAATGTCTTTCTGTCTCTGACCTGCTGACACTCAGGCTGATAAAGAAACTGAGGGGAAGTGATAAAAACCAGAGAGGAGATAGAGAGGCTGCCTGTCCTGTCAGATAAAAACACAATACAGATACCAGATGACTTTAATATGAGCCTTGACTGACAAACCGACCGCAAGAGCCTGTTTGTGCATGCAGGGGCCATAAAAGCACCACAGCCTAATTTCTAAAAGTGGACAATAACTGAATTTTTCAAATGGCAACAGCAGTGATAAAGCTAAGAACTAAATCCAATCATTGAAAGAGTACAGAGAAGAAATGTTATTTCCATCCATTTCTACATGTTTGCATTTCTTCTAGCCTCTCATATCAAAATAGCATATATGTTGAGCACACACAACACATTTCTCTGAGATTCACTTCTACTATAAACTCTATTTTGCTCACATGTCGCGCCGTGCTGTGGGAGAACTGCAAATCATGTTCATCAGATTCAGAGCCAACAATAACTTGCATCCCCACGCTGTGATTTACATCCAAGTACTCCCTCTCTTTACAGCAGCCGCACTTTTAACAATCTCATGAAGCAGCGTGGCAGCTTTATGGAGGGGACTGGCCAGAGAAAGAGACGGGTGGAGGGAGTAACTAGACATCTCAGCTGCAGACCCAGCTGTTCCTGTCGTACTCTCCATTCAGCCTGAGCGGCTAACCGACGCTGCAGGGTATAGGTATATAGAGACAGCAGTGGGACAGATGCTGACCACATCTGGTGGGAGGACGTGACAGAGAATTACTCTATCAACTGAGAGTCAGAGGTGAAGGAGAAAAGTGTGTGTGAGTGTTTGTATGCACGACAATGTGTTTTATAGAAGGAAGCGTGAAGAATATATAAGAGCTGTCTGTATTGGGGTCGAGGGAATATTGGTATTCAAGGGTGTTCGGGTTCTAACTTCTCTCCTGCTTTTATTTAATCACAGGCCATGTGGAGGGACTACTACCTTTGTGAAAAAAAGAACAACAGATAGGTGACACATTCATCAAACCACTAGTGTATAAAGCAGAGTGAATTTTCACTTTTGTTCTTTAGGACATATGATGAAAATTTAAGACCCAAACATGCAGCAACCTCTGAGAAAAGAGGTTGTGTCTGTGTCTGAGAAAAATAAATGTATAGAAAAAAACAGGCGCCCCATTTACAGAGGTTACAGTACTTATCGCACTGATCGTAAGATCGATTCCCAGTCTTGGTATGACTTGTTGAATGTCACTCCTCCCTCTTTCTTCTGACATTTCCTGTCTCTTTCAAGTTTTTCTTTCAAAATAAAGGCAAAATGCCCCAATAATGATCTTTAAAGAAAATAACTGCAGTTCTTCGAGTGTCCACTTGAGGCTGGCATTAAAAGTGAGTCAATTCCCATTACTGTAGGTCCCATATTAAAATGAATTTAGCATGTTAACATTATGGAACAAAACACATTTTTGGATTCTATAGCTTAAATATCATTAATGGCACCTGTATGAGTGAATTTTCAAGTAGCTTTAAATAACTTTTAATTAGAGTAAGTAGTTGGCACATTCTAGATCGTGGTCCCTTTGGTGTTTGTTTCTTGTTATATGATGGACAATACTTTCAGATGAGTTCAAACATGATCACTTAAGACTCCAGGAACAAACATTGCAGCAGCCAAAATGCCAAAAAGGCAGTTAGCAAACCAATGGGTGAAGTAATTGTGGCTACATCCACACTAGTCTGTACTGTCTTGTCTAGCCTTAAATTTGCTGGTTTTGTCTGATAGATGGTTTAAAACCCAAACATATTCAATCCTCCAATAAGTAAGACAAAAGAAATATGACATTTCACTAATATCTCAGCATCAAGTGGTTGATTGATTTGTTAAGTTCAATATCTCTTATCTAGAAATGGAGCAACTAATGAGCGTTTAATCTCTGATCAAATATACGTCTTGCTTCATACATGTAGAAGAAAATCACACCAACAGGCCAGCAGCAGCAGCTCTAAGCCCACACCAAGTCAGAAATTAAATCACTTACTGTTGTTTGTGAGTGAGCTCCTCCTCCTTGTTCACCAGGTCCTGTTTCAGGTTGGCTAACATTTCCACAGAGACGTCCACCTGACGGGAGAGCTCCGAGGCCTTGTCTTCCAGGTCCTGTTTCTCCTGGCTCAGCCGCTCGCTCTCTAGCTTGGCTCGCTCCAGCTCGGAGCTCTTCCTCTCCAGCTCTGCCTGAAGACGACCTACACGGGCCGCTATTTTCTGCTCCACCTACAGGACGAGAGGAAAGTCATCTGCCCAATGTCCCACCATAATCAACACATTACATGAAATGTGACCAGCTCCGCAAATGAGCCATCTAGTAGGCTGATAATACCAGAATAGGCATTTATTTTTAGGTGTTTCAACCCTAACCTAACAGATGATTCTTAATATAGCAAAACTGCTTTGGATCATTGAAATATCATGCATGCATGAACCATTTTTGTAAAACTGATATGCATTTTGAACGACAGTGACAAACAAAGTCTTCTTGAAAACCCCATATTATGACTTCTCACTTGTAAATGGAACATTCGCTATTTTGATGCATTAGTATAAATGAAAAATGTGAAAAGCCTCATTATGCAACTGTTAGTTACATATACTATCACTGGATGTTTTTTTCATGAATTGAAATGTGAGCAGTAATTTTAAATTGGGGTTTTTGACTAAAACTGGTGATAAATAAAATTGAGCTTAATGCTTCAATGAAAATATCATGAAAATTAAGTGAATTTCTAGATAATTTATTAAAATTTACAGTATTGCTTGAACAATCTTATCTTATATACCTACAAATAAAGTCTGAAAAAAAGCCAAACTTTAATGTTACTTTTTTGCCAGATGTTTTTAATTGTGTAAAATGCAACATTTATGGTCTTCTCCAATAGAAAATAACTAAATGTAAAACTTAAAAGTTTTACAATGAGATACATGTCTTAATTTCTACATACCTTGATTAATGTTATTCAATATCTAGTCACTGTGACCAGTGACAAACTTCCTGATTACAATTTCACTGCTGCTAAGCTTCTAGCATGTTTCACTAAGTTTAGCAGTCCTTTGGTTTCCACTGGTAACTGATAAGAATGTAGAAGTGATCCAGGCACTTCATGCCTGTGACAGGCTCATTAGTTTTCTCACTGCTGCTAATTTCAAGGTTTCTAAAAGCAGACTGAGAAAGTCAGGAGGAATGCTGCTGGTGGTTTGAGATCTGAGGGGCACTGAGTATCTTTCCTCTTTTAGGATAAGCTTCCAGCAAAAATCCAACCAGTAACCTGGAGCAAGATGCAAAGTGTAAGGTTAGTGCTGTATTAAGTACCATGTTATCAAACGTATGGTATTTAGAATATGGAAAATGGGAAAATCTGCAGGATTGCAGTTGATTTCTAAAGTTTTTATCACATGTGATCAGAACCTAAGTATGTTGCAACAAGGTCTATCATTGTATTGGATAATACACTGTGTTGCAATACAATTACCACCAATTAGAGGTAGTACTGAGCTCACTGCTGCTCAACAGCGCTCAAATTACACTTCAGCAAAACAGAAATGAAGCAACATCTTGTCCTTTACGAGGCTTGCAATAACTTTGAATATAATCCCCAGAACTTCATGGGAGATAGTTAGTTCATTCAAAACCAAATGGCATGAATAATTTATCCTTCATCCTTTGTTATGAAAAAGTTCTCTCTGGTGGATTTGGATTTTTTTTGCATCTCCTTATTACCCCAAAGCCTGGTACTTTCTTGTGATTATAGTATCTTTCAAACCAAGACCTTTTTATTGTTTGTATAATATTTGTATAGACGTATGCATTGCTCTTATCCCATTGATTCAATATGACCTTGGATCAAGAATTACAATCAGTGGGCTGCTGGTGTAGTTCAGTTGGGAGAGGAGATGCCCCATGTTACAGTTCTCGTAACACTGTGCATTGGTTGAAGTCCCTTTCCTGTTACTATTTGCAGCACATAATCCCCAAATGGACACTTTTTCTGTCTCTCTTCAGATGTTTTATCAAATAAAGGCTAAAACGTCAAGAAAATAATCTTTAAAAAAAATTCTGTTTCCGTTTCAAACCTTCCTTGTTCCACTACCCTGTACATTTAGAACAATATACCAAGTGGCTATATAAAAATTGCGTCCAGCTCTGGCACATGAAAGCTTTAAGTTAAAGTCTGTTGATGTCAGTTAAGCTTATTGTCTTTATTTAGCCATCTGTCGATTGAGTTATGCCATGTACCTCTTCAGACAGCTTCTCCAGCCTTTCATCCAACTCCAGCCGCTCAAAAGCTCGAGCCTTCAGTCTGGCCAAGCCTTCCTCATACGCCGCCTCCACAGCACTGGCCGCTACATTAGCTGCCACCGCTACAGCCGTGCTGGGGTTTCCATGGGGACCAGGGTCTGTGGATGTCATGGCTTTCTTCATAAAAATCTCCCCCAGGGGAAACTCCACATTGGGAATGTACCTGGCTGCAGTGTTGGAGTTAGCTGGGGTCAGACTCAGGTCGTCGGCACAAGGAAGCTCACGGCAGGGAAAGTGCCGCTCCTTTAAAGCTGAAGGCCGCAGCGGCTCAAATGGGTCGTTGTTATTGGCGGGGGCGAGGAGGGCTCCCTCGGCCACAAGGGGCAGCAAAGCAGCAGCGTCACACACACTGTTGGACTTGGAGAGGACGTAGAGGGTCTCGTACGTGTGGTTGTACTCCAGATGGGCACGCAAGGACGACAGGCTTCGGAAGCGCTTGTGCTCCCCGCAGCGAGGACAGCGGTATGGCAGGTCCAGAGAGGCCATTCCTCGCGGTAACTGCCGGAGGAGGGTGGGCGCTCACGCGGCACAACAGCGGTGCCAGTATGAGGGCACAGAGGTCGAGCACCTGACAGAGCCTCTCATGGTGAAAACGCAACAATAGGGCAACTACGGCAAATCAGAGGGAGGAAGAAGAGAGTTCCCATGTGCAATGGCGGGGCCCAGCTCAGTCACATGGCTTGACATGGTGTCAACATTCATCTGGTCGTTTCACTTCATCCCTCATAGTTCCCCTGCCTGAGGTCCTGGAAACAGAGCAGAAAACACTGTCAATTTTATTATCATATAAACCAATTACATTTAATTTAATGAAGTTCAAACAGAAAGTTGATGATAAACAAACTGCTTACACCATACTGAGGAAAATGCGTGTGCTCTGGTTTCTGTTCCTACATATTCATCTAGCATTCCTAGGAAACACAGCCTAACAGTTAAGCACTGTTATTTTCATTTTTATAGATTTCTTCATAACTGTTGAAACCTTTTGCTTCACATTCAGACAACTTTATCTATCCTCGAAGGGCAATTTAGTTTCACAGCCAGCCGGGTTACATGAAAATTTTAATTTAAAAAAATTAACGAAACAATCAGCAGCAAAATATCAGCGACTACCTATCAACAAGTATGAACCTGAGCAAAGCAGCAGATGCACAGGTCATTTTGTGAGGAGCCAGTTTAAAAAAACGATTCAAAATCACAAGAGAGAAATAAATAACACCTTACAGGTTACTCAGGTTTATCTTTATTTTTAAATCTAAGCACAAAAAGTGGCAAAAATGAAACTATCAGCGAGTGAAAGCAATAATAAGCAATCTTCATGCATTTTTCTTTACATCTATCACTGAAAAGTAAAGAGAATTCTTCTGCTAGATATCATACATTTCATGTTTTTATTTGTTTTTGTGTTTTGGCTATTGCACTGAGAGGGAAGAGACTTTCTCTCTTGAGGTCCTGACTGGTTTACCTGACTGGACTCTGCTAACATGGCAGCCACTTGTGTCCGACACAATTGAAGAAGGAATATTGATCTGTTAGTTTAGTGGTCAAGAAACAGGAAACCTATATTTTTTAAAGAGGGTTCAAAGCAACCTCCTTCAGTCATTCACTCCAGAGGAAGTGTGGGGGAAAGAAAATGGCTCCATTAGTGAGAGTGCCTCACATTATCTTCCAGTCTGAGGCCTACACGAGGTCAGCCGGACGATACTTTCAGTCCTTCACAAGGAGATCTACAATTTGTTATCAGAGTTTTGTTCTTCTCATCCTGAGTTTGCCTTTGCATGGACTTTAAAGCCTTGTTTATAACTGCATAGTGGTACCAAAGTAGAGAGTTAAAGAGAGATGAGACTATGAAACACAAAAAAATCAAAAGGGACAAACAAAGCATGCTCCTCGACTTTCTTTTCAGGGACAAATTTGAGGACAACAGTGAGCCTTGATTACACAGAACTTCAGTCTGACATAAATACTTTTCAAACTGTTTGTAATCAGTTTTTAATTTGATCATTTTTCATCTGCTACTTTGATGCTGAGATGAGTCAAGCTGCTGCAAGAACATTGCTTGACAGTGTTTATCCAATTACCAGCACTTGATGCCGCTGGTGAAATAAATATTAAGCAGGACAGCCTCCGCTGATTCCCAAGCTTCAGGTCTTCTAATTAAAAGGCAACTCTCTGATATTTCACTGAACTGAAATATTTGAAAGATCTTCAGGTCAGTCTCAGAAACAGGTTGAAAAATATATTGTGTTCTCTTAACTTTGAAAACATGAGTGATGTATTCACACTGTGTTATGATGAGCTGGACTGTTAGGTCTTTATGTCAACATTGTTCCCATCCAACCATGAGTAAAAGGACCCTGAGGTCCAGCAGGGTATTTCTGTGCTCAAGATCCCAAGTGATAGCAGATAAAACCTAATTAGAGCTCAGCAGCAAATATTGGTTTACTAAAAAAAGGTCTCAATCCCCCTATACTGGATTCTTTCTATACCGAACTCTTTCTATTATTCAATCCCGCATTGAGAGAAGGTTATTTTGTTTTTAGATGAGAGTTGATTCCATAGGCTGCAGTTGAATGATATGTTATTTCTCTATAATTCTATTAAAGACTTTGTCATATCATGTGCTCAGCTTTTTTTAATGGAAATATAACAATAATAATCAAATCAGGTGAACATGACTTATTATGCAGAGTTATTTTTAAATCCCATGAACCTGGAGTGAGCTACATATCAAAGTGAAGTACAGCCCATGAAGTACAGCCCATGAAGTACAGCCCATGAAGTACAGCAGTCACAGTCTGTATCTCAAAATGGACATTTTTGGACATGGACAGGTGGTACCAGACACCAGTTCCATGACTGAAGCTCAAACCAATCCAGACCCTCTCTCAGAGCTCTCTCCAGCAGCCATTAATGAGAGAAGCAGTAGGCACAGACATGTGGGGCTATAATCCAGATCACAGATGCAAACCGGTCCTCACAGAGAGCTCCTTTACACTGGAAATCCCCACAAGTCACTGAGACTGTTATTAGGCGTCTGGGAAGCTGGGAACAGGGAGTGATCTGGCAAACCGTGCCCACTTATTAAAGAAGGAGAATCTCACAAACGCAGTCACTACACTGCAGACAGCAGGCGCTCCCATCTGCTTAAAATTACTGAGGGAGGTATTTAAGCGGGCTGGAAATGGAAGGAAGTGAGGCTGTTTGGTTGTCACATGTCACATCCTGCCAGTAGAGCTTGGCTGAAAGATCCAAGAGGACTGCCTTAATGTGATTATTGAAAAGTGGGCATGAGTGTAACATGTAAGAGTCGCAGACGGCCAAAGTGCTGGGAGAGTTCCTCTGAGTTATTAGCATCTAGCTGAAATAGACAATATTACAATTAGCTTGTAAGCGTTTCAAAACTTACGCAACTACTGTTTGACAGTTTTATATGATAGAATAAAAAAGGTAAAAATCCCTATCCAACATAGTGTTAGACTGGAACAAATAAACAGTTAACATACTGTACACACTAGCATATAAGAATGTTAGCTAATGTAGTGTCTGTAGCTAGCTAATGCTAGCATCAGCTGCTGTCCAAAGGTATTTCATAAGGTGTTTAACTCTGATTTCCCATGAGAATTGTTGTCAATTCTGTCTACAAATGCTTCTACCGGCAAGATATAATATTGGTTTTCAGGAGTCCAGCACAGATTTAAATTACAGCATGGAAAACTGTGGTGCAACATGACAACAGGAGTTGAATTTCTCAGCCTGACAGTTTTTTTTTCTTTCTAGAAAATAGCAAGTGTATGGATATGGTATAAAGGAACGTTATTCTGAGTGGCTTTCACCATGTGAGGAATCTGAGGAAACTACAGGGAACATCTCTTATGATTGCAGCAGGAAAACAGCGAAAGTTAAAATCCTGCACACTGTTAATTGGTTAGACAACTTAACTGTAATAATACAACTGTTCTTAAGACTACCTTTATAAGATGTCAAATTCACAAGATTTGACATCACAAGAATCTTGCTATTAATGAAACTAATCTGATAATTATTCTATTTGATTATTCTATTATTCTGTCTGTCTGTGCGATGCCAATCAATAAAAGGAAAAAAGAAAAAACAAGCAGAACTTTGAAGTGAATTCTTGCTTTTGTTCTCTTGTTCTTTCCAAATAAAAGTCCAAAACCAGAAGTATTTCTTCTCATATTTCTAAAAGAAGTAGCAAATACTACTTAAAAGATGTTGGAACATGGTCACTTGTCCATGTTATTTTCACTTGAAAAATGACTGAAACTTTTGTTTCTTTGAAGTAGTGGTCGTTTTTTGGTTAGTTTAATAACCATCTAATAAACTTGATGACTTAACTTATCATTTGTCTTTAGTTTAAGCTTTACTTTGAAAAAAAGCCAATAGAAATTAGACAAACAGTTCAGTCTATCAAGCTCCAAAGCATATAATTGAATAACGTACATTTTAAATCAGGAATGGAGGATGGCATATCTGTCGATGGACAGCCAAGTCAAATTTGCATGACAATAGAAAAGTCCTGGTTTTAATACCTGGACATCACAAAATGTGACTGAAACCCACTTAAAAACACATCACATGTTTTATTTTTAAGAGCCTCTGAGAGATCATCACAGCACCCAGTACTTTTAAACTGCCAGCTGTCCAGCCATGGGACCACTGAACTGGCATACAAGGTCCTTTAAGAGAGAGGTTGTAGAAACAGAGACAGGAATCTCTCTGTGCTTCTTTGTCACTGATCAGAAGCACATCTGCTACAATCCCAATGCCACATTTCAAGTTTGGGACTATTTTGGGATACAAACCATGCACAGATTGGCTTCATAATAGAGATGCTTTAGCAGTGCAGCCATGGTGCAACCACCTGGTGCTATGACAAAATATCACAGTTGAGCAGTATTAGCAATAACAAGACTTACAACACATGTTAGAAATGATAGAAAACACTGTACAAGTCTTGATGTGAGATCCTAGTTGTATCTTATTTATGAGCTTGTGTACACTGATGGTCCTTTTGATGTATATTTATTCTGTTTACTTGTCTCTGACTTATGTAAGTCTGGGGCTGATGGGAAAACACAGTCATTAGTAAAGATTCGAGTACTGTTTCTGCTGTAGGCAACATTCTTGACTGACAAGGCAGACCATTAAAAACATCAACTTAATTGGTTGTTTTCTTGCTGTTAACCGTACAGTACAGACTTTTACTGGAAATCTATTTTTTAAAAGGCTTTTTGCGGGAGTACTAACAATCTCATTTTCGTTGTCTGTTCATCTCATTTTCGTTGTCTGTTCATCCCATGTTAGCTTCCAGACAGTCAAACAAAGCTCTAAAGTCAGTCCAACATTTAAAAAAAGACACGCCTTCATCCATACTCTTTACAAGTGAAAGTCAATGTACAGTATTCTGCTTTGTGTCATAAACTGTTTACAAAAGCAGTATCCTAACGTGGAGGGGGTGTTTAAATACACAGGAAGCCAATTCCCACTATCTATTTCCACTGCCAAGAAAGAGATTTCTGGAGCATCAAGTCTGGAAGGAGTTACAAGCAGATATCCTCAAAAGATAAAATAATTAAACACATTGAAAGGTGATGATGAAGAGCAAGAGGTAGACAAGAGGAGGCTGCAGAAGTGTGGGTGTGAGAAAGCTGGTAGTGTTTGTGAGACTGACAGAAGAAGTGTCTCAGTATTACAATTTTTAAAGAGGTAATTGAAGCACAAGAGAGCAAAGCAACTGTATACGTCTGAAATTCTTTGGCTCAACTACAGACAACACTGATCCTGACACGACTATTGGCTAATTAGACAGCTTTCAATTACTGGTGATAAGTTGTAGGGGTCTCCTTTTTCTTGTTCCTCCTGCATGTACAGGAGGAAATTCATGTGCATGGTTTCATGCTATTCCAATGGTCCTGAGATGATGATATTAATATGCCAGGAGCCATCCTCCTTGCAGGTTAACGTTCACATTCATTCCATGCTGGTTATGCATCATTCCAGTTGAGAGCTTTTTACTTAAAGGTGTGTCGCTGAAATGATCCTCAAATACAGCATGTATGTCGTCTGAAGCAGTACATGACTTAGTTTTCCTGAAGGAACTCTGGTCTATGTCTCCACACAGGATTCACGCTTACTGTTATCTATCCCTGTGCAGTATACCAGTTTAAATCTATTTCCCAGCTTTAATCACAAACAATAAGCACTGAACCATGGTTTTGAGACGTTTTTAAAGACTTTTTGTGGTTTAAACACACCTGATAGTATTATAATTTGACTTCATATGATTTTTATGTGATCCAGAATAAGCCCTTAGAGATAAAAGCTTGAACATTTCTCTCCATACTCCATACACAAAATCAGATGCATTTTTGATAGGAAGAACAATAGTAAGGCATTCATGCACATTCTCGACCCACTCCGTGTAAGATTATATATATGCCTTCCTATACTACAGGTATGTAAATCATTGTCTAACAGGTTGAGTACACTGCAGTATTTAACAGTTTTCAAGTGGAAGGTATGTATCCAGCACAGCAGCATTTTATCTGCTGCAGACAGAGACAGAGGCTAGCATCAGTAACATTGTTTCACGCTGCAGGCTTTGCAGATCTGTGCTACTAGATACTTTAATATTTTAAAAGTCCCTCACTGCAACTCAACCATCCCAGTGAGTAATCATTCTCCGACTCAGCCTACCCAAGGTCCCTCTCTTTTAAGTCTCTCTTTCTCTTCTAAGTGCAGTCTTCTGCTTAAAGCCTTTTAAAGCATTTTTTCTGTCCACAATCCATCTCCATTCACAAAAAGAGAAAAATATTGCTCTATGCTTTTCAATATTTAATCATTTGCCACTTATGATTCAAACTTGATGCATAAAATCAAAGCAGCTTTTCACTGTGTTAGCATTTTTCCATCACTTAATTATCAATGCTTAATCAGAGGTTAGCGCCACGCTGGCTAAAGATTCAGTTTGCCTCATTAAAAAGTTGTAAAAGAATGACCAATACACCCTGTCTCCCATCTAAAAGGTGTGCATAATTCATATTCCTAATTAACTGAGACAAGTTATCATTATTGTGTAATGCAATAAGGTCATATTGCGATATTGATAACTCATAATTTAGCCCAGGATGTTACTGGTACTAAATTGAAGCATAGTAGGATCACTAGAGTCACGCTTCAATTATGCTTGAATTAGCTGATTGGCATCAGCTGCTACATGTTTTGTGGTTTACTCCCAGCTGCAGTGCCATCAGCTGATTAGTCATATCCAATCATATTCATGCAGATTTACACAAAGGGGCCAATAACCATGTTGTCCAACAATAGGCGTTTTCGGAGGAAACTTTACCCTGGAACTAGGGACTTTACCCGTGGACTACGTGCGCTTCGACCGGTGGAACTAGGGTCTAAATTTAGTTCAGGGTAGATAATCTCCCCCCTAAAAGCCCCTGCTAGGGGGTAGTACTTTCAAAAAGCCCCGGGGCTTTTGGGGGGCAGGGCCTGCAATGATGAACGTGTCTTGATTGGTAGCTTAAACCGCAGTGTTGTTTATTCCACCCGTTGTCCACAGTAACATCGCACACATCTGTGATTCAATTGATTTCTCTTTCTTTCATTTGTTCTATCTTTTTGTATGTGTGTGTACTTTTCAAAAGAAGAAGCTGTGATTCACTTGATTTAGCAAGTGTAAAGCTGGTGGCAAAGTGCATTTATTTATTATTTCCTCCATACGGCACTGGCCCTGATCTACACAGACAACAATGGGGGGGGCACAGAACCTTTCAGTTCAGGGTATTTTCCCAAAAACACAAGTTACAGTGTGACATTATTGAGACCTTGAACATTTTGAAATATGCCGAGCATTGCAATAAATTATCCTGCAACATGATACCTTTTTATACATGTCATCTGACATTGTAAGATGCACTTGATTCTGATTGGTCAATCTGATCACAAACACGCCACATCATATACATTCGCGGAAAGGAGTCAAGATCAATTCACCTCTGCCTGTTGACACTGTGGCAAAAATTTTATTTTCTGTTAGCATTCTAAATAGTCCAACTTTAAGGCAAAAATGTTAGTTTCCATCCCAGGCTGGTCTTGAGTGTCAGTGAATAATAATAGTGACTGGGTACTGATGGGAGAACAGCTACTGGGACCCACCATCAACCAGTGGAGCAAGATCCTGTACTAAAATCTAGATAATGCAGCTCTAAGTTGCTAATTGCTATAAACTGAAACCATAAGTGGTAGACACAGAAGCAGCAATGTCAAAGGTTGTGACATTTGCATGTAATGTTAACAGCCTCCTATCTAGCCCTACCTTCCTTATTATGTGCTGCACATTTTGCATTGGAAATTGAATGTCAAAAATTCAGTTAATTTAAAATACACAGATCTCTAAGTCTATAAGGGTCTGACTTAACGAAAAGCAGACATCAGCAGAGGGATAAAGGCACAATAACTCCAGTCACAATGACACATCATTATTCAAAATCCTCACTTTATCCACATGAAGCTTCTGTGCTCTCTGCTGCAGCTACTGCAACAGACTTCTTAAAACTCTGCACCAGTGCATAAACATCAGTTGGCCCTCCGGCTACACTAACACCATGACTGTTTAAAAGTTCAGCTCTGCAGATGAACACTGACTGATCAAACTAGTTTGAACTCATTCATTAAATATAAAAGCCACAAACTTAAACAAAAATGTCACCCAGCTCCCTCATCAGGCTGGCTGTGGAGCTCTATCCTCACTGTCAGGTGGGATTTATCTCCCGCACTCTCTGATAAAGATTTGTTTAGCTCGGAGGGTGAGGAGCAGAGTGAGTCAGGGTGTATCACAGCAGTCCTGGCAGTGCTTTGCAAAGCTTAAACCAGAGATACTGCAGCATTGACCTCGACCTACCAGTAGCAGTAACGCCCCTGTACATAATGGTAGAGGTGCCAGGACTGTATGAGAGGTGTGACACAAGCATCAGCCTACGCTTGACAATGGAGCCGTTTTCACTGCTGGTATTTCTCGTGTAGAATTCTGTGCTCTTCCCACTCTTAAATCATTATTTGCACAGTCAGTATCAGGATCTCAATAACAAAGTAATAAAGGAAAGATATTGTGGCAAAATATTGGACATTGCGTAACCTTAGTTTGCTCACCTTCAATGTGAAATGCGCTCGATCAAGGCTGAAGGGAATATGATAAGTTGGACAAGAACCTTTCAGGGAATGTTCTCTGTACAGGCTGAATTACTATAGACTCTTTTATACTCAACCAGAGGTTTAGTGAAAGCTCCTGATGCCTCCGAGGCTCCATGTGTCAGAGTGAGTTAGTCCTCAGTAAGCCATGGGAGTCTTATGACAGGACAGTTTTCACTACCTGGGGCTTCTCACCTTGCAGCAAAAGGCAACCCTAAACACTTATGTTGAAAAGGACTCAGCACATTTTATATATATATTGTCTTTGATAGAGAAAAGGCCTTTGAAAAACACGAGACCAAAGGTATTCATCCCTTGTGACAGTTTTTGCCCAGACAACCCTTTTTCTTTCAAATATCTATATCAAGCATTTTACCGTCTAATGATCAGAGACAACCACTGGATTCAGCTTTGTTATATTTAGCAGTTTTGCCATGCTCTTGGTTTAAGTTGAAGCAGTTAATTGTGTTCTATATCTGCCAAATTCAATCAGTTTGCAGTAAAAAGGCATCCCAACACTTCACTTATGTTTTTTTCACTGTGTTTTGAGTCAAGCTATCTTGCAGGAATTGCCATTTATAAGGTTCTGTCCTGTTAGCAATCCTGTGCCTAATTCCTGTGCCATTTGACCTTTTTGGGACCCGTCCATCACAGCAGATATGATGAAAGTGTATTGAACACACCTGAAGCCTGCTAGACCAGCAACATTTTAGCTAGAAACAACCAAAGATACAACTCTTTGCTGAAAGTTCAAGGTTACTTTCAATCAATAGTCTCTCAGTACTCTTAAAATAGCAATGTATCAAAATGCTTACTGTAAATAATAAGACAATGAAAAAGTTGTCACCAATAGAGATAAACGCACATATGAGTAACACCTTAATCAACAACCCTATACAACATAGCCAAGTATAGCCATACAGTGACTTTTAGCTACTTATTTTGTCTGTTTAACCTATAACTCTACTGTTTGTTCAACATCTCTGGTTTCAAAGCATCATTTTCAGATTATTTAGCCGAAAAGCTTTAATAACACTCACCATAAACTACCTGCTTCACACCCAACAGCAAACACACAGCTAATGACTAGCTTGATATTTAGTGTAGCATTTATTAGGGATGGGACGTGATTTTCGAATGCTCGAATATTTGTGCACTTAAAGCTGCTGTTGGTAGGAATGGTGTAAAAAACGTTGCTCTTTTTCTGCTGGGTTTGGAGAAAAGGTCATAATGCCCATTGGTACTCATCGGTAAGTTGAGTAATTTGAGACTATTGCAAAATCTCTGCGTTTCCAATGCCTTTGTATCAAGCAGTGTTAGTATTCCCCTCGTTCCCGTTTATGACGGACTAATCATAGCTAATCTCCGATCCTCTATCCTGATTGGTTAGGGGTGGCCCTTACTACGTCCTCCGATTGGTTATGAGTCCAGCACTATCATGACTGCACACGCCAATCTGTGTTGGGGGGCTAAGAGGGAATCTGGTTGGAAGGATATTGTTAACATTCAAATTCCCTCTCTCTGAACAGATGTTTACTCTGACTACCGACAGCAGCTTTAATGTGAATATTATCTCATATTAAAAGTACAATTTTTCATTGTTTTCGGTGTATGGTTGTAATACGGTATTCCCGCCAGATGGTGGGCAAAGAGCTTCTTGAAGTTGTTTGCTCACCGCATTAAGTAGCTAACAAGAGAAGAAGAATGCTAACTGCATTAAAAAGCAAAAAAAGAAGAAGAAAACATTAGTCGCAGGAAATGCGTGTGTAGTGGTGTGAGATTCAGGAACAGTTAAAATGCCTAGACTGAGCATGCCCGTAAAATGTAAACATACACACCACGCTGCGGCCTAACAGAAACACAGATGACAGACGCTGCCAGTGCGGCACTTTGTCTAATAATCGCTGAATAAATGTCAATGATCATGTCAATCGAATAGTATTTTGGCTTGAAATGCCCATCCCTAGCATTTAGCGACTAAAGAATCAGATATTTCACTCAGGAGCTCTTGAGGACCAAAACTGAGCTACAGCGGATTAAATGTTGGACTTACATTAGCAAGGTGGGCATAAAATCAACTCAAATGAATCAAAATGTTGCTTTGTAAATGCTGGATGTGTAAGCAATAGTTTGCTAAGAAGCTTGTCAATACTATCGGCCCTTTTCTTCATATGATATCTTTGTAGTAACTGTGAACTCCTGCATTCTTCCTGTCACTCAGCTACGATTAAAAGGCGTACGATCAATGTAAATGCTCTTCTTAATGTCAAGATATAACCTCAGCAGTCACCCATTGAAGCAGTATTAACAGTCAGTTGAGACTGGACAAAAAAAGAAGGTCAAGCTGCAGAGCGCTTCACTGCAGTGACACCGAATTAGCGTCATTATGGGAGCTGAGGCTCAGGACAGCTAGGGCCAGGATATGGAATGTCATGAAATAACTCCCACAAATGTGAGTGGATGGATGGACATTCCCTGGCTCGCCACTGTCTG
Source organism: Notolabrus celidotus (assembly GCF_009762535.1). Lineage (NCBI taxonomy): Eukaryota > Metazoa > Chordata > Actinopteri > Labriformes > Labridae > Notolabrus > Notolabrus celidotus. The sequence continues at coordinate 24,049,624 of NC_048278.1, read as the reverse complement.
CTATTGATCCATATGTCTGTTCACTGTCACAATTATCCTCCAGTATACGTACCATACATGCCTGGGTAATGTTGTTAAGAATAACACTGCTGGTCTTCTGCTGTGTTGCTAAACATGCACGTATAGTATGGAAGAACAGATAAGGAAGATCTGTTTTTATTCAGCTTATTTTTTCTCAAAACATAAAAGGACATAAGATCTATGGACCTGTTGATGATGGAATACCAAACACAAAATCATCCCTCTACAGGTAATAGGATCCATAAATAAGTCATGGCTGGTATTAAGCAAGCATTTAGAGCTATTAATCTGGGATGCGTCTCATATGTGCTCTCACATTTGTCACCTCTATCAATGTGTGCCACAATATCTTATCCCACCATCACTGCATAAGATACTGTACTGTTCCAGTGTCTTATAACATCTTTAAAGGACACATGTAGGTTTTTAATGTACGTACATTAAGACCCTTGGCGCTGGCCAAAACAAAGCTGGGGACATCCTAGCTTAAGTAGAGGACGTCGGAGGGAAATGATGCAGAAAATGGCCTCAGTGAGGTGTGGCTGTGCATTTGAACTCGTCTCGAAAGTCCTTTATACTCATTAATCCCGAGCCTGTGTTAGAATGATATTCAAGTAACTGAGAGGAGAGAGACAATCAGTGCAGATTAAATGCTTCCCCCTTTCAACTAAGCAATGAAATGGCAGTCTTTCCATCACAAGGAGATGTCACAAATGAGGGGGTATTTAATACAATTTGATAACATGTCAGTCAAAGTGCATACATTCTTATCAAATGATTTGAGGATTTTCAACAATAACAGTCCAACACTACGCATTAATGTAAATGTTTTCCTGCATCCAGTCCCTTTCTGTCACATGCTGTCAGAAAAGTTGTAAGAATCATGAGCCATGATCTTTGATCTCTAAGTCAAGGTTGGATGAACACCATCTTACAGACAGCTACAATAATAACAGAACAGCCCAGAGATGCCTGAGACTGCTGTGCACCGGCACAGAAACCTTTTGTAATAGAACTGGATGCTGTGACAGACTTAAAAATTAATGATTAGCTTAAAGGGAAAGGGAAACACAGTCTGATCACAAGCGAAGGAACATTTAAGAGTAGAAAAAGGACAAAACTGAATAACAATTTTCAAATTAGGCACATAACTGAAACTAGTCCACCTCTGTTAGAGAGGAAAGGGTTTTTTATTGTGAAGCATTAGACTAAGTATATCATTTTCCTTGTAGCTTAAATTACCATTTACTTAGAACATAAACACCAGCTACTATGTTGATGCTTAATAATTATTTGATTCCATTTTTGGACCAAATATAATACATCCTCTGCAACGGCTAAGTGAAGAACTTTTGCTTTTCTCTGTTAAATGTTAAAAATCTTTGATTATTGGACTATTGAGTAGGTGATAAATCAATATGTGCTATTATTTTTTTCCCCTGTACCAAAGATCAGGTATTTCAAGAGGATAATGAGGAGGATGTTGAAGAGGAGGATCATATGAAGGAATTGAATCAGTTAGTGGTCAACAGCTGCTGGCAGGCAGCTGCTAGCTAGCATAGATGAGCCTGCTCTACCATAAAGTAGCCTCTTAAACTCAAGCAATGCTTTGCTCCAAGCCCAAGAATTATGTAGATCTACAGGTGCTTTTGTGGCAATGACATTCAGATTGTAAATGTTTGTGGTCAATATAATCTGACCACAAAATGTTATCTTTAGATACATTTGTTTACTCAATCACATGTCTATCGTAGCATTTACTTAAATTCTATTCTAAGCCCAGGATAAGCTAATTTTGTTTCTAGAAATATAAATTAACTTTGTTTGTTACCTCAATTAAATTCCCCCTTAAATCACAGAGACGTTTTTGTATTATTTAGTTAATTTCACATGGTCCATTTTTATTTTAGGGGTGAGCCTTTTATTAACACAATCAATATGTCAAACCGTTAGTTTACAGACTGACAAACTTTAATTGTAACGAAAGTTTGGAGAGTTACGGTGAGAGGGTGTTAAACATGAGAGGGTGTTTTCATGTAATTTGAAAATAACAACAGTTTGGATTAACCACTCTTATCCTCTAACTATGTACTGTGTTCTGTATACAACATTGACACGTGCACTTAATAACTCTAAGTTGTAGTGTGCCTGTGTGACTGACAGCCCCCTGACAGGCCATGCTGAATCCATGAACCTATAACCAGACAGATGAATGGATGTGTAGATAGATAGATAGGTAGGTAGATAGACAGTTAGATTACATATTCATAGCTAGGTTTCTACCTGCTGTGACATCATGGGTAATGAATAAATGAATGTGGGATTCACTGACACAGTTCTCAAAGCAACACACAAATATAGTAACATGAAAATACACACACACACAAACACACTGGTACTCCAGTGGAAACATCCAATGCCATGGACTTTACAACACCCTATAAATATTCCACATCAGCTGGACTTCTGCCTCTCATGGGATCAATGAAGAACCATCTGTCTGCAATGACAGTTACATGACCGCTGAAAACTGCAGGTACTGTGAATATATCCTGTCCTGAGCATCTGAAAGAATAGCTTATCTCATGACAAGTCAATCTAATCCCATCAAACATGTTCATATCATGCTCCTTTCCTTGTAGTCATTCCTCCTCTTGTCAATGTGACAGCTTTAACTTTTGCCAGTTCTGGAGCACAGCAGCATAGACCGAGGCCCACTGACTGACTGAGTCAGATTTGTCATGCACAGAAGTCACATGACAGTTTCCAAAACTCTAGCACCGTGCTGCCTCTAGAGCTGAGACACACCAGGAGAGTTTGAAGCATCCCATGGGAATATTATCCTGAGAGTGCTTCAAAATTACAGAGTCAGGACTTTTACGCATATATCATATTCATCTTGATTCCAAATGTGCTTAAGGGTATAGGCTATTTGAAAAACTTGAACATTTGCATGTGAACAGATAATAAATTCATGTTTTTTGTGCTCAAATTGCACATGAAATAATGCAGCATGCATACATTAAAAATGAACAGGTTGAAGCTGTGCGTACTCTGCAAGAAAACACGTTCATCTTGTTTCAGAGCACATCTTTAAATCTCTTTAAATCTCAGCAGGTACAATCTCAACATATCCAGGCCAAACAGTCTCATTTAAGCTGATTCGAGCACTCGATTGGCGACCACTTATCGATCTGATACAGTAAACATTGGCACTTTCGGCGCAAAAAGAATCATTGATCCTCATATCTGCACCGCACACATGGATCAATCACACGCAGCGTATCATGTGGGTGTGGACGAGCGACACCACCAAATGTCATCGTGGAGCAACGTACACCAGTAGAAAGACTTAAAATGCAAGAACAGGCCTAGTCAGATTCATTTACCCAAAAAGCGATGGCATTAAAGGGGCGACAGCCTGGCATGGAAGCGATTTTCCCCTGTTTTTACAGCAGCGCTGGCCCATCGCTGGACTTGACGTTGCATAAATTTGTTGCACAGGAGCAGCAGCAGCGTCAATGAAGCGATAATTGTAAACATACGCAGCACCCACACACACACACACACACACACACATACACACTACCACGCATAGAGACGCAAATGTGCTGTGAAGAGTGGAGTTAAAAAACCAAAAGAAATGTGCGTCTCACTCACCTCGCAATCTTCTCCCCATTTTTTTCTTCCGCTTCAACCAAGGAACCGCTCCAGCCTTCACTGACGTCACGCAGCCCCTCTCTGCAGCAGAGAGCAGCAGGCCTGCAGAGGACGAGCAGGGAGGAGAGAGGGAGAGGAGGAGAAAGGAGGGGAGGAGAGAAGCAGGGAGAGAGAGAGAATGATTAAACAGATGCAAACACATGAATCATAATAAAGCACATCCCTCCCATCGTCTCATTAAAGAGATGACACTGTACCTGTAAGCCTGTGGGTGTGGACAGACAGACTAATGAGACACACAGATTGACTGACAGCATGCTCCATTCATACAGCTCTGCATTACAAGCTGTTAAAACAATTTAGTTCTGCCAGCTGCTGATTTGTTTTGTTAATCAATCAAATAAATGCAGAGGTTAAAACATAATCTGTTTCATGTGTCACAGCTTTTGCTATCTAGCACCCTGTCAGTCATCCAACCAAAATGTTGCTCAGCCATTTCTGGGGAGGGAGGAGGCATGATGAATCATAATGGGTTTGTTTGTCCTGGAGGGCCCGAACAAGATAAATGGTAGTTAGAAAGGCAACCCCCAGTTTTAGCAAAGTGTGAATACTCCAGGTGTGTCCTATACTCTTGCTAATCAACCATGCTAAGGCAATTTATGCTTTGGTTTTAACAGCTAAGATGTATAGCAGAAAATCATGAACTACCATGAACTGTGGCGGAAGAAGTCGGGCGAGCAGGGTCTTCAGCAACTATGAAAAAGGCTGAACTTCCTTCACTCTACTTCAAGTACTCATGATAAAAAAGGGAGCTAGAACAGCAATATTTGTATGGAGAAATTATTATGCTTGTATTTACATATTGAACATTTTATCAATCTGTTTTTTTCACGTTTTATTTGTTTGATGTTTAAACGTGAAGCAAGTAATAATGACAGCTGACATTTGCTGCTTATCATAGGATTTGAAGTAGGTCTGATTTAATGTGTGGGCCATCATAAACATGACAGTTTGCAGTCTAAGAGTTGGGCAACTACAAGAGACAGATCATTTCAGGGAACTACTTTAAGTCTCTGCTTATCAGCTCATTCTGGACTACTTTACTTGACACCAGGAGAGAGGATTAGATAGAGTGGATGATGTTGGTGCTGAAAATCACAGACTTTAATTTCTAGCAGTGCAGATGCTTTAAGGATACTGTGTGTCTAAACATGGAGGATAATAATGAGGATTTTGAAAAGAAGGTCATATGAACAGGCCATATCAATATAAGTTAGTGTTGTTGGCTGCTGACAGGCAGCTGCTAGGTTGCAGGTGTGTAGTGTTGTTTATAGCATAAGCTTAATCATAAAGCAGCCTCAACTCCAGCTGTTATATTGTAATTTTTGCTCAAAGCTCTTTTATTGTGTAAATCCACAGACGATGTCTGTGTTGACCATATTCGTGTGGTAATTGTTAGTATGAAATATTTTTTTAGGAACTAGATTTTCCCCTCATAGCCTATATATATACGGAATTAACTATGCTTGTAATCAGAATAACAATAAGAAATACTATATTTATTATTATTATTATTATTATTATTATTATTATTATTATTATTATTATTATTATTATTATTATTATTGTTATTATTGTTGTTGTTGTTATTTTTTGTAGTTGTTGAATGGCCTTGTAATGAGTGGCCATGTAATGAGTGATGGGTGGGAAAGGGAGTTGACATTCAGATGTGACAACTGATGTCTATTCTATATTTTTGTACCTTATGTTGTGTCCCACACTGTCTATTTGAAATGTTGAAAATTTTCTATAAATAAAGTTGGAAAAAAAAGAAAAGAAATACTATATGTATCCTGGGGGAAATTCAGTCATTACAGTATACTCTTATACAAAGTATGTAAGACGGTCAAAATATTAATAGAAAGAAACAATACAATAAGATAAAAACATGAATAAGATGAAAATAATAATAATAACAATAACAACGACAATAATAATAATAATAATAATAATAATAATAATAATAATAAAGTATATACAGAAGCGCAGAACAGTTATAATTAGCTATGTACAAAAGCACTGGGATTGAAGGTGATATATACTGATTTATGATGTATTGTACATTTTGTAACATTCATCACAATGCTAAACCAGGAACAAGTTAATTTCTGTTCTAATATCAATTCAATTTTGTTTGTGTCAAAAAGAATTGTACCATGGGATCAACCCAAGGCTTTTTTATTTTAAATCTTATGAGGTTTATTTCACATGATGCCTTTTTCTAAGAATCATAAAGTTTACTGGACATGCTCCTTCAGGAGAATGTATGTATGGGTCTGCAAAGAAAAAAGAAAACTAAATATATAAGAAATCTGCTGTTTACACTGTGCAATGTGTATTCTGTACCTAATGGGAACATTTGGTGGCCACAAAGTGATTTCTATGGCAGTGATTTGATATAATTGTAAAGTGGTCATCAACATATTTATTGTAGACTTATATCATCCTAGCTTCTCGGTGTGTAACCCCATGTTGTAGAATGGCAAAGATGGCGCCTGATTCAACACCAGAGGCATGCTGTTTATCTCTTTGTGCATCCTTGACTTCACAGGGTTTGAGAACACTCTGCTCCTTGTTAGAAAGCGGTAAGTTAACAGCGGGTCATAACTTTTAAAACCACTCATACATTGGGCTGCTACGGATACAAGAAAAAAGAAAACAACAAAAATGTTCTAAGCATTTTTAAGATAATTTGGCTTAGATAGATAGATAGATAGATAGATAGATAGATAGATAGATAGATAGATAGATAGATAGATAGATAGATAGATAGATAGATAGATAGATAGATAGATAGATAGATAGATAGATAGATAGATAGATCAAATGAAAAAAAATTACAATCATAAAAATAGTAATAATGATAAGGTGAATACAAAATAAGATAAAATAAAACATAGTAAATATAACAGCTATAAATACTATGTACACTTCTACACTTCTATCTTGTTACTGCACGGATTAAATTGCACCAGGTTATTTTTTTTTGCATATTCAGTATATGTGTTGTTGTAGTTCTTAATTCTTGCTTATGTATGCATTTTCCACATGTTTAACTTTATTACCTGTTCCACCATCCTGATTTTTTTTGCCTTAATTTTTCCCTCTGCTTAGTTTTAACATATTTTATTATTGAGAATCAAACTTGACCTAACTCTAACTGTGTACATCTTTTCAGATATATTTTGAATGACAAAAAGGGTACGGAAATTGATTATTTACAATTTATCAAAACTAGCATTAAATACAATGTATTTCCTATTTTTTCTATGTTGTTTGCTATTGGTTTTTACTTTCATTTTCAAGGTACGTTTTACAGTTGCCTGGTCGTAAAACAGGATGTAGGAAACTCCTTTAGCCATAAGTAGGTATATATAAGAGGTGACCTTTTCTTTAGCTGGGGGTGTCTGGCTTTCTTGCTTAGGTTTCAGTGGTGATGTTGCCGCCTGAGCAACCTAGTTCTGATTTATTTGTCAAACACTTTCTCACCTCTTGGTTTCAAAGGAGCTATAATACAAGTATATTTACTCAGTGTATTAGTATTATTTAGTTAAAGCAGCTCTTTTCAGATAACACATCACACAAACATGTGAACTGGCCGCCTTGAATGGTATTGTACATGCTTTTGGGGGGTTGGACCATGAGGAACATTAGCACTATACATTTTACCTAATATTTGTGACTAAAATAAAGAAGTTACCATACCTCAACTGCTACACATCATCATAATAAATTATCTGTGAAGTTATTTGAATGTAGGTGCTTTTAATTTGGCAAAATGGTCAGCTCAAAAGGGCAGAGCTAAGTCCTCAGATTGAATGCTGACCATATGTTCTGATCAGTACGACTACTTAACAATGTCTCCAGTTATTTGGAAAATATGTATTTATACATGTATGAGCATGTGTTTGTGAGCAGTGTGTGTTTATGTGTGCAAAGAGGAGAGAAAGTTGCAGGATTCCATTTAGGAGCTAAGGCACCACTTACTGGTCAATGTTGAGAAGTACACTGCATACAGGATGCTATTTAAAAATTCTGTATCTCCAACAAACAATCATATACATAGTCATATCTTCCCATATGACCACACTGACTTAAAATAAACATTACAAAATAGTTATGTTCCTTCCAGCTCTATGTAATGTCCCATGTGATACACTGCAATGGTATTAAGTAGAGACATTTTATCAACAACTTCCTCTACCATAAGGTATGTGATTCAACTGTTCTTTTGTACATCATTATTCTCTGGTACATGTCTTAGATCCAACATGTAAACCGTGCTCAACGGTGCTCAGCGACCAAAATATGTCATACAGCACACACTCAGAGCTGTGATTTCATACATTACAAGTTAAAAGCTGGCCTAAATTTGAAGCTGCAATTAAAAAGTCTCAGCTCTTTTGTCTTCTGTTTTCACCTTTCTTCTTAGAAATCATTTAGTGCACTCACCTTTAGATCATTCTGAGAAAGTACACAGAACATTAAGATGTCAAATGGGCCATAATTCATCACAACCCTGACACTCTGAAATTACTCATGCCCAATGTCAACTTTTTCTTGCTCTCATTTCCTCTGTAAAAACTTGATTTAAGATCTTTGACACCGTGAGTTCTTTATGGTTTGTGAGTGTTTATGTGAAAACTTTTCTTACTGCAGTAAACACAGGACTAAGTTGTAGTAGTTTTTGACAATGTTGGAGAGCATTATAAAAATAATTGACTGATGTCTCTGTAAATCTTAGTGTGTCTGCAAAGGACAAACACATTCACATTTCCAATAGTGTGTTGTTGCTGTGGAAATAAACACATAATCCAAGTTTGGCATTTGGAAAATACTCTATATGAACATTTGAAATGATCAATTTGGATCACCTCTTAAGTGTAATTTAGCAAGTCATTCATTAGACTGATTCGTGACGTAATCTTCACTAACGCCGTTTCGTGAAGGACCAAGCCACAGCTAGTTTACAAAGCAATGTTGGCTTCCTTAAATACCTTTGTTAAGTTACCATGTAGGCCAATACTGCTGATGTTGTTCACAGTAATTAACATATAATGAGATAACAATCATTTTAGGGTTGTTGATTTGCTTGGGTTTTTTCTCCACCTGCTCTTATGAAGTCAACACCGATGAAAGATATGGATTTAACTCAGCTGATAAGGCTAACCATTAACTGTCTTGGCTGATATAGATGAGAAAAAAAAATATTTAAAATGTTTGTGCTGTTAAACAGCAAATCTGCCGCCTCCTGCATACACATGACACAAGGAAAAACATCTCATTACAGGGAAAAAATGAAGGCTTAAATGTACTAACCTTAGTGTTGTGTGCAGAAGACCACAGATATGGAATGAGCTTGATGATGTCTTTTTCAGTCTTTAAGAAGAACTCAAAGAAGCAGTTGTTATCATCATATGAAGTATTTTTAAATTACCTGATGCTGCTATTTAGATAGCTGGAATGTCATTACTCATACCTATTGTCCTTGTTGGCTTCAGCCACCATGTGTGCTCGGGCCTGAACTGATTTTATGCTCGAAGGCCCCTGATCTGTCATTTTTGGGGATCTGGGGGTGCCTTATGGCGCGAGACACTCCATGCCATTCAATTAATGTGGACTTTTTTTTATGTTGGGCCCTCAACCAAAAGCTTTTGGAAGCTTATAATGGGTGTCCCTTTCATGCATCTTTATTTTCTTCAGTTGACTTTTTGGATTGGTGTGTGTTTCTTGGCGTATTAAATGAATCAAATCAAATCAAATCAAATCAAATCAAATCAAATCAAATCAAATCAAATCAAATCAAATCAAATAAGGCTAAAAAAAAGCAAAGTTTCAATATCTATAACTTTCAGTACCCTAGTAGAATAAGTAGACCACATTGCAGTTATAGTGTATCCTGGGAAACTGTAAGTAATGTTTACATTGATAACAAAATGCCTGTCATAGTCTATTGAAGTCAGAGCAGTCTGCAGTACAGATTATTAATGGCTCTATTTCTCGTTGATGCAGGCTTTCTTCATACTTCATTATGATTTATAAATTATATGACATAGTTTTAACGTAAGTCTTCCTGTGGTTACATATCTTATTAAATGTTTGCTGATACCAATATTTACTGATGTAACTTTTTTTTGTCTAATGTTGTTCATATTTATCGGCCCTATTTATAACACCCATCCCTGTTGATAGCAGCATTTTTGTGTTATGGTCTGTGAGTCAGCTGACAGTTTATTTTATAGAACTGGTGATCCCATAGGAGAACTTGGTAGAAGAAGTGTATGAAAGAGACAAAAACTGGGCATGGAGAGGGTTCGAAATAGGACAAACTATCTCTTACTGGGAGAACTGGGCATGCATGGGCAGAGTTTGGACAGTAAAAGAGATGTCTGATGAAGCTGAAGCAGTATAACCAGGTCAATTGAATCAGATGAAGCCTGCTGGGGTCAAGAACAAAGCTAAGACATAACAATTTAGCTTCTCTTCTCTCATGAAAATTAGGGAGTACAGCGTACAGCCTAACCTGGCAGGAGTGACCTCCAGCCCAAACAGGCTTCTTGCCCTTGCCCTGTCTTCTTTATTACATCACTCCACAGACTCTTCTCTCTCTGTTCCTGCCTCTTCCCTCGTAGAGGATGAGCCATTCAACTCCACTTGTGCACCTAATTTGACGAAACCCCAGTGAGGGGAGGTGTCCACTCTCCATCTAGTTCAACAGTCAGGGTGTGAAGGCCTGTAGGGACCAAGTGATAACCACTGAGGGCTATTTGGGAGGCTATGTGACTTTATTATTATTAGTTAGGCAAAAGCACTGGAATGAGGGTGTAATTTAGGGCTTATCCTTTTCATCAAGGCACAAGTATCTTGTTTATTTAGCATCAGCAGTTATTTTGGGGTAGTTTAGAATGTAATTTTAGTCAAAGTGGCAATGATCAGGCCTAGTTTGGTGATACAAAGAGTGTTCTCTTTGGATGTTAAGACAAATATGCAGCAGTGTTTATTTTCATTAATTCAGTTAACATTTTAATTAACTAGACGATAAAAAAAAACCCAAGTGTTTCTTCCTCTTTTCAAGCAGGGATACTGTCTGCCTCTGAGCCTTTCATACATTTCACAGTAACAGCTGACACCTTCAGTCTGTTTTCTAAAAAATAGTACCCCTTTCATCAGTACAAAAAAAGTAAAAACCCAAACCTGTTACATCAATCTCTACCCCTCTACGCCCTCTACATGCCGCACTCATCCAGTCATGACAGGGAAAGACTGACACACAAAAGCTTAAAAACTCTCTGCTTCGGGACATTTTGATAGGATGAATATGATGCTGGGCCGTTTTCTCGCTCTCACGTCAAAAATCGTGGCAAATTTAGACCGAACACCTTTATCCATCCCTCCTTATTCATATTTATGAGAAGTGAGTGACAAACTCATTGTGTGGTAATTACAGTGTGGTGAACCTTCATTGTCTTTAGATTGGTAGAGACTGAGACATGCTGTGCTTTGGCTTGCTGCACTAATGCAAACCTCTTCCATGTAGATATTATTAGTCACTGTTTGCTTAGCAACCACAACACATGTCTGACAATTTTGTACAATGAAAATGTTTAGCCCAGAGTTTATTTTTATTTTTGGCTGCGAGGATTCACAAAATAAGGTAAAAGAGGAGAAGACATAGGCAATGGCTGCTTCATGCTCAGCTCTGAAGTTACCTCGCACTTTTATTCTGAGGAATTGTCAACATAAAATGTTAAATCAATCGAAGAGGGACATTTCTATAAGTAACTGCACTGATCACATCCTTAATTTATCATAAAAGATGATTATAGTTAAAATTCAGACATTACTTAACCAGTGGAGTGCAGCCATTATAATATTTTAAACATGAAGTACTACGCTCATCTGACCTACACATTGATTGAGTTCAATAGGTCATGTTGGGCTTAATAACCTGTGGCTAACCACATCAATAAGCCATGGCTGTATGATGAAGCAAAAGCAATAAGTCTCTAGAAAGAGGCAGAAGTAGTTATGGGCTTAAACAGCAGGGGGCACCAGTAACACGCAAGCATGAACACAAAACCAGTGACTGACAGAAATATTATACTGCTTTTATTCATCAGGGCGAGATTAAATCAAATTTCAGAAATGTCTGTAAATGTTAACAGAGAACACATTGTGTCTCAATGTATGATTTGTACCTTCTCATCTTTTTATCTGTATTATTCTTAGTTTTAAAGTACTTCATGCTATTAAATGTTACGCTTCATGTACATTTGGTGTGTCAGTGATTGAGTAATGTTCTGTAAATCAAGAGGATACATTTCACAAAGGCCTATATTCTGCATGATCACAGACCACACGCGGTGCAATACAAAAAACAGCTACCTTGTCTTCCTCACATGAAGAATTCTTACTACCTCACCTAGTCAAACAGGATTTTACCATTTGTTTACACTCAGGCTACCGCAATAGAACCGCATATATGCATGTGGGAGCTCAGTCAATATCAATATATCACCTTAAGTGTCAATTATGCTCATTAGAAGGATACAAAGTGAGGAAACTCCAGACTAACAGCTTGAAAATCATTATCACAGTAACTGAACAACAACGCAACTCAGCTGTAAGTGTTGGGTTTATTTTCAAGCAGTCCAGCAGCTATAAAAAAAACAGCACGTGTGCAAAGAGGCCAAATAACAGGGTACTATAAAAGATTTGAAAAGCACTTGAAGATTTATTCGAGTATTTTTGGCAAAAGGTGCTGCTATAGTTTGGAGTTGGCGTTGCAGGAATGTATTGCTATTCTGCAGGAATGTTATCACTACAGCTACAGCGACTTAAGAGTCAGCGTCTGACTTTAATATACAACATAAATATTTTTTGTAATGCTTTCTGAAGAGCCCAGTTGCAGCCAGTGTGAACCTTCACTTCCACTAAAATATCAGAACTTGAAACGGATGCTTAATAGTCTAACTTTTAAAAATGTATTAGTCAAATTAAAATGCAATAATAGCCTTGATTAAAAAAAAATAAAGAGTGGAGTTTGTTTGCACTGTGGTCCTACTGAAGCAGCCAGAAAATGCATAGTTACACTTACAGACTTGTTCTATTAAATCTCTGTTTAATAAAGTATGCATTGATTGTAACTAATAATAAATCTTCAAGATTTCAACCAAAATACATAAAAGGATGTGATTCCTCATTTGTGCAAGCATTACAGTGTCAATGAGATGTCCAGCTGTCTATCTGTGCATGCATCAGTGTGCTGTATATTTAAAATACAGAGATGGTGATGGACAGGAGCCTTTGTGCAGCAGTAAACTAAGCGTATGTATTTCTATAGTAGCACTGATTTCTGAATGAAAGCTGATCCCGCTGACTACAACCACATTAATGTCCCGATGTAGTAAAACACAGGTCTTATAGCAAAAAGCACATGTAATGACACTGATTACCCACATCTCTGCATTCTTAGCTTGAGCCATGGATGTTGCCATAGTAACACGAGTATGTCTTATCAAGTACGGCCCTTGTGATTTTTTTTTTCCCTGCAACTTATTTAGACTGTTCACTGTAGGTATGACAACAGGCTGTTGAGTTGTTGCATTCATTTCCATGTTAATAGAGTTAACAGCCATTGTGTGTTAGCTTAACCTTTGATCCTGCCTTGTCAAACTGTTGTCAGCTAATATTAAATTAGGCTGCTAATGGTGGCTTTTTATGCAAATGATGTGAAAATGCTTCAAAACTATAAATAGGCACATCTCAGCTGAGAGCTAATATGATGGTTTCTGTGATATCAAAACATATCTGGGGTGTTTCAATGACCAGATTGTGAAAAGTCATTTGTGATTGGAGGTGCTGATGTTAATCTTATTCTTTTTAGCTTTGACACAATGAGGGCTCAGCCTGCAAGCAGCAGATTCAAGCTTGCTTTGGAGTTAAAGCATTTGTGATTTCATATGATTTGCAACAAATTATACATAAATAGGGGTAAAATCATTGACTTGAAGCCCCATGTCACCAGTCTGAAGAAACCCTTTAATCTCTGTTGCATTTTGCTTGCATAGCAGAACCGCAAAGTGCAGATTTTATTTGAACTTGGTCGTCACTTTTTCACTTTGTAGCTCCAAACTCATCACACACTTGCGCTTCCTCTTTGGATAAAAAAATAATGAGGCTGTTTGATGTGAGACCACTACGAGCCGTAATGAGAGGAGTAGACTGTTCAGGACACATGAAAGCTCTTCAGTCCATTTGGACCACGAGCAGCCATTACAGCGCAGGACTGAGACACCGCGGAGGTCTAGCTGACTTTATGAAGGGGGTACAGGATTTAATGATGGAGGCAACAGCTAAACCTGTCACCCTTTTAACATCTCATGGAGACAAAATTCAGAGGTGTTAAACACAGGGAGACCTACAGCATTGGAGGGCAGAGTGAATGGGCCATAAGAACAGAAACGTGGTCACATTAAAAATGGCTGTGAAACATTCAGGTGCAGTAGGAGATCACAATTGAAGAGAATCTGCTACATAAATTAGAGTCCTTGATTGTACCGGCGCTGCGACTGTTTAAGTGATTGTTCAACTTCAATCATACTTCTCCATTCGTTCATAATGATAATTTCTTTGAGGGTTATTCTCTTCAGAAAAAAAAACCCTGTTTAACAACCTACAAAGTGATGAGTCCATAAATTATCTTGTTCTCTTGTCCAGAGGCAGGAAGCAGCATGTCTACCTCTCATCATATCAATCTCTGCCTCCTTCACAAGACGCCACTGTCAGTGGTGCCAGCAGAGACACAAACACAGAGAGAGGATGAGTAGGAGGAAGGACGAGCTGATGGTGATGGAAGGATCAGCATCTCTTCATTTATCTGCAGGACGCTAGAGGAAGAGCCCCAGCTGAGAGAGGGTTAATATTTCTCCAGTTCAGGTTCTGGGGGACTTTGTGATTTGTCACCTTTAGAGGCAAGCAGCAAGTGCCAAGAATCTAGTTAATGGTTAGACCCAGCATCCTGCCACCGGGCGCCATTTTGGCTCCATGACAAAGGAAGGCCTGCCTCAGCCTCCTAGGACACTGTGGACAAGCAGGGGGGGCCATGACACTATCTGTCTCCCCAAAGATGGCAGTTCCTGATCAGTTAATAAGTAACGGACACAAGGATGCATCAATCCTGAGGAGTGACATGCAGTGTAAATGCACAGACACACAGACGGTGGGAGCCCAATGCTGATGCTGTAAACATATCTTGTTAACAGGAAGCAGACCCTATGCCGCCACAGCATTGAGTGACAGGATCACAGATGACTAACAACAACACAGCAGACTCCTTTTTTTCCTCCTCTTATGTGTCCTCACTAAGCGTTTAGGCTGCTAATTTTTCAAAGCTGAGTGAGGTGTTATTACCTCTGTTTGTCTTTGATACAGGGAAAGTATTAAGGAGCAAATTAAATGAGAGGATGCATTCATGCTTCCTTTTATAAGCTGAATGTAGCACTTTTCTTTGTACATGTGCCTGAATCAGAATCAGGGTTTATTGTCAAGTGGGGTCACACATGGAAGGAAATTGTGCCGATGATTTTGGTGCATATCAATGAACACAGATATAGAATAAAGTAGAGGAAACAAACTGAAAATGTTCTCTAGTGCCTAAAATACAAGTTCCTGGGAGGCGTTTTTAGCAGGTTATGAAATTACTGATGCGGAATAATCAGAGACCAATCATTTCTGTGTAGTAATTTCTGATGCTTGTAACACTTGTTAGCCAAAGTGACTTAAAGTATGCTGCCAAATAATCTTTAGATTCCATTGCAAGGATTCTCAGTGGATCAGCCGGATGAGATTTTTAACAGAGAGATACAACTTTGTCCACAGGGGGCGCCAAAATCAACACAAACCAACATTTCTCACAGTAGCTTTGAAAAGCAGAAAGGATAAGAAAGTATAAGAAAAAAGCTTAATAGTTAGTACAGGAATTTTCAGGGTGTTGCAAAAGTTTACTGCATGAAAAACTGCAATGGACAGATCATAATCCTGAATAGGGCGTTAACTTAAAGCATGGAGTTAAATGTGTAGTCTTAATATGATATTGAAATGATTAGAATTAAGGAATATGTTTATAAGCAATTAAAAAAAACGTGCATTAATGAGTAAAAATATTGACTTGCCACTTGGGAAATAATGCAATATATACAATTAAAATAAAATAATGCTGTAATGCCTGAAGTGGAAGAGAGTGAATGATAATTATATGGTGTACATGAGGATTTTTGCATTTCTGTGGTATCCTTCTTTGGTATTCTGCTCTAAAAAAGGGTTATTTAAAGACTCTCTGTTTCTTTATTTTAACGTATAACTGCCTGTTACATCCTCTCAAATTCCACACAAGCAATTAGATAAACTACAACCTAAATCACATTGTTAATTCACATGGTGATTGCTTACAACACGAGACAAGAGACTGTGGGGCCTGCAGTGAGAGATTTGATTTTTAAATGTGTACTGCTGATCTGACTCATACATATGAAAGCCCCCATTTAAAGCACCAAGATTCACAGGAGAGGGACAAAACCTGTCTCTTTGGATTTCCAACACTCGACAGGTTTAAGATCAGAGACGGCTTCTGTGTGATATACAACTGCAGCTTCTTAGCTTGGGAAACCTACATACTGTACTCAATACGCCCCTGTGTGACCCCAGCAGGGCTCCTATACACTCGGACAGGGAGAGACGTTATTCTCTGTGCTCTCCCCTCTGTGAGAGTGACAGTCCATCAGCAGCCAAAAGCCAATGGGGGGCAGAGAGGCCATTGTGGACCAGTGAAGGGGGACATTAAGGGATAAAGAGGGGAGGGGATTCTGTGACGCTACAGCTTTTGCTATGATGCTAACCACTCCAGAGGGAGGGTTGAGAAGAAAGTACAAGCAGGCAGTGATGGGAGAAGTTATCGGATGGATCCTTTACTTCACTGAAGTTAGTCAAGCAAAGTTTAAATGTATTCAAGAAGTAAAGGTCATGCTTTCAAATACATGGACTGTCTTTGTAATGTACTCAAAAGTATCAAGAGACATACTACACATTATGCAGTTTGATGACCTTGTCAGAGCAATATTATTTTGATTTAAAACATTACATTAGTATTACAAATGCGGAGGGGAAAATGTTTAAACTCTGCAGCTGGATATGTCAGTCAAGACTGTAGTAAAATCAAAATCTGCAAAGGCACTAGAGCTGCCAAAACAATTGAAGGTTTTCCCTTGGTGTGAAAGAATGTAGTTGCAGTGGCAGCAATAGGAGAAAAAGAAGCAGCATTAAATTGACCTGCTGGAGAACAGTGAAAAAAAATAGTGGTTAAATATTGAGTTGATTTTCTCGGATGCTTGACTCCTGTTGCAAGCAGGGCTGTGCCTACACCTGAAGTAAAATTTATACCTGTGCAACATTTAGTTGTCTAGAACGTGTACAACAGAACAGAAGAGAGAACGAAACGACATGACGGAATAGAATAGAATAGAATAGAATAGAATAGAATAGAATAGAATAGAATGGAATAGAACAGAATAGGGCTTACAGAAGAAGAATAGAAGAGAACACAGTAAAGGAACCCTCTGCGTCAGGTTCCTGCTCACCCTGAAGGGATTCTAATTTGCATAACCACCTGTTCACTATGCATCATCCCACTTATTAGCTGACTGCTTACTAAAGATATACAGTATGCAGGTTGACACAGCATTTTGATTCAAATACTTTTTATTGGTTTAAAAATAATTTATTTGTCCAGTTAAAAAAGTAGGCGCTCCGGTGCCATAGTTGGTAACACTTCTATCCCAACAGATTCTTATCGGCCTTCTTGCGGTTTGAATTAACATTAAACTGAACATTTTAATTCACTGTCAAGATACAACATTATAGCCTACTTATGTGCTATAATTGACATTAGATTTAACATTTAACATTTCCACTGAAGGTAATGTTAGCCAAGGTGAACAGGTCAATTTATGTTGACATTTCTGTCCTCACTCAGCACTCCTTTTACTCAGAACTTTGCCGTTCACACCCTCTTGAGCATTAATGAGGCAAATGTCTCCACTTTTAACCTTGTTTCTATTACTACCACTTATGGGCAAATGGAGCCCAGTAGTTCCTCAGGGTGCTCTCATGTCTGTGCTGGCTAACTATTCGTTTTGACCACAGTGTCAACAGGCAGAGGTGAAATGTGCTGGACTCCTTTCCACACATTGATCTGATATAAAGTGTGTGGTCAGGTTGCCTCTGATGTTGCTTTGGCTATTGAGAAATAATTACTGTTATGGGTTTTTGGCCAATGAGAATCAAACATTTAACACTGCCGAGTTACAAAATTAAATTAAGTTAAATTCGACCAGAACTCAATAGAGTAGAATCACACTGAGCAGAAGAGAGTAGGCAAGATTGGATGTGATACAACAGAATAGATCAGAAAATAATCGAAAATTATTAAAACTCTGAAAGAAATATAATACAATAGAACATAAAAAACATAATACAACAGGACAAAGGAAGACAGTAGAATACAATAAAATTCAACAGCGCAGAACATTCAAATAGAGAAGGATCATAACCATAATGTCAATGGGAGTACAGTGTAGCGTAGTATGGTGTAAGGGAACAGGAGAGATTAAAACCAATGTTACAAGTAGGAGAGTATAGAATATAACACAACAGCACAGAGTGGAATGAAAAATAACACAAAAGCAAAAAAACAAAGAGTAGAATGAAACAGCTCTCCTAGTCTCAAAACCGAGCAGAAACACACTTATGATCTTAAAACCTTACAAACAGCCACTGTCTGATTCTCTCTGTGTGATTCAGGTCACTTCTGTTCCTGTCCAGAAAATAATGGGGCTCTGTGTTCTCTGTTATTCTTCACTAATGGCTCCAATTCACAACTATCAGAATTTTAGCGCACATTAAAACAACTGTTGCGAGCAGTCAGTAAGAGGGAGAGGGAGAAAGAGCGGGCTGCTAATGCTGAAGTAGCTACATTTTGCATACATTTCATGGAGCTTCAAAGAGCCATGCTTGATTTGCCTGGTTAATTTAGATGCAGAATACATACTGTAGTTGGCATTTCAAGGCTGCTGGTGTGCACATGCAAATCGTCGCCCTGCTTGACGGCGAGGGTTGCACTGTATGAGTTGAGCATGTTCAGCCCACTCGTTTTTATACTACTAGTCTTTATGTCCCAGCTCTGCCTCCTCTCCCAGGCTCTGATTCCATCTTGGCAATGACAGACATGCACATACACACACTCACAAACACACACATATTCACACAAACACACACGTCCTAATACACTTCCTCCTTCACTCACTTCTTTCTCTGAGCGAAACACACATGCGCACACTTTTCTTCAGACTTCGACACATTCTCTTTGCCTCTCTATGGGTGAGCCATCATTATCTAGAGAGAGTGCCAGTGTTTGGCCACACTGAGCCTCCTTCCCAGCATTCAGCTGAAGATATAGGCTGCTGCTAGTGACACAGCTGTCACAGACTCGCCTCATTACTGCTGTAGCAAATGTCAAAGCACTAAAGTAATCACTCATAGCTCTACTGGACACATGGTCATTCTCTCATAATTTATTTTGAAGAAAAGAAGGGTTAACAGTCGTGTGTAGATGGTGGTGTTTTATAAATTTATCATATGGCTTTTATTTGCAGGATTTCTGCATGCTAATGTGACAGCTGGTTTCGGTGTTTGCAATGAGTAATAGCATGATAGACATTTTTTTTTTACACAGGCACAAACTTTCTTCAGAGTCATTACTGTCAATCCAGGATCCAGCTTCCAGCTCACAGAGTTCATGATACATTGTGTATGCACCTGGAACTTATTTCTAGAGGGGATGCAACGGTATTGTCAATTTCACTATGTCGCGAAAACCAAAGTGTCTCAATACTTTCATGGACCTGTGACAACATGAAATGACGGTCCGCCGAGCAACAAGTGTAGTTCTGTTGCAGCCACAGAGGGGCAAGGTGGAGGGAAGTGGGAACTACAAAGACCATCATCCCATGTGTGCCTGTCAAAATGTTTGCACTCTGCTTGCTGCCTCAAATCTGGACACTGGCAAGTGGCATCAGAGAGATGATTTCAAAATTGTGGATGCTCCAGCAACTTTTAAATTTGATGTGTGGAAGAATTTTTGTTTCCCTGAGTCAAGAAATGAGAAAGGAGAAAAGGTGATTGACGAATGAAAAACAATACGGAGACACTGCCAGACTGCGATGATCTGCACGTCAGGGAACATAAGTAATTTAGAAGCCACTTGGCAAATCATACTTAAAATCAAACTTAGAGCTTAACAATAGGCTTAATTTGTCCTCTTTTTTTTTGTTAAAATCTAAATTGAATGTTGCACCCAAGTGGCAACCTTCAGTTTTAAAATATGAACCCCTTACGGAAGTGCTAACAGCTGCATTCCACTGGCTGTAGAAACACCAGAAACCACATCCACCCACTAAAAAAGACAATCTCTGCAGCAACAATAAACATGTTTACTATTATATTCAACATTTAATAATTAGATTTAGATTTGACATTTCTATTTAACATTTCTATTTAACATTTCTATTTAGCATATGGATTTAATAGCGATTTTAACTTAATCTATATTTCACAACAAAATGAAATGTGAAGACTATCACAAATATTGCCCTAAATGTGATAACGAAGTGACTTCTAAAAATTCATTCTACGTTTTTGTGACTGTTGGAGCTAAATCTGGAGAATTGTTGCTGTTATTTTCAGTGTGCACAACCTTACAAACGGTGCCCCATAGTTTACAGCCTGGTTCAAAAAACGGTTTAGGTCTGAATAGCTCATTTCTCTATCGGCACACACTGTATGAAAGATAATTTTTTCAT
The DNA here is from genome assembly GCF_009762535.1 of Notolabrus celidotus. Classification (NCBI taxonomy): domain Eukaryota; kingdom Metazoa; phylum Chordata; class Actinopteri; order Labriformes; family Labridae; genus Notolabrus; species Notolabrus celidotus. Next base: position 24,028,970 of record NC_048278.1, on the reverse strand, counting down.
AACTTGCAAGTTTTGCCCAAATACAGACATAGTTGACGTTGATTGACAGTTGTGCACCCTGTAGCTGTTAGCAAAAAGGCTAAAGGCCCGCTTCTTTACCTTACACAAGCTCTGACAAAGTTTGTTTGTGTTCAGCATTTCCATTATGGCACCCACTGACGATTGGCTTCAAAACAGCGCTTCAGTAACAGATTGGTGACGCCACGGATACTACGTCTATTTTTATACAGTCTATGCCTGCACCATGGACTTGTTTTTAAGGTATATTGTATCTTAACATTTATATATTGTTCTATCCCTAATTTCTAATTATGTTATGACACCATTTTCCCCCCCAGTTCAAATTCCAATTCCTAGACCTGAGTTTTGGCTGATAGTGCGTATCCCTCTGATACTAGTGAGACTGAAATATATAAAAATAATGATGTAAAAACACTGATTGTTACAGGATGCAGGATAATTTACAAGAGTTTTTTTTTTTTTAAGGACCTAATTTGTACTGGTATCAGATCAGTGCTATGAGTAAAACCCACCAGTACCCCATTCTCCATATTAGCTCGTATTAGAGCAAAAACTGGACTTTTGCCCTCCAGAAACCTCAATGTATTTAGTTTTGAAAAGATTATTTCTAGCTTTGTCCAAATAACAAATTGATGAGCGCAGAGTTGTTTTTACTTCCTCTGTCTTACTGACGATCACGACTGTTTTGACTGATCAGTCACTGTTAGAGGAAGTTGTAGTATCCTGCCTTTAGCCGATGGGGTTAATGGTTAACAGTTCATTCCATTGTCGTTAACAGCTGTGGTCACAGGCGTCCAAACTGTCCTGGACCACAATCAGTGTTTGTGGCACTGTTATTCCTGATTATATAAGTTCCCTCATTTTGTCACAGTAGTTACTCCAAGTCTGTTGGGTGAAAGTGTTGGAGAAATCTGTCACAAGTGTTACTTAGCATGCTCAACTTTCTGAGCAGTATGTCACCCTGAGCCAGATCAGGGCTCTGAGGTCTGTTTGTTCTCAGGTCAGATCTGGTATCCTGCTGTTGGCTGTGGAAACTTGACACTTCCACTCAGTATGAGAAGAGGACAGAAAGTGTGATCCTGTGAGATTTGTATGAGATTTACAATAAGGGAATTTTTTTCTCTACTGTCCCTCTCATTGCTGGGTCCTACTGAGATTTTCCTGGAAATGTCTGCCTGACACCGCTTGTCTTTTTACTGTGACAGATTAATTTACATACAAGACATCAGACACAGCTCAAATTTTGCTTCCTTCAACCTACGAGACTTTTACATGTTTATGGTAAATTTACTGTGTATGTGATGTTTTGACCATTCCATACAGCACTGTTAGCTTGCTTCTTTTTTTGTTTTCTCCTGCTCCTTTAAGGTGATGTGAGTTGTGTTTTATGCTGGGCACTTTTAGACACATCATCAACATGAATACTAATAAACTCTGTGTTCATTCAGGGCCATTAGCAAGTTGTTTTAATAGAGACCTTGTAATGGCATTTTCCCATTCATTTCTAGAGCTTTCAGTTGTTTCTTTCATTTATGTGAAATAGTTTTTCTGACCACTTCACTAACCCATCTTAAAAAGTATATATGGAATATACAACAGCAGTGGTTACAGAGCAGCCGTGTTAATGGCACCCTGAAGAATCTACTTAGCTCCATAATTCACCCCCTCCTTTCAGCTTTGAATTCGGCCTTTACCATCTCTTGAGGAGAATATTTATCCTTTTGGTCTTTAAATGAGCCACTATATTCACCAGTTTTCAAGCTTTTGTGCTGATCAGGAAGTGAACGGTGCTAAGAGCTTCATTTGGAAAAATATTGAAGAGCAGATAGTGAAACCAAAACAAATTCTGAAAGATGCTTAAAGTCTCAACAGAGCTGAAGGGAGCTGCTTAACCAGGTAGTTATTCTGTGCAAGTTTGTCGCATATAGGCTGTAAAATTAAGGGATAGGTCAATAGGTCCAATAAAGTGAAGACAAAACAGCCTGTGTTCTCCATAATGTAGCTTTAGCGAAAATTCAGACAGGAAGACCATAAAGGCAATCACAGCAGTTGTTTAACTCTCCTCTTCCTGGTTCAATAGCTCATCCACTCCAGCTGCATGCTCCGGAGCTGTCATTGGTTAATCAGCGGCGCCTATCATCCAATAGCTCAGTGGCACGCCCTTATCGTCAGCCTATCAACGTTCTGCTGTCTTTTTAAATGTGTGTCTCTCTCCAGCTAGGTCCTTCTTGCACTGATGGTGCGCACCCCTCCACCTCCCCATCTCCACCTGGTCTCTGCAAGTCTTCAAGTCCTGGAATTCATCAACCACCATCACCAGTGTCTGGACTCTGGGGGGGATTTCTTCTGCTGCCAAATTCACACATTCTACGCTCACAAAATTATCCACATAGAGTCCTTACACCAAAGATTTCTGTCAAGTTTCATTATTCATTAAGTTGTAATAAATAACATTTAATCTTCAAATTGTGTCTCTCCTGATTGAAATAACAGGTGTAACATGGGTCAAAGTAGAGAATTACAATACATGTCAAAACCACTTTTGGCTTGCTGTCATTAAAGTAAGCACTTATGATGATTTCTGTGTAAGCATTCTTTAATTTTAGCATGCTTTTTGGTGCTAAAAAAAGTGCCTGTGACATGGGTTGGGTACCTTTTAATTTGATCTATCCTAATTCCAATTCCGATTCCACTTAGCCATTCCAATTCTTACTGATTCTTGATTGTGGTTCCATTATTCTTGATTATCAAAAAAATAACAAAAAGGTCTACATTTTAATTATGTATTGTATTAAAAGTTATGCTTTGGGGCAGTTTTATCATATTGATAGGGCAGCTGAAGAGAGAAAGGAAATTGTGGGGAGTAGAGAGTAGGGGAAGACATGCAGCAAATGGCCTTGGCTGGGAGTCAAACCAACGACCAATGTAGCAAGGACTATAGCCTCTCCACATGGGGCGTACACTTAATATGCTAGGCCAATGATGCCCCAAAATAACAAATATTTAAAGAATAAAAATGTGCCTGCCTTTATTGTCGGGAAATTTAGGCTCTCAAAAGTGAACTGTCAACTGGACTGCATTTAAGTATTTTTCTATTTTCCTTTATTAATAAAAACATACACTACTCTTTCTTTCTAATGAGGATAGAGCAAGAAGAGAAATAACAAACCAAAACTATACCAATAAAAAATAGAGAAAAAAAAAAAAACGGATCAAAATTTAACACAATATCAACATATATAATGCATGTTGCATACCCAAATGCTGGTGACTCAACAGTAGCAAACAGGTGTAACCCCTTCACCACAAATGTTGTCCCTGCTCAGTGACTTTCTTCCATTTACTCCTTGTTCATCTTGCCCTTCATTGCTAACCTGAGTTTCTTTTCGTAGGAACCAGGGCTGGAGGGGGGGTCTCTGATCTCGTATCAAACAAAAATGTATTCTAAATATCACCAATCATGTCAACATGATTGGTTTACCTCAATGTAAATGGGAACATGAACTCAACTGTGTTCTCTACCTGAGTGTGATGAGCCATTTATAAAGCTGTGGCTCACGGGAAAAACCGTAGCATCTAATGCGGTGCCTCAAGTTTAAGCCTTGTTAAAGTAAATGCCTCATCATATTGGACTTGCTTTCTCCCATGCATGAAATGTCTACGCCACACATGTTGCATATTGTCATTATCTTTTTTTAGTCAAACTTAGCTAAACTTTCAACCACTAGCTGTGGCTCGCCATAATCCTCTGCTCACAACTTTTTTTGACATACTGCGTCACTGAGGTTTAATCTTTAAATATATATGTTGCTGTTAACAAAAACGAAACTTAAATTCACGTACCTTATTGGTTCCATGAATCTCTGAGATTTAGTGCCAAGTTGGAGCTGGTTCTTTATACCCAAGCCTGGATCTGACGTCAGGATTGACAGCTCTGTTTTCAGATTTATCTGCTGTAGCTGTCTTTACCAAATCAGCAGAGCAGAGAAGTCACTGCAAGAAAAAGGGTAATGAGTAACAAGAAGGCACTGAACTTTCCATAACATTGAGTGTCCACTTAACATCAACACAAAATTCTGTTCAAAGTTCTGCTGGGAAACACCCCGAAAAATAATGTAAGAACCTGTTCTGCTGTGGACTGCACTGGTCTGAGGAATCTTTATTTTATTTTGTACGTTGAATAAGTGTTATGGTTGATGGAAGGGGTGTGACATCAGTCCCATGGCTCCACTTGCCAGATCACTTCTGCGCATGCCTTGGCGCTGAAATATGTTGCAATATGTCAGCGCCCGTTGAGGGGGCATTTTGGCTTCACTTGTTGTAATGGGAGCAGATGGGGGCATGCCGTCCATATTAATAAAAAGTCAATGTTTCATCAAAATAAGTGACCCTTCCGCATTAAAAAATATTTATTTAGTGATGGATTCTAAAAAATATTGACTATTGCAGCTTTAAGTTAACAAGGGTTGTGATATGTTAAGGATAGCAATGTTCCTGTTCTCTTCTGAAGCAACAAAAACACTGCAATGTCAGAGCAGTAGGTTACAAAGGAAAAGATTACATGGCCATAAAGGTGCTTGTATGGACTGAAATGATTACTTCCATTGGCTGTGTAGTTTCTGGGGGTTAGTCAAAGTAAACTCATAGCTCTGCTGCAGCATTGTCTGGGTTCAGACCTGGAATGTTTCAAGGGCATGTGGTAAATCTCCCTACGTAACTGAATGTCATTGAGGTTATTTAGCTTGCTGTAGATATGTTCACTGCTTTCCATTCACTTAAGTAGCAGCCTATACTGTGAGGCTTAAGGAGTAGTTTCTATGGCAATGTTGTGTCCCGGACAAACGTGGTAGACTGGACTCCTTGACACCAGAGCTGACCTGTAGTTTATGAAGGAGCAGGGGAAAAAAAGTTATCCTCTAAGGCTTGATCAGAAATACAAATGAAGAAATTTGGGCACCAGAACAATGGAAAGAATTAGGCACTTTAAAATGTTTGCATAACGAGCTCCTTCTCGCCGCAATGGTTCTCTTCTTTTTAATCACCTGCACTCTCCAGACCACCTACACCCTTCTTCATGATCAGATACAGGACCGACGGGCTGATGTATGATCCGAGGAATTAATCTGCTAAGCCTGATTGCCATTACCGCCATGCGATTATGCACCTTGATTACTGAGCCCACCCCAAGGACCATGACGTGCCCGGGTGCACATTTTAAAGGTGCGCATAAAATTATGTGGTGATTACCCCACAATAGATCAATCCAGCGGCAAATGAGACTGTGTGGCCATATAGACCGTCTCAAGTAGAACTGTGATTATTAATAGGTACTTGAGGTGACCTGATACCTGAAGCCTGAACCGCGGAGACTGCCTCCAATCCTTCATATAAGCAAATAAATTCATTTTCATACATTCTGAAAGTCATTATTGGATTATTGTTGTAGAGGTGGGACTGTTTGGAGTTCAAGCATGGATAAAAGGGATGCTAGGCTCTTCAGAGACCACTGGGGCTGCACTTGTCCCTCTTAAGGTAGACTTCAATATTAAATGGTGGCACAATGTGGATGAGCTTGACTCATAAGGAAGGTGCAATGCTCCACTTTGCAGCATGTATAATATGCATCAGCTAAAGGTCAGTGTTTGACGTATATGATGCAAAACGAGTACAGATTATGCAGGAAAAAAACTAACTTTTGTGTGCCAATCAGCAAAGAGAAAGCTTGTGCTCACAAGTAATACACATGTAAGTACATATCATTCTGCAGTGACACTTATCCTCAGAATTTTGGGGCCACCTAATCCTTCACTGTCAATTTCAAGGATTTTTTATTTAATCCTGAGCCAAAGTATTCATTTGGGAGAGCAGATAAATAGTGCCATTGACTTACCCAGAAGCAATCCTACATCAAGCGATTAATTGGATGAGACAATAAGGAAGGGAAATCACATCTGTTCATGGTTTTCCTCCCTGGTTTTTACGTATGGAATATGTTAGTCACACAGAGACATTGCCTCAGATAAACCCCCCCAATGTAACAGTCCTAATGTTAACATATTTGCATTTGAAATCTCCTGGCAAGGACTTAATGGACTTGATGTGCTACCATTCACAGCAGAGGTCTACATTCTGAGAAAGCATGGTTCTCAGTGGCGGTCATGTGCCCTTCCTGCACAATTACTTAATGGCTTGAGCAATTACGCATATCTACAGGAGGAAAAAAAACAAATGTCAGGGAGTGGAAAAGAACTGATTTATGCCTTTTAGTCTGTAACAAAGCTTGAGGTATGAAGGTTTATGACACTGTAAACGTATTCGATAAAGACAACACGGCTGAAATTGTGCACACATGCTGTAGATATATCAAGGGCCATTTACAGTATGCAAATGTGAATTTTAGCTTCCAAATGCACAAACGCAGAAATTCCATCACTGGCCAGAGTTCAATAACTCTTCAGTCTTCAAGTGTGTGGATAATGGTCACTGTGACTGCACATCACGGCAATTCAAAGCCTCAACTATCCATCACTGGACAATGTTTGCCACTATAACAACATGAACAGGGGAGTGCTGGTGGATGCTGGTTGAGCTGTGTGCTGTTCTAAGTGATGAAGAGTGATGGACAGGAGAGGATGGGTACATACTATTCACAGTGCTCCATGTGGCAGCTTGCATTTTCACACTGCTACAGTATGTTTGTCAGCTACAGGCAACGCAGGCACTTACGCACTGCCGTGGGCAAGCAGAGTAGTGTTCTGCCAGTCGACTTCGTCATGGGGACATACATGTGCGGAGTCCCTGCTAATACATGTCTGCATGGTTGGCATTGACAGATTGTAAGATCTTTGCATCCAAGGGAAGATGCACAGAGCATCTTTCAGTCCAAATTTAACCACAGAAACAACAGATGTCTCCCTTAAATTTTTTGCATGTTCACTGTGCACTATAAATTCGTCACTTGCATGTCATTTGTTCACCTTAAAAAAAAGTTTTATTCCACTAAAAGTGTTGGTAATTTAACCACTTCTCGTGGAAATGTAGAAGCAATGGGGTCTGTTCTCTATAGTCATTTTACTGCTTTAGAAATATGTCCTCAGAATCAGAAATGAGAAATGGCTCTCACGACCGTTTTTTCTCCTTTTCTAGTAGACATATTTCTGGGCACAGATTCCATCAACTGTATTTCCAAGAACACACAGGCAGTTTTGACAAGAGGAGACTCCAGAACTACCTATCCTTGAGAGTAAAAAAATGCCTGATAATAGACCATAATGGCGTTCAGCAGCTGAGAAAAAATTAACATCCTTCTATTGAAAAACAGATGAATGAATGAACAAAGAAATGAATGAACAGAGAGTATCAGATCATGTCACTGCCATGGCAGGAAAATGTCCTGTCTAACAGGTTTCCTGTAGAGATTAGCATGGCACCCATGCCGCTCCTCTCTACATTTATAACAAGAAAATCTTTGAAGTGGAGGGGATTCACAATTACAGCACTGACTAATAGGATATTCACTTTTATGTGTTTGACTCAAACGTGTGAGTCACAGGACAGATCTGTGATGTCTTATATTAGGGCTACAGTATGGTGCCACAGGTGGACTGTTGTAATGTACATTTTGGGCGACACACAGTCATCTGCATGCTCTGCTGGGAGGCGTAAACATTGTATGACACAGATTTGATCATTTCAAACATACACGAGAAACATGCTGCTTCCAGAAAATGTTTATTTTGTTCATAAACTTTTCATAAAAATAACAACATCAATATTTATTTAAAGTATTGTAGAAATTGTGTATGTACAAAATCTTTACTTCGACAGTTAATATAACTTAAGGCGAGTTAAATTACTTTTTTGCAGTACCCTGTTGGTGACAATCTCACCAATCTCTCAACATTAATTGTTTGTATTTTTTCTTTTCTTTTTTTTTTCTTTCGTTTTTGCTAAAGTGAACATGTCACCATACAGTATCTCAAAAAAAAAGATACTAGAAGTCAAAACCTTTTCATCACCCAGGTCCACAGAAAGTCCACAAGAAACTCGCAGCAATGTGTGCTACCTGATTACTCAAAAGCAATGTTTATATGGTTTGCTAGTCATTTCTAGCTTGATTAAACATATTTCAGTACAGACTGTAAAATCTTGAAAATCCGTACCACAACTAGTTTACATATTGGTCCCTTTTTAGATCTAGAACAGCAGTTCAATGGAATAACTCTTATCATACCAACAATGGGATGAAGTGCGAAAATGTCTCTGATATCAAATTGTAACATTTAAAATATTGTGTTAATAAACAGTAGCCCTCGAAAAACCAAGACATTATTAATGATTAGGAATACATTTCACCTCGATATAGGACGCTCAAAAGTGGTAAATGTAAAATATACAGTTATAGCTATAAAAATACAAAGAAGTACAGTAATACAAATATATTTATTTCCCATTTATGATATATCTTTCACAATTGTAATAATTCAAACAGTTGTAACACAACACAAAGACCAATGACAAAAAAAACATTAACAACTAAATGATAAGAAATAAAACAAACACTTAATTTAATCAAAGATGAACATCTTTGTAGACAAAAATATGTCAGCCTACATTCATGTCCTCATATGGAGTGAAGGAGGACCTTGACAGTGGTTGATATTCCAGTTAAAGGAAAAAAAACACTGACATAAACATGCATTTTAAGAAACATTGTCCAAACCATTGCTCTAAGAATGCTAAAAAGCAGAAAATAAGAATCTTAAATGGAGATATTAATAATCTGTTAAGTGCAATCCTCCCAGGCTCAGAGGCTGGAGCTGTCCAGTAGAAGAGGTGCTGAACAGCAGTCATGCAATGCCGCAGCAGAGAGGTCTGGCTCTCCTAACAGGAACAGCAACAAGTCACTGCTCATCTGCTCAACCACTTTTACAACTTAAAGTCAGACGCATCTGCAGCAGACAATATGGCCAAGGCAGACCCCTTCTCTCCATTTCTACTCCTCTAAAACTGCAAAACCTCTTATGTCAGGCAGTGGCCAACTCAGACATCAACTCGTAGTCAGCTGGCTCATCTTCCAAGACGGAAAGATCCTAACATAGTGTGTGCGGACACAGAGCCTCGTCTTCAGATTCCCTCGGGGAGAGTGAAGGGCCACGCGCCTGTGCTCACCTGTGGCTTTAATTCCATTTTCTCCTTCTGTTTCAGGTGTACGCGTCCGTGCCGTTTACGCTCGTCGCTGCGGGCGAACCGTTTGCCGCACACATCGCACGAAAACGGCTTCTCCCCGGTGTGAGTCCTGGTGTGGGTGGTGAGGTGGTCGCTACGGCTGAAACTGCGCAAACAGATGCGGCACTGGAAAGGCTTGTGGCCCGTGTGGATGCGAATGTGCCGGTTGAGCTCGTCCGAGCGAGAAAAGCGCCGGTCGCAGCTCTCCATGGGGCAGGAGAAGGGTTTCTCTTTGGCGGGGCCGTGAGAGGCCGCGGGGCTCTTCCTGGCCCGTGGGGGCTTAGGTGGACGGGGGGTGTAACTTTGGGCGAAAGAATCTGGCAATAAGGAAGAGTAGAGGATGGAGTCTATAGTGCTGGGTAGAGCTGGTGATGTGTATAAAGGGTCACATTGGTTAGTGGGCTGTGGGGGCTCGGGGAAGGGTTTCAGGTTGGAGGAGAGGCCCATTGGAGGAGGTGGGGGGAGGTAATTATTGTACAGGGGGCTTGAGTAGCTCTGGGAGCAGGTGTCAGAAAAACAGGGCTCCTGTTTGATCCCCCCCTCTACTTTAAACTCCATCTCTGGGTTGGGACAAATGGGGGGAAACGTGTCTAAAAGTTCCTTCACATCCATCTGTTGATCAGGGGGGAAATCGCTCGACATCGGGAAGGTTTCAGTCTGGAAAGTGGTCTCCAAACAGTCCGACTTATTGGTAAATGTGCCCCACTCGTAGCAGCTGCTTTCAAACTCATTCTTCACCACGACAGGGAAAGAAGCGGCCTCGGACTTTGGTTCATCCTTCTTCTGGTTTGTAGCTCGGGAGGAGCCGAAGCTGAGCTGAGAGGTGGACGGATCTTGGGCCTGGCTGCCGGCCTGATCGTCAGGGTACCTCGGGCACGTTTGGTCTGGAGAGTAAACAGGGGGAGTGGGTCCGGAGCAGGTGTAGGGTTGCCTTTTTACGTCCCCAAAATTACCATTGCTGCTGTCCATCGGCGCAGGCGACGGGTAAGTTCCCCGACTGTTGCCGCTCTGTTGCACTTCTGAAAGTGGCATAGTGGAGATGCCCACGATCTCGGTGATCATATTGAGGAGTGTTTCGGTGCTGCACGGCGCTCCCTGAGATGCCTCCACATAAAAACTGCCGGAGTAGGCGAGCGAGGAGGGGGTGTAGGTGTCTTTTGGGCACTCGCAGGGGTTAAAAGCAAATTCCGAGTTGGAAGCTTCGGTTTTGAGGGTTGCAGGGGCTCCTTCTGTTGAATTAGACAGAAAGAAAACTTTGTCATCGCCGATGTTTTATAGCTATATGTGAGAATCAAATCAAAGGAGGAAGAAAATCTGCGTTACATAAACACTCATGCGTATTTTGGCACAGGAATGCCTTGATCAGACGCATTAATGTATACGACTGCAGGGAAAGAGTTTACTCTTATTCTGTGGGACTCGTATTTAACAGGTTTAAAATCTAATGCATGCACATTTTATCGACGGAGCAAAGAGGCGAACTCACCGTGGCCGAACTGGGCAGGTACCCCCCGCTCTGCATCGACATACACCTCCTGGTTATCCTTCCGCGCACTGTTTTCCATTCCCAAAGAAGAACTGTTGCAATTGTCAAACTGAGGGTAAAAAGAATCTTTCGCATTCAAATCCATATTGTTCAACATAGTGATGCTCTTAGAAGTCCGTCCTTCCCAGGGAAAAAGGTAAAAGGGGGAAAATATCAAATAAATTATTCAGTCGCCTGTTTTCTTGCCACCCCCCTTTGATGGTTTTCAACAAATGATCCAAAGTGCTCTGTGTCAAAAGGTGTAAAAAAAAAGCAGTTAAAGGTATTCCTTCTCGGCTCTGCTCCTCGGTAGGTGTTTGCTTGCTGTGGATTTCACATCAGCGACTTCCCCTCTCGCGCCTTTTATACACTTTGGCAGCTCCCTCGGCCCTCCTCCCCATTCATCAGCTCCAGTGAGAGGATTCCCCGCTGCGTGTAAACTTCATGCCCATATATGGACAGAGGATGTGACGGAGTCCCCCCTCCTAACTGTACCTCCTCCCATACTGGAGGGATGGAGTCTGACGTTGCAACAAGTGGCGACCAGTGTTTGATGGTAATGTGTATTTCATTTTCGTCTTAATTAATAGAAGATTATAACAAAATTAAACGAGTTTACTTAATATGAGGCTCCAGCGAACACGGGAGGTGACTTAAATACCTCGGGTGTTCTCAGGTTACTTTAGTTTTGACTGATCTCTCAGGGCTTGAGATATGAGACATGGCTGCTCTGTTTGACAGACAGGAGGGATGGTCCAGGTTTTTAAGGTAGGAGGGCATTCAGCCACAAAACAAGAGCTCAACATTAGAAATGTGCCAGGTTGTCTCTCAGACAGGCCACAGTTTGTACTGAGAATAGATTATTTAAAACTTAAATAGGTGTAATGTATACTATGGAAACTTAAGTCAGTTTTCTAATCTGATTTTTGAATTTGTATGCACATAGTTAATCTTACATACTTGGTATTTATGAAGGCACATCATAAGGAAAGAACATTCGTCCTGAAACATCAAATATGTTGTTTGAGTTGTTGCACCAGCCTAAAAAGGAAAGAAAAATAATGCTCTCATATGATACTATAATTAAAAGCCATGAGAATAAATTAGTCGTGTTTTTAAATTGACCTTAAGTTAGAAGTAGGGTTAGGTTAAAACACAGGAATTGAATAAACCCTCAGTGAACAATAATAGTATATGGAGAGTCAACAAAAACAGAATAACAACAGGGGTGGGTGTTGGGGTATAAATGTAAAATGTGCATGTATGAAATCACTGACACATCATGACAATCAGGCTGTTTTTGTTCATTTCAGGCCCACATTTATTAGTTAACATGTTCAGTCAGGCTCAAGATCAAACTAAAGAAGCACATGATAGATTTACCTGCAACACCAGTAGACTTTTTATAGGTTTATTTATTGCCTCAGAGGTAGCTGTCTTTATAGACCTGACAACAGACACTGTGGATGTGTGTGATTCAAGGACATGTAATATCCAACTGTTACATAAGCTAATGTAAATGTAGCAAATGTACTGAAGTGAGACTATAAGAGCCCTAAAGCAGAAAGCAACACATTAAAGAACGATTAGAAGCAAAACTCCGAGAACCACAAATGATTAGAAGCCAACACTAGCTTAAAATACAAGCAAACACTAGTTAGCCGTATTACATGGAGCAACCTGCAGTCCAGTCTGACACATTTTAAGTCCAGACTACATGGCCTACATGTTATTAGTAGTTAAACTTAACAGCTCTTTCTTTCAGACCACTGCTCAGATTTACTCTCACAAATTCGCTCCCTGGATACTGTGCTCGCTCACACCATCAGGGCGAAAAACAGCAAAGCCCAGTCTAAACGAACCCTTGGCCTTTAAAAGCATTGAAGGGAGTCGATAACACCCCTGAGGTGTTCAGTGGTTGAACCCAACTGTTCACATGACATTTCAACCCCCCAAAGCATTTTTTTTTCTGTCTCGCATCTGTTGCTGGGTGCCCTCCGTGGTCACACTTCCTATTACAAAAAGTCGATACTCTTTCATAGGACGATGCAGCCTGCAGCAGACCTCTGGCACTGGCTGGAGGTTCAGGACCATGGATAGCGACGGTGCTGCATTCAGCCGTGTAATCACACATGAACCAGCAACGCACACACACACAATTTACTTCTCCCTCTACACTAAATGGTGGCTGTGGTTGTGTGAACTGCATTTCTCTTTTGTATTAAAACAGCCCCAGAGAAGAATTACCGTGTTATTCTTTATTTACAATATACATTCTCTCTACACAATCCTATTCAGGGTCCTTTAGCTGTACCGATCTGCTTTATTCCCAAAAGATGCAAGCCACAGACGGCTCATAGAAATCAACGTTTTTGTGTTGATGTACAATAAAAAAGGCTGTATACAGAGATCAGGGGTGGTGAAAAAGAACAAGTGTATTAACTACAATTAAGTGCATTCATGAGGGATATGTATTTCACTTAAATATTCAACCTTTTCTTTGCTATTTTCTTCTTATATTGCTCACATATCCAGATATTTTGTACTTCTATTAATATATGTATTTGACAATTTAACACTATTCTCTATTTTTATAGATTAAAATAAAACAGGAAACCATATAAATGCCTCATAATTAATTCCTTTTTGATAAGCCACAGGCCTTATAAGAACAGCTAAAATAGTAATGTGTTACTTAGTAACTATAATTACTCAAGTATTCCACTTGACTGAGGTACATCTACTCAGCTATTTCAATAGATAGCTGTTGGGAACGTTGTGCTTTGTTTTTCTTAACTCATTGCATTATAAATTACATTTCCGATGCCGCATTTACCAAAAAGAAAAATAATCAAAGCCTTTAAAACCAGCTCCAGCTTCAACCAGCTCAAGCTTAGAGGTTAATGTAAAGAAAAAGGAAACAAAAATCTTGTGTAGAAAAAGACTGACCCCTGAAAATGTCGGACCCTGACAATGTTTGGACCCTTTGTGAGGCCTTCTTCGACAGCAAACAGTGACAAGGTCACTGGTGCACATGGCTGTACATGAGAAAGAGAGTTGAAACTACAGCCTTGTAAGTAAAATGGAACAAGGCTGAAGCAGAAATTCACAACCTTCCCACCACTACAGACAGTGTTTTGCCTGTAAGTTTTTTTAACTGCATGAAAGAGCTCCTGTGAGCTCAGACTGTTTGAATGGTATCAGAGTGTGCTTTGTTATGCACAAGATTAACTGAGGATAAAAAAGCATGTGGGCAATATGGAATAAAATATATTGTGTCTACTGCGACACAAATGCAAAGAGACTATTAGACATAATAGACGGCCTGCTTATGCTGGACTACTCAAATGTGATGCTATCTTCTTGAATACTGAGCGCTGGAAAATGTATCAAAGGATCTCTGCCCTGTCATCTTTTTAAGGCAGTGTATGATAATAGCGTATAAGCTCTTTCATTGCAGTGGTGACATTCTCCCGAACAAATGGTTTTCACCTCAGATGTGCACTCTAATTCTAGGCACAGAGATGTTTAGCTTTGAGGAACTGCCTCCAAGTAATCCAGAGTCTATTAAAACCAATCTGATCACACAGAGTTCAGATCACGGGATGCTGTTATGATAACTGCAGTGTGGCTAACCTCTCTCCTCCAGAAAATGCCACAGCACAAGGACTAAGTAATGGATTTATGTAATGTTAGCACTTACTGACATTATAGCGCAGGGGTAACTCCATACCTGTGGAAGTTAAATGAAAGCCTTTGTTTTATTCGTTGGCATCTGAACACTGTCAGACAAAATGCTCCCTTTTCTTTGAGAAAGGTTTGAGGGTTGAAAAAGAATATAAAGCAACATAAAGCTGGTTCCATCTTTTAACAAGAATATTGACTTCAAAAGAGTTCAAAGTACTGGCTATGGAAGGAAGATGAAACATTGCATTAATGAAAGGATAACTTGGCACTTCTACTGAATGGATCCTTTCAATAAAGTTCCATACAGAACTGCTGTAACATGGTCCTGACCTAAAAAAGGCACTAAAACATGCAATAATATCAATCAATCAATCAATCAAGCTTTTTTTATATAGCACCTTTCATACAAATCAAATGCAACCCAAAGTGCTTTACAGCGATTGAAAAACAAGAAAGAAGCAGAAATGAAACAATGGCAAGACATATTAGGGGAAAATAATAATAACAATAATAATAATACAAATTTAAAATAAGAATAACCTAAAATAAAATAGAGACTAATACACACCAAAAATAAAATGTGTGTAATTGAAATAAGTTCAAGCATCAAAATTAAGAATAAAAATAGATAAAATGAATAGATTTAAAAAGGGTAAGGATAAGAGTATGACTTTAATCATTTCCCCCAGGTATCGATTTTTCATGTATACATATGGTCATTCACTTATGGTTTCACTAAGATTTTCACCATACAAATGCATATAAGTCCCTGTATATTTAAACATAAAACAACAGTCTCCAGCCATGCTTGCAGCACTGTGAGGCAGTGCTTTGATCTAAATGCTAACAACATCATGCAAACATGCTTCAGTGTTGACACTAACATGCTTATGATAAGCAGGTATGCTCTTTAGAGTATGTTCACCATCTTTTTTAGCATGTTAGCATGCTAACATTTGCTAATTAGAACAATTACTAAGGACAGCTGAGTCTTCAATCATATATCCTAATTAGGGTGCGTTTGAACTTCAGTCAAAGAGGTGGACAAATCAATATTTAGATCTGGGGTGTTTTAACCTCAGGAGTCAGAATAAGTCAGTTTGAGTCATCCTCAGGGCACCATGGATATCTAAACTGTGCAGATTCATCCCAATCCTCACAAATCCAATCCATCCCTTTGTTGTTGGAATATATTAGTCTGAACCAATGCAGCAATGCAACAGCGAAACCATATCTCATTCATGCTAATGAACCCTAAATCAATTTCTTTTAAATTCAGACAATCCTGAAAACAGCAGAACTACTATGTTTTGGATATCAAATGTTTTGACAGGACAATTACGACCCTCTGAGTATTATGTTGATTACATTACTCCTATGTCGTTTGATATGTGCAACTCACAAATCTAACTTTCATCAATGAAATAAATCTTTGTGCCCCAGAGGAGGTTAAAAAGCTCTTTTAATAAAGTAGATGTGTACCCTTGCTGTGTTATTTTCAGTTCTCTCCTGGACAGGCTGTGGGAGTGGAGCTTGCAGGTGGGAGCATGATAACAGTTGAAGAGGCAGTGAGGAGTGACTGCCCTCTGAGATGGCTACATGAAAGATGCAGGATGGGCTGGACAGTCATGTCTGTTATTGTTTTTTTTAAACTTGTTTTGACTTAAGAGTCCTCCTCAGGGTCTGTTAGTGATATAATAGTGAAAGGCACTGCAATGCTAACAGCACTGAGCTAACAACCCAGTAAAATAGGCGTAAGTTAGATGTGTTTTTTGAATCTGTGGCTTGTTGTTGATTTTTCTGGGGTGAGCAACAGCCAAACTATTTATGAAGGCATTTCAGCGGATCAAAATACATGCTTTTCTGTTCTGTCCATGTTTGTTTTAGAATTTAGCTTTACTACTCCACATGAGCATGATACTATGACTTCCAATCCAATCCAATCCAATCCAATCTACTTTATTTACATTGCACATTTAAAAAAAACAATCAAGTTTAGCAAAGTTCTGCACAGAGAGGTAAAATAAGTTAAACACACAGAACTTCAAATCTCAGCCCGGGACTGCAGGTAACAAGAAGCCTTTCAGCAATAATGCCTGAAACATCACTCTTATAGTTGTAATTCTAATAGATGTTGTCAAACTCTTATTGTTAGGAGCACATTGTAATTTTGGTGTAACCCAAATCAGATAAGTGGAGGACTCAAAACCATTATTGAAAATCATTAGCTAGTTTGTGTTCAGCTATGGATTTACAAAAACAAATCTAAAATTAGACCACAGTACAGCCTAAATGCTATTTTTTTCTTAGACTTTAATCATTTCAAGCCAAGACTAACTTTTGCCTAAAGACCATAAAAATGTGTTTTCTGTTTCTAGTGCCTGGTCTCCTTGACAGCAAAGAAAGGCAACGTTTTTTTAATTTTTATTTCAAAATGAAATATGTCTCACTTCATGCACAGTAGCTCCTCGAAGTCTCAAAACCTTGGCATTCTGTCAACCAACTATGCAGCCCACACTGTTCGAGAGTAAATAATAGAAGAAGCTGATCCATACCAGGAAATCCACTGAGATGCAGAGGCTGCCATTGCTGTTTGAAATACAAAAGCACTTAAAAGCAACCATGATGTGGAGAGGTTATACAGGAAATACTGCACCGGGTCTACAAGACAAATATTAAAAACCTGAGAATAAAAAAAAAAATAGATGAGATTTTTTTCCTACATTCACATAGCAGTAATATGCATATTTGTCCTACAGAAAACATATTTACATTCAGCCTTAAGTGCTGTCTTGTACTTTTTACTAATACCTCTTTAAGTTCAGGGATGCAAAGCAGATTTTTTTTTGAGCAATCCCACGAAAGCCAGGGTTGCACAAGAGCCGGAGAAATCCATCTGCCTCCCCCAAATCACATTCTGACATGTCTCACAGTGAAATCTCCCCCCCAGGCACTAGATGAGGGAACATCTTCAATCTAAACCTGGATACAATAGGGCCTGTAAGACACCGCAAAATGGATTGGGAGTGCTAAAACCACAGAAACCTCTGCCGGAAACACGACTTTCTATAAATACAGGATACTCGCTTCAGCTGCCAAGTTCGTTATTCCTTCTCTCTCTCTCTCTCTCTCTCTCTCTCTCTCTCTCTCTCTCTCTCTCTCTCTCTCTCTCTCCCTCTCTCTCTCATGTCGGGCTCTGCATAGTTATATATACTACATCAGCATTCAAACACCAGGCAATTGAAAGGAAAATAGCATAACTAAGAAAAATGAAAGCAGCGGAAGCGTGGTTCTTCTTTTGAAGGAACATCTCTCTCCTGCTCTTCCTCTGAGAGTGGGAGTGGGTTAGGGAAGCCCGGTACCAGGCCCCGATGCTGCTGCTGCTGTTGGTGTGGCAGGTTTCCCGTGCGATCCAAAAATACTTTCACACTCGCCCACTTTGGTCCCCAGCCGCCTGTACTCTTTGGTTCTACAACAGGGATGGGTGAGAATCATACTCGGCTCTCCAATCGTGATCGCGGAATGCCCCAGTGTTTCTTTAACCATGCCCCCAGACTCCTCCACACACACTGCACTTGCATGGCTTCCAACTTGCCCTCTTCTGTGCTGGATCCATGCTTGCAGCACTCTGACAGTCCAATTCTTGGGTCTGATCCAGCTACTGTACCTGCTGTTACCTAACAGCCAGAAAGCCATGAAACAGAAAAGAACAGCTTCGTATTTTCTCTTAATGACTCCACAAATGGTTTAAAAATGTTTCATTCAACCTAAAAATGCCTGCACTCTCTGAAAGCTGCTTGTATAGTTACCATAGAAATATGCCAAAAATGTAAATAACGAGGGTATTTATTTACAAGATATAACTGCTCTTTAGACTGACACTCAATAACATCCACTACACATAATCATTATCATACAACATGGGACTAATTGCATGTACTGTTGACCAACAGAAGTTAATACGTCTACATATTTTAGTCTCTGACTCATCTGCACCCACACTGATTTCTATTTGTTGCACTTTCTCTGGTCCATTGACACAGCAGTGCCAGCATGTATGAAACGATATGAATGTTAATAATCAGAAATAACCGTTTCCATCTCCGTTATATTGATGCTTGCACACGCACAGTCATTACAGGGACATGCAATGCAAACGGATTCAAACAAATAGCTAACAGCAGACATGTGAGGAAACAGATGAAGAATGTTAAGAGCTCACAGCTAACAAAAGTAACTATGGAAACGGCCAGCTCTACATTGCACTAGCTTCCACAGCTCTCTCCAGAAATAAAAACTGTTGGGCTAAGAGCGAATCAGGTAAAGACAAAAGATCCCGGGTGAACCTATTTATAGTGGGCCTTACATAACATACATAGACCTATGTTGGCTGAGGCAAGTTTGGTGCTCAGCAGCAAGCTTCTGGGGGGCAAAGGCAGGGTACAGAGAGCCAGAGATACTGGATCCTGCAGGGTGTTTTATAGAAGGACATGAAGTATAAACAGCAATTAGAACAGAGTGGAAGATAACGCTGAGGGCGAGTGATTTAAATAGAGAGAGGAAGGCTTGCTGGTTTGATGTCGGGGAGAACAAACACTGTTGCACTGTCCTGGGAGGGCAGTGATGTCAAGTCCTCGGACATTAGCATGCAGTGTGCAATTTAAAATTGACACATTAAACAGTCCACAAGCATGATGCTTGAGGGATACACAACATGATAATGCATACGTCACATGAAGCAGAAATTCTGAGTCAATCCCCAACAAGCCTTGTTTGTTTTTTTGTACGGGAGGCTAAAAAGTTAGGTCAGAGGAGTACACATACACACACATATTACCATGTGGCCCCTGACAAAACAGCTGACATCCCCAGTGAGATGATATGAACATAGAGAGCCCACATACGCACAGAGAACCTGTGTGAGAGCGACTGTAATGCAGGAGCAGTGATCGTCGAGAAATACAGCCTGCCACCATATCTTAAATCCAAATTGGGCCATTAGCATAATTATCCACTTATACTGCTTTAATTCTAAGTAGCTCTCCATTGTAAGTAAAATGATAGCTAAGCTGTATTCAAAAAGCCTCTTTTCCACTCACAAATGCCTTATTAATTAGCTCCCTCTAGCATAAGTTCCCAGTAATTACATTCAGTCCAGCAGTCATGGCTACAAGGGGGGTATTTCCAGCAACTATTAGACAACTTTATAATTACTCTGCAGATGTATAATGATTTCCATCACAAAAAAAAATATTCTCTTTCAACATGGAGGGGCAGCCATTTGGACACCGCATTCACTCCATGTTCAGTGCACTCACCAGCCAATTCATTGGTAGCAGGCAATCATAAAATATCCCCTATATAGAAGCTCTGATAAGGTTGGGATGATATGCAAATGAATAGTCCCTGACTCATCTGTTTATTATGCAGTCACATTAGTTAGCTCTGATGCTGTTTGGCTATTATCCCATCTCACTGTGAAAAAAGGGTCTTGGGTGAGGGGGATGGATTGCGCAGTGAGTGCTTTAGTCACACAGATTGTCCGCACTCTTCAAAGAAATAAATGCA
Source organism: Notolabrus celidotus (assembly GCF_009762535.1). Taxonomy (NCBI): domain Eukaryota; kingdom Metazoa; phylum Chordata; class Actinopteri; order Labriformes; family Labridae; genus Notolabrus; species Notolabrus celidotus. The sequence continues at coordinate 24,008,941 of NC_048278.1, read as the reverse complement.
TTTTCAACTGTAGTTGCATTGAGGGGATGTGGAATCCATTTCCCTCAGAGAGAAACAGCGAAAGGCAGAGGATATGGCTCATCTGTGTCCCAGTCCCTAGACATTGGGATTTGCGTTAGCAGGTCAAAAGGTCAAATGATAAGCTTGTGTTTCCTACAACGCAGCCTGAAGGCTATCTGTTAACACAGATACATAACATGGTAATTTTGTGGGATCCAAACCCACAAAGACTGTCAACTGAACCTTAAACAGTGTTAACATGAAAAAGCTAATCTAAAAGATGCAGACTACTGCTACCTCACATTGCTTTTTCCATTTTGTTAATTTTCAGAATCAGTTTTTTTCATTGAGTATAAAATCTGGGGACATGCTGTTACTTCAAATAAATGTGCTGAAACTACCAGCCTGTGGTTTCACAGCCGATCTGCTGGTCTGCTTACTGATAGCTGCATTATTTTTAGCTGTGAAACCTTAATGCACCATGCCAAGCCTTCAACTATACAACTGCACATGTAGCACATTCAAAGGATTCATAAAAGTGTAGAGGTTGGAACCCAGCGGCCCTGCACACAGACTGAGAGCCTGTATCATTTCTCTCAATACTCACGTTTTCTGTTTGATGTCAAAGTATTAATAAGCACATTGCCACTGTATGACCAGCTGTGAGAATGTATGTCAGAATAAGTCAAGGAGTGAAAGGAATTTGCTATCGATGTAGCTTCCAAGGCTTCTGGTTTTAGCTAATTAAGCACCGAGCCCTCACAGCAACTGCGCTCCATGGAAACCATGCAAAACAGCAGCTTGACGTCAGCCAGAGGCCTTCAAATGTGCCATCTTACAAAAGAAAGAGGACAAGGCTTCTGTACTTAAGGTCACACTGTGTTAAAGCTCCTGTTGGCCTTGACTGACAGAGGTTTGCTGACATCTGTACCCAACATGCGAGATGTGTTAACTGCAAGCTGAGGCAGGTAACAATTTGAGCTTTGTGGTTATACTGCAAGAAAATCAATCAATAACTTCTGTCAAACATACTGTTGTAGCTGCATTGAGCTTGAGGTGAAAATATCCTCACTCTCCACTATGCTGTTTAGCATTCATTTATGTTTATTACTATCGGGTCTCCTAGATTTGGGATATTATGCACTCTATGCACTGTCCAGTTATTGTAAAAATCAGAACAACACTAGAAAGGGGTCTCATGATGGAATTTCATCTGCAGACTACAAGAGCTAATTTATGAATCCAAAATTGTAGTTGCTACCACAGATTCAAAATGTATTCAAAACATTCAGACTGATTGGTAGTAAAATGCAAGTTCTATAAAATTCAGCAGCTTAGTTTAATTATCAATGTTTAATTGTTTAAACAGGTTTTATATGCTGCTCTTTTTACATAAGTGAGATGTTGAGGATGAAGCAAAAGGCGGTGGTGTCACCAATGCTGTGTTACATTTCATTGCTCAAAACAAAGATTATTCACTTGTTTATTTTAAGTCAGATTACGTGTGTGTCTTTGGGGGGAGGTTTGCTTTGTTCTGCTAGGAACGATTCTTTTATAAGCCAAAACTCACAAACAATAATCACAATTACAAGTGCCACTGTTAGTGTTAATGTCAGGGCTGAGCAATAAAAAATAAGCTTAAATCAAAGAAAAGATGGAGTGATGAAGTTTGCTTTCTTTGTATGATTGATTCCAAGCAGAACTTGGAACTATAGGTTTGGATTCATAATTTTTTTGTGTACATCAATGGAGGTTACACATCAAAGAGGCACAGTATGACAAAAAAGAATTAAAGCGTTTATTGTTTTTAACAAAACAAGACCAATGCCACTGTCAATGAAGTTTTCCCTGCCAGTAAAGCCACAGGCTATGGATACAAAATGGGGCTGCTTTTAGGGGGAGGAATCTAAAGAACAATGAGAGAGACTGAATAGTACACTTTGTCAAAGAATGTGATAACAAAAAATTTAATATCAAAATTTTCAGTCAAAATAAAAAAAAGAATTGAGGACGTGATCACAGAGAAATGGCACAATATAATATGACGGCCCTTTTTAGTCGATGAAATGAGAATAAATTATGCACTTTGTTTAAAGCTCCTGTGGAGTTTTTGAGTGGTCATGAAAATGGACTGAAATGAACAGTGATGCCTCTTTATGACCTACAAAAGCAAACAAGGATATAAGAAAAGGTATTGATGATTTCTGTTTTGTTATTTTTAAGCCTGAAATTGCTGTAAGGGGGTAGGTGTCAGACGAGGTGATTGACAGCACATCAATGAAAAACCCTTTTTATGCGTTTTCTGCAGTATATAGTCTTAATGAGTGAAATATTTGACTGTTGAAAGCAGGATTATCATGATTTACCCCTGTACAGGACAAAATCGGCAGGTATCACTTTGTCCACAAGGGGGCGCAAAGTGGACACAAACAGAAAGTTCCTCACAGGAGCTTTAAGACAGAAACTCAAAAAATCTGATAAGAATTCTTCATTTAAGACTTCACAAATACTTTGTGCAAGCATGAGATCAACAGTTTTTTTTTCACATACAAAAGTAAAATACTGTAATCATCCGTCATGTTTTTTTTGTCATGTTGAAACATTGCAGTTGAAGTTTTGTGTGTGTAACATTGTGAAAAATGAGTTCAGTGTGTCCTTAAGACATCTTTAGGAGTAAACTGAAGCACCAGACAGTGCTTGGCACCTCATACAGCAGAGACTGAGTAGCTGCACTTACACTTGTTTAAAATGACTACCAAGAGAACAAACGTGTGACACGTTCATTTAACTTAGGGTTCAATGTGGAAATGTGACACTGAATTACATTTGTCTAGTTTGGGAACCAGATGAATCTACGACAGATGTGTTTGGTCGCCTCCAGCTCAGACAAACTCCCGGCCATCCTAACTATTGATTTAATTTGCGGAAAGTTTATTACTGAGATGCCATCTGTGAGCCATTTTAAAGAACCAAGATGGCTGCAGCCATGTGGCACATTCTGAATCTGTTACTACATCAGTATTTACATAGTGGACTGTAGTTCATGACACATACAATGATTAAGCTCTGATATCTCAATCATGTCCTACCAAACCTCTGTGCCTCGTGTTGAACCAGACGCCTTATGAATTTGCAAGAGGTACAAGCTAACTAGCCTTGTATTGCTAGGTGGTATGTTTAAATGCTCTTATAGGTCATTAGAGTATCACATTGTGTTGATAGGCCTTTTAATTTGCGTCCACTGAAAATGCCTTTAAGAAATCAGACATGAAGGGAGAGGTTCTCAAAAAAATTTATCTGATGATGCCAGATTTACAATTTTCAGATTGATCTTGAAAAGAAAAGAATTGTAACAATATATCTTAACACCTGATCATGTTGTTGTTTCAGATAAATTAAAGGCAAACACCAAGGAACAAATGAGATGATCCACAGCATCAGTACTGCTCAGCCATCATTAATACTGCCAGGGCAGACCAGCCGGTGAAGGGGTGGCTTCCTTGGCCCCTGCCAGTGCTGTCATTGTACTGTTCCCAGATATAGCCTGTATCCATATACTGTCTGTAAACATTATTGATAATGTTAGTCCTGAGTTCCTCATAAAGAGCAGCTGCCTTCTCTTTGTATGGTCCTTCAATGTTGCCGTAGTGGTACAGGGCCCTGACTGCTAAATAATTGATGTTAATCCATATTGGACCCCTCCAGTAGGGGGCATCATGTTCTGTGTTTCGCTCCATATACATTGGATCAGACTTAGAAAGAGATCGCAGGCCATAGGGTGTCCACAGCTTGTTGGAGTCTCTCATGTCGCGAAGGATATGTTCTAGCTTGGGTGAGTCTGGTGTAAGAATGTGCAGTAAGAAAGGGAACAAGCTAACGTAACCCAACGCGTTGACAAACTGCTTTTTGGGAGCCCTGCGGACTGAACGCACAAGGCGTGCCACAGGGAACTGATGACGAGGTTGTCCGGGTGGTACATAAACTTTCTCCTGCTGCAAGAATACGGCCTGGGTGTGGTTTCCAAAGTCACTGAAAGCACGAAGTTGCTCTGACCAGTGGTGCTTGTTCAGCAGGTTGTTGTCACTGAGCACTTGGTGAGAGAGTTCATAGTCCTGATGGGACTCACCCAGAAGCTGGGCAATACTGGCCATGATCCCTGAGGACAGGGCCATCCAGCAGTGTAAATCCACATGGCGCTCATCTGCAGACGGGTGCGAGGCCCGAGGGTAGTCATCCAGTCCAGAGGTCAAGGTCTTGGGATTGAGGAAAAGATTGGTGTCTTTGTCCCGTCCACGCCAGCGGTAAGAGTTTGGTTGGGGCCCTGTCTGTGTCGTGTTGTACCACTCAAACCAGGTTTTCAGTCTAGGGAAGAGTCTCCGGAGAAAAGGCAAGGTCGCTTGAGATGCTGCATCATCTGGATTTGAAGAGTGCTGCTCAATAAGCTCCTGAAGAGCCAAGAAAAGAGTTGGTGGGTTGGCATTCTCATTACGCTGAACTACAAACTCAGCCGGGACTTTACTGCGAGCCTCGTCTCCCAGGATCTGCTCCCGGGGGATCCAGCCCTCCATATTCATCAGATCTATCCAGTGAGCAATTGCTTCTCTGGTCACCTGGGGATCCCACTTGCTGAGCAGCAGCTGGTGGAATCCTTCATCCCAGAGGAAGCCTCTAGGAAAGAAAGAGCGCGATGGTACGGCAGTGAATAAAGCCCCTTCAGGGTACAGGAGCGGGTATTCATTGTAGACTGACTGAACCACTGACTGGCCGAAGAAGTACCCCATTCCACCGAGCATGTTGCTGAGTGCTGCTTTGGCAAACTTAATATGTGCCTGGCTACTGCCTTTGCTCTCAAGCCCAAAAGTCTTTTCAAACTTTGCATCAAACTCAGCTTTCCTCTTCTCTAACTCCTGAGTCATGACGGAGCCCACAAGTTGATTTGGACGGTTGTGGAAGCCACCAGACTCAAACAGGACTTCAATCTGGAACGGCGTCTGGATGGTCACCTGGTGGACCACAAAGTCGCTTTCCTTCCTCGCATCCGCTGGCTTCTGTTGGTTTTGGTGATGGGGAGGCTTGTAGGTGTCTACAGCTATGTAATGCCTCTTCTCACCAGAAGGAGAGCTGTATACAAACCTGCGGTTCAGACTGTGCTTCACAATGTCAGTAAGCTTCTCCAAGCCGGGGGAGACGGTCTGAAGATAGTTGTAGCTGAAATGACAAGGAACTTTATATTTAACAGCTCTGTGTTTCACAATCTATGAAATCAAAGCAGTGACACAAACCTTTAAAGAAGTTACAGTCATCGACTAACACAAGAGTGATCTCAACTGCACTAGCTATGTTTGTGAAGCCTTAGCACATTGTGTCATAGCCTGAAGGCTTGTTGCAAGCTTTGTAGTCTCATACTGTACTGGTGACTCAGAGGTTAGGCGACCGGTCACAGTAAAATCAGATTTTAAGCTCCCACTTACACTTCATCATCCATGTTCCTACAATAAATCATACTTCAAACAATTCTGATTATTTATATCAGCGCATACTGTACCTTTTTATTTTGCAATACTGGTCCTCTCTGGCCCTTATGAAAGTGCAAAATACTGGTACTCCCTGTGAGAATCCTGATCCACTCAATACAAAAATACTTCAGGGACGAGGTAGGTGAACACTGTCACTGATTAAAATGACAGCTCAGTGCAATCTCAACAAGGCAGATCAGAGCCCTTATAGAGAGGGTTGATTTTGAATATTGTGTTTAGATACTAGAGCAAAACACCCAGAAAACTTTGAATTAATGACACAATTGATCCTAATTCAACTGTTTTCTGAATAGCAAATCATTGAAACAAAGGAGGAAAATCCTCCTTTTGCTGCCATCTAGAGGTGAGATTTTCTCTCTATCCCAGCATTAATGTTTTGTCACACTACAATACAACATGACGTGATCACTCAGTATCATCCAAAGTTCATGTCTGACATTGGGAATCAAGAAAGTTGCAACAGATTTCAACATCGGAAGAATCTGTCAGATGGTGCTGTTTGTCTTTGAAAGATTGAGTGCTTCGTCACACCATAACACTCTCATGCAATTTAATGAATGAACATGTTACTCATATGCATTTTAAAAGGCCACTCTTCACTGCTACAATATGATGATATCATCTCAATTTTCTCTGAAGGTTTATGTGTGTGAGTGATTAAACTGAGCACTGGCAGTGGCTATACTGTGTTTTCCCTGATCACTCTCTTTTCACTGCTGCAGACTTGACCATTCACTCCAATACCTGGCATATTTAGCGCTGGATAACTCCCCGGTAACTGGCTTTCGGAAGGTAATCTTAAAATTGCCAAGCTCCTCTGAGAAACCAGTGATGGAGGCGAGGCGGTTTCTTTCCTCAACTTGAGCCTCCAGTGATCCCTGCGTGTCTGCGGCTGCGTATAACATGAGGGAGATGACCGGTGCATGAGGGGCAGAGCTCTGCAGGATAGAGACAAAAAGGAAGAATATACAGTATATATTATCAGTAAGCCCAAACTTTCCCTTTACCGAGCTAAACATATTTTGTTAAAGGGAGGGACATTTGTACATAAGGCAGAATGAATATTCAGTATTCACATGCTGTTTAGCAGTTATCCTCCAGGTCCAGTCTCCTCCGTGACCCCCCCCCATCCTCTTAACAAACTCCGTGGTGAGTGTGAAATCGTTGTCTCGGATTTCCTGGACTCCAAATGTGATCCCATCATGCATCAGCCAGCCGTAGCCTTGCAAACGATCCCCTTGCTCGCAAGTGTGCCTCAGGTTTACATCCATGTCAGAAAACTGTCGCATCCACATCATGCCTGGGGAAATGAAACCGTGAGAGTAAGAGCATTATGGTTGTATAGCACTAAAGATTAGAAATATACCCAGTGGTTGAACATAAAATGAAAGTCTCAAGATTTAGTGGATGTATGCACCCTGTCAACAACCAACTGGGATTTTGAGAACAGCAGTGCTTAATTATCTGTTTTAACTCAATATTGAGAAATATGGTGCAGTTTGTGCTTTCAGCTAATTAACAATATTGGTCATCCAAATTGGCTGTCAGGGTAAACAGTGCTAGGAACTGGGGCCAAAATTTACTTGAATTTGACAGGTGCCTGGGCTTTTTTCCCAACCTGTCCCCTGATGAAGTGCAATTAAACAGTGAAGATTTGGTTAGAACAGGAAAGCAAATATTTTGTCCAAGCAAAAGATTAAATACTGAAGGAAAATCTCCTCATGAAACGATGTGATTGAGGATTTAAGTGTGATTTTGATCATAAAAACAATATACATGCGACAGAAAACTGTGTTGGTATGTTCACTATTTGTAACTGTTGTATCAATATCATATCCATGTTGAGATTGGAAACTGTTGAAGATTCTGGCTATGTAGTGATTTATTCTTATGTAACTTCTAGAGTGGAAAAAAATCACAGAATTTCAAACCAACTGACGATAAAGTTTACATCGTGTCACAACCTTTTGCAATTAATTAAAGATAGATTATCCTTGCTACCACTAAGTTAAAATTCAAACCTTAGACTTCATTTTTTATGGCTCAATATTGCCACTTCAATGAAATGTTCTAATTCTATAATGCTTCATTTTATAAGCTTTACCTTTAAATTCATGCTCAATATGTTGTACGATTTTGGTTAGAATTTGGAAAAAACACCAGGGATTAGGTAGGGTGTATTAATGTTGATTTGAGTGAACAATGCCCTTTAACCTGCCTTGATAATCACAGAAAATAAATACAAAATATGGACACTTTATCATATTATAAACAGTATACTGAAGTAATCAGTCTCCTACTGTCTGTTATGACGTTGAATTCACATATTGAACCAATCTGACACTGTTACAGTACGAAGTGTTTTTTGGGAATTGATTTCTCCTTTTGCTGTTCTGCCGCAAAGTTATTTAGCTGAACCGTGGCTATGTCAGCGTACCTGTTACGATCGAACTGGGACTCCTGGTTTTCATGCCAAAATAGACCTGAGGCCTATACGAGCCCCAGAACCTCTCAGGCGAAACCTTGGCACTGCTGCTATTGGCATCAAGGACAGGAGGTGACGGATGCAGTGTCACCACTCGTTTAGCCAGGCTGGACCGCATGTACAGGGCATAAAAGAACCAGATCAAACTAAATATGCAGAGGCCAATGGAGATGTTGATGAAGATTTTTCCAATGTCAACTTTCTTCTTCTTTTCTTTGCGATGAAACGCAGAGGGCTTCTCATCTTTCCTTGGAGGGGGAGCTGCTTCACCAGTCACCACCCTCTTCCTCTGCCTGCCCATCCTGCCCCTCTGAAGCTGGAGACAAGTGGAGACCAAAATATATATTAAATTTAACAAATTAATTTTAAAAAGAAAATAGCAACATGTAGATTGCCGAGACAAGTTATTTTTACATATTTAACAAGCACATATTTTATGCATTCACAATTTTCCTGTACAGGACTCAAGTTAAATGGTATAGTGGTACAGGTCACATCATAATGTAACTACACAATAAGAAAAATATGTAAGTAAGGATATGTAGATTTAGATTTTGCAAAATTTTTCGTACTGCATGAACTGTAACACCTCTCAAGTTTCATTCTATAATTCCCTTTGGAAAATATAACCTTTAAATTGTGTTTTAATCAGGGATAGGCCGATTATTGACCGGGCCGATTATCAACCGGGCCTATTATCGACCGGGCCGATTAACGACACCAATATTCTGCATTTTGACGCATATCAGCATCGTTTTTTTTTAATCAGCCGATAAGAGATCAATTTAAAACTGGGTTATTTTGGCTCATTTCTCCCTGTAGTTTCTCATCACAGGGGACGAGCTGAGCAGCATCCATTGTGGCCCCTACAACTACTAGTGATTAAAAACTCATACAACCCCACTCAAAAACACTGAAATATCCCATGAAAGATTAACATTTCAGTTATATTGAAATTTTGGAAAACTTTATTTACTGTAGAAAACTTTAGAGAGCTATTCATTTGTTAAAGTTCTCATTGAACTTTATAAGATATGCTGCATGTTGCAAATCTGAAAAGCTGTTTAATAAACATATGCTTAAAGAAATTTTAACAAAGTTAAGTGTTGGAGTTTGTATTATTCAAAATTTTGACGCCAATATTTTCCCTTATGGATTCACAGACTGGTGAAGAAGGCCAGCTCTGTCCTGGGCTGCCCACTGGACCCTGTGGAGATGGTGGCTGACAGGAGGAAGATAGCAAAGCTATCTTCTCTGATGGACAACAGGTCACACCCCCTCCAGGAGACCATAACAACGCTAAGTAGCTCGTTCAGTGACAGACTTACTGTCTACTCTGTTACTGTAACACTTGAATTTCCCCGTTGTGGGACGAGTAAAGGAATCTCTCATCTTATCTTATCTTATACTGCAATTGAATATCTGCTCCAAATATCGGTTATTGGCCTCCTTGACTACTAATAATCCGTATCGGTATCAGCCCTGGAAAAAACATATCAGTCTATCTCTAGTTTTAATGATTCTGCTGGAGATTTTTTTATTAAATTAAATGATCATTTAAAGAGCCTAGGACTTATGTCATCTAAAGCCCACTCAGACTAGTCTTCAGAAACACCAAAACAAGACCTGATTGGCTAGCAGGAAATCTGAACTGAACATTTCTGATAAGGTCAGGGAGGTTGAATGTGCACATAATCTAACAAATGAAATGAGGGGAGATTATTCATTGACCAAAGCAGCGAAAACGACTGTTCTTGATGGGGTGTTAACATTATACAATGCAGCCACACTTCAAATAAAAAATCACCTCCATCAAAGCTGTTGTAAGTCCTGAAGGAGCCTCATGCAAGGCTTGATAAGTTCATGTCAACCTGTAATCACACGTGATGGCAGAAACAGCGAAATTACTGCCCCGACTATTTAAGATATTCAAATCCATTAGTATAAAAAGTGTTAACGCCTCAAGAAGCGACGAGAGACACCTGTTCTTCTCTCCAGAACACATCCAGTCAGAGACCCTGGCAATGCAATGCTGCCTGCAGGCTGCACGCTACTCGCTAGTGGTGGTGTCGTAATGCTAACATTATTTTTAACGTAACCGGCCAGTTGTCGCAAAATAACGTGGTTTTGATAGGTCAGCAGCTAATTAGTATATAGGGGTTCAGCACCTGGTTGTAAGTTCATTCAGTGAATGGTTACTGACCTGTCAAGATAGCAGAGCCTCAGCTGCTCATTATCCGATGCTAGCTTACGAGCCACTTCCTGGTTACTGGTTCAACTGACGTGTCTACAGTGCAAGGCGGTGACGTCATCGTCTACTCTGCTCGCTAATCTAATTTCCAGATATTTTTATTTTATTTATTTATTTATTTTTCTCCTTGTCTCCTTTATTACATGTCTGTAGTGTTTGTAAATGTGTTATTATAAAATGTTTAGTAAAAGATTTAATAAAATAAAATAACTTAATAATATAATATAATATAAAAAACAATGACCCCTTTGCTTTTAAATAAAACTTTTCAAATGTTATCTGTTTTCTTTGGTACCTACACTTAGAAAATGTTTTTAATATCTTGCTCCATGTATTTTATGTCCATGGCCACTTTCTCAAAGACGGTCATATCATGTCCTTATGTAGATTTTAGTCATTTTTATCGAATGGTGCTATTTGTACTTTTCTTTCTTTTTCTTTTTCTTTTTTGTGGTTTGTTTTCTCCTCTCCCTTCTTATTTTGATTTTATTTTATTTTTTGTTTTTGTTTAATCTTGATATTTTTAGGGAGCCTTTTTAATATCTGGCAAGGGACTACGGATGTAAACTAGCCTTTTGGCTAATTCTGACATATTTACAGAAGTGTTAATTAATATGCATGGTCCTTTTAAGTGAAAAATAAAATAAATCAGCAGGGGCGGTTTCAGACTTTTTGACTGGAGAGACCCATCTTGACACCAATTTACACATGGGTGCCATGAATTTATATGTGCACCCATGTGTAAATGGAATCAATTATTTACCATTTCTGTTCACTCATAAAATCTACCTCAGCCACTAAAATCAAAGCATCAAACACATTCTATTCCTGTATTCAATTTTTTATATATAAAGCAACTAAACAGCTGCATATTTGCATTGTATGCTTAAAGGTACAGTGTGTATCAATCTGAATATTTAGCAATATCTAGCAGTCAGATTCTAGACTGAAATCCTCATTTGAATACCCTGAATCTAAACATTTGTATGTTGCTGACTTGTATATATATATATTTTATATGCAGGTGATGAAACACTAATTTCTTTAAATGTCTACCAATTAAGCATTGTGCTTATTTCCTAAATGAAACACACTGTATCTTTAACCAATGGTGTAAGATATCCAAAGTTACAATTTGAAGTACTCAAAAAGGAAATGTGCTTATGTGCTAATGTGCTAATTTAACATACATAGAAGTCCTGCCTCTACCAAGGCAAAAAGCTAAAAGCAAAAAGCTAGTTGTGGATTTTGGAGTGGCCAGTTACACTTAAGAGTGTCCATGCCACTCTTGGCCGACCCTTGGGATCTGCCTCTGATTAACAAATTTCAGCAATGTTGGAACATAAAACTGAAGAAACACCCAAAAATATCATTTTGAGGGAAATATGTAATTTTATTGAAATATATATATGATTTTCTTATGTATGGGAGTGTGTTATGAACAGTTTGCTAATCCAAAATGTGTCAATAGTACAAAGATGACTGTAGGAATACAAAACATCAACATTAGCCTCTATTTGGAGATGACTGCATGCATGAATGTGTCCCACGAATAACACCCGATTCTAAATATTAACCATTAAACATAATATCCCTTGACCAGTTATTTACACTTGGCATTAGACATAACATAACTGTGCTATGTCGACACAGAGCAGGTATCTTAGATGTACCATAAGCTGAGAGAAGAGTTAGTAATCCAAACTTTGGCCTCAAACTGCTGCGCAGAGACAAGTGCAAGTCTTGACATTTTTACACCTGCCCTCATTGTAAGTCAAAGACAGAGAGATAGAGACAAGAGAAGTTACAAGTTAAAGACAAAAATGTGAAAAACAACTGATCAATGGATGCAATTTTAGTACAACTGTACTAAACGTGACAAATCATCAACAGTCTGTCATCATGAACAAAAACATACAGAAGCTTTATGATTTTGCTTTTTTAATGAATGAAATATATTTTTGTTGCAACATATTTAACTTTGGTCAACATGTAAAACTCTTACAAACAGTGGCAGGACAGTCTGAATATGCCTGACCTATTATTCTGAAAAGTATGGTTGCCATTTAGCAGGTTTAGAGACAATTTCCAAGAAAGACTCTTCTTTTAACGGACGTCTTCAACCTGTACATAAAAAAAAAAGCTGACTTTGTGAACTTTGTATTTATTAACCACAAACAAAGCCAGAGTGCTCAAAATTAAACTACTTAATTATTCTTTTTACACAGATTAACCCCAATTTATTCTTTATATTTAAAAAGTATATTAATGTGTTGTACCAACTAATCACCCCCAGAACAGTTCCAAAACACTCTTTGCTTCAACTGCTGTGCTTTACAAAGTGAACATTTGGCCTCAGAGACCAAGAACCAATGACACACTGAGAGAGAAAAAAAACAACATTGTTCAGAAAGGATCAATAGAACCACTTGAACCTACAAAGCATGTTGTCCTTGATACAATTTCACATCATTGGTGGCAGAAAAAAAAGGTTATGCTGAGCTGAATTTCTACAGGCCCACTGACTGTACAGTTAGCTCTTTCTTTTAAGTGCTCTTCTCTCATTTATAATGCGGTACATAAAAATAGACTTAACGACAGGTGAAGCAAAGCAAAAACAAAATGACCCCAATTTTTTTCTTCCACAATCCTCAGCCTTGTTATTCTATCTCTGGCTTCAACTTTTCTCCAGAAACAGGAATAAAGACTGTGGGGAGAGGGGGGCACATCAAACCCCATAACAAAGAATATTCTTACAAAAGAAAAAGTCAAAAACATTGATTAACAAGATGAAGAGAACTGAACGCCCAAAGCCACTCTTCAGTCTAGTCTCACCAAACGTCAACGCTGGTTTCTGTAATGACAACATTTTTGAGAAGAATAAGGAAACTTGAGGCTGCCAGCATGTCCGGTTCGGGGGGGGGGGGGACATGCCGGAGCAGAAACACGGTGCATGAACGTGTAGACACCCCTCCTCCTCCTCCTCCTCCTCCTGCTCTGCCTTTTCCTTTTGTAGATTAGCTCTTGATCACTCCTCCGTCTCCTTCGCTGACAAAACGCTTCCGCCCTCTAGTGGATGAAACAGAGTACCAAAACATGTTTGGGTATTTATTGTATGTATCCAACGGTATTAAATGTTAAGTGTTTGTGTTGAGTCAAAAACTCCTTTGGAAAACAAAAACAAAAATTCACCATTTGTAGTCAGTTAAGCTTTTTTTGTGCCATAGAGCTCCAAACTATTGAAAGCAAATCAATAAGCCTTATCTTGAGAGTGGTTAACATTATCCTTCAATGCCTGTAACATGGTTCCTGTAGTTCAATTCCACACTTTCATCTTGTGAAAATTATTAACTGCCTTTGCCCTTAAGTACATCTCAATCCCAGTCAGTACGTTAAAACCCATCAAGTCTCTTTTTAAGAAGACAGTCAAGGTTTTAGACAAGAAACCTCTCCATTTCCATTATTGCAATAGAGTAAGGAAGTATAATATATTAATGCATTGCCCAAATAAAATACACTCAAATTACATCAAACTAAATTAAACGGCTATAAACAGTTCCAAAATAACACCTTTTACTCCTGTTCAAGAAACGTTGCTTAAAAGTCCATGTGTTACAGAAGATGATCATAGCCTATATTAAAATAACAAAGGGTACATTTGTCGTCTTCATGTTAAAAATGGAACAAGGTTCAGGCAGGGAGTCACGTATGAGGTAGTTGAATTTGGGAAGTATTGAGAGACAGGCAAACTTCTGTTTGTTTAATTTATTTTTGAGCCTCTGGTAACCCAAAATCAACAAAAAAGTACTACCTAATGATATTTAAAGTCACATGTACAAACTATTATATATATTCAAAATAATAGAACTGAGCTTTCCATATGAAGTAATCTATTTTTGAAGTATTCTCAGTCAAGTTTTTGATAACGTTCTAACACTAGGATAAAGAAGGCAGGGTTAACTTGGATATTTATGACGAAATAAATATCTAACCAATCATTAAGAAAACACTGAGTCATGTGCACACATGTTCAACAAAACTACTCTGCTCCTGCTCAGACCGTCTCCTCTCCTGATGTCTAAGCACACTCCTCTCAGTGTTGTTGTAGCATGCTGTTAGCTTGTTTGCTAATCACATACTGCCTGTAATCTGTCTGTATAGCTGTCTCCCTGCTCTCTTCCAACTGTGGTGGAGTATTTTGTAACTGAGCTCTCAGAGACCATTTGAAATGAATTATTTTCAGATTCTGGAGTTTTTATGTCTTTAGATTCAGAGTCAGACGACTCAAACATGCAGGCTGTGAACTCTCTCTTGACCTGTCAATCAAAAAGTTAGCTGCCACACCCACACAGTCCTGAGAAATGGTCTGAACTGGAAAATAAGCTGTTTTTGAACAGTGCTTTTTCTATTTGAATTTTAAACATTCCATTTACATTTCCAGAGTCTTTAAGAACAATCTAAATGTAATATTGCCATGGTAATCATTAGTAATTGATGGATAACTAACCTAGAGGGATAGGCGTCCCTCAGCTGCTTGGTGATGACAGCCTCCTGGTAGCAGAGGTCCACAAAGGTCTCCATGAGGGAGTGAGCATGCGGTACATCCAAGTTGATTTCAGGGAGCTCGTTATAGACACGCTGGAAGCCCTGCAAGGGACACAGTGTACACAACGAGTAGATGTTAATATTGTTACGACCACGTCTTTGAGAAAGATTCATTTCACATGAATTGGACTAACAACTAGTTAATGAAAATTTAAAAAAGGCACCAACCCTATTCATCTGATCCACAGTGATGAGGCCCGTTTTCCAGAAGGACTGCAGCAGCTTGATGATCATGTGACTGGCTGTGTCTCCCTTTGACTCCAGCACCATCACTATAGCCTGAAAAACAATCATCAAACACTTCGTATGAGTGAGAAGGAGGACTGTGCTGCAATCATCTAATTGCAGGACCCTAGCAGAATCACTCAGCAATGATCTAAAGGAAGTTTTTTGAAATGTGTAGATGCATATTTTTACCACTTGGTGGCAATATCTGCCATTTTTCTTTCATTATGGGAGACAGGAGAGGGTGTAAGTGCAGTAGTTCATATTGTGCAAACCTATTTAACTTTTAGAGGAATTTGTAGATGGTATTAACAAAAGGTAACATAACATGGAGAAATGTATGATTTATTCTTTCTCTCAAGTGTTTTCCCTTTTTTGTTTTTTCTTTATTTCATTTTCTTAAGGTTTGTATGGTTAATATGTGAAGAAGTCTGTTTTTTTCGCACCATAAATCCAAACAATTCAAACAAAGACTGCTGAAATAGTCTGCATCATGTCTTCAGTACCTCATAGACCAACTCGTGGTGGAAGTGTGGGACCTCAAGGTCCCTCAGACAGCGTTCTGCCTCTGACACATCACCTGATATCAGGTACTCCTTGAGCAGGAGGTTCATCTGCAACACAGACACACAAATTGTAAAAAACAAACAAACATGTCTTCTCGTTTTCAAACTGCATCAAACACAGATGGAATGAAGAAGGACCTGTTGGTATTGACAGTTTTTTTCCTCCTGCAGAGACTAAAAGAGACTAAAGACTAAAAGAAAATGAAGACTAAAAGATAGACGAAAATGAGAGCAACAGAGTGATGACTGTGGATGGATTTCTGGTAGCATCTTACTGTTAAGAATTAAATAATGCTGCTGTACTTCAGCACTGCTTTTCATCTTGTTGCTTCCCCAGCTTTATTTAGGATAAACCCTCTATTTGCTTGGATAATTTACATAGTATCAAAGCTTTAAAACACTCTTTATTCTCACAGGACTGAATTGAGACAGAAGAGCTGAACAGAGAGCTCCACAGCACCTGTAGGTACCCAACTCTTAAGTATTCCATCAATCCACTGTAGATTTGGGGATTTACTCCAGCAATAACCTGAATTCCTGGGGAAATAAAAAAACTTGCCCTCATGTCTGACCTCCCTGAGAAATTGAACTCTGACTAATAGACAACACTTTTGTTTGGGGGCTGTACCTTGAATCCTTTAGTCTCATTTGCTAGCAATGCTTCACTATGTCACACATTTGCTTAAAATGTATTTATGGACCAATTAGTCATGCCCCAAGAAAAATGAGAGAAGCAGGATTGAAGCAACAAGTGTGAAACCCTCCAGCAAAACAAACAATTGTGAGTCAAATGTGGGTCATCAAGCTGAGAATGTGTGGTTGAGCATCAGATTGCAAAGAGATCTAACATGAGGAGATGAAATGTGGACAGGCAGGAGGGGAGTGACAGGAGAATAAGAGGATACTGCACAACAATAACAAAGCACAAAAAAAGCCTCCTGCAGCTCAGAATGTTTGCCCTGAATTTGCACACAAGTGGACAGGAAACCTAACTGGACAGGAGAGCCTGCAGGTCTGAAGGCTTCTGAAGCTTACAAAATGCCAACACACTCACTGACCACTCTGGCTCTTTTCTAAACATGCACAAAGTCCCTCTTAATCTTGCATAACCCACAATTTACAAGATGTACTCTTTAATACTCCCACACTATCCACACCCACATCGGTACAGAAAAAATCCAGAAAATCCAGATCAAGGAACAATAGTTATAAACAAATACAAAGCGAAGAGCACATGGTGTGTAATGAACAGTGAAAGAGTGTGTGTGTTTGTATATCAGTTGAAGACTTGGGTGTGTATCTGTGTTGGCCCCTCCTGTGCCCTCGTTTTTGCTCTTCTCAGGGGAGAAAAGTGTTCTGCTGACACAGCAGCATAGCAGAGAGCCAGCTCTGTGGCTCCCTACCCGGTATGCATTCCTGCCTTCTGTTCACTAATATAACGTCAATAAAGACGCAGGGCTTGTCGATGCTAAAGAGTGTGACCCAGGGTGTTAGGGATTACATGTTTGAAACATGGAAATGAGCAAGTGACATTAGTTTTCAAGCCGTGTTCTCCCCGTGTGGCCTGAGCTCACCTCTTTGATGAGATGTTTAACAGGTCTCTGGCCTCCGCCTACACCCCACACGTTATCTAGACGCATCATCTCCCTCTTCATGGTCAGCAGCACCGCAGCTCGGTCTAAAGCCACTCTAAAAGTATATATATATATATATATATATGTAAATGATTGCTGTAGCACCAAAATGAGCAAACACAAATTAAGTGCAGTTTTTTTCAGTAGCATCAGTTCAGGCTGTCATCTTATCTGAATCTGTAATGTTAACTTTAAAGATAAGATTTCTCGATCCTTTACTTGTTACAGTAGCTCACAAAAGAAGGAAAAAATAACTATAGTAAACTAGTGATAGAGAAAAATTACATAAGAGGATAAGGGCCGGTGAAATAAAAACATATTTTTGAGGGAGACGGGGCAAGAGAAAAAAAAAATGAAGGTGTAATTTTGTTTTATTTTTATTCAATTAATTAAAAAAAATAAAAATTCTCAGAATAAAAATACAATTAAACATAAATCACAAAATTTTGACTTTTTTTCCAAAAATGATAGGGTTAAAATGATATTTTTGACTTTTATCTCGCAGTTAAAAAAAAACAAAAAAAAAACAGAAGGTATGTTTCAGTGGCCCGAATCCTCTTCTGCAGAAAAGTTCATAGGGTGAAAGAATTACAATTAATATAACAATTTGGAAAAAAAGGTCATGGTACATTTTAGCACAAACATTCAAAGTGACCTTACTACATCTACATTCAAATTTTACTTAATATTGTTATATAAACAGTTTCTTTAAGTTTTCAATGTGCAAAAGTTTAAATAAATTAGGCTCACCTGGCATGCTCACAGTCCACTTTACCCTTGTAATAGTCCAGGAAGGACATTGGAAGGATGTGGTCTGCTATGGCTCTGGCTATAAACTGGCCCAACATCTAAAAAAACAGCACATTACACAACACATCTTTTAATTCTGGATTCATCTCCACACCTGTTTTGAGTTTTAGTAGCAATAGTAGCAAGTTATAATAGCAATCATATCATATCTACAAGCATTCTTCCAGTATCAAACTTTACATTCTGGTCTCTTAACGTATATAACACAAATTCCAACTGAAATCTGAGGCTCAAACAGCCACTTTCTTGTGTACCTGCGGGGCCTCTGGTGTGTCCAGTATGAGGTCTGGCAGCTCTTTCAGGATCTTGTCGAAAGCTCGGCCCATGTCGTTCTGTGACAGTACCTTGCCCGTCAGATCTGACAGCAGGCGGGAGGTCAGCTCTCTGTGGCTGGCCTTCCCCTCCAGGGACAGGGACACAGCCAG
Organism: Notolabrus celidotus; assembly: GCF_009762535.1. Taxonomy (NCBI): domain Eukaryota; kingdom Metazoa; phylum Chordata; class Actinopteri; order Labriformes; family Labridae; genus Notolabrus; species Notolabrus celidotus. The sequence goes on along the minus strand of NC_048278.1, from coordinate 23,990,403 downwards.
GGAGGAGAACTCGTACTTGTGCGGGCCCAGGTTCAGCTCCCTTAACAATGTCTGAGCAGAGAGGGGGGGGGGGGCAGTGAGAAGGTTCAGACATTGTGCGGTCTTGATCAGTGTACACTTTTAACATATTCAAGCTCTCCATCACTTAAGTTATACACCATTTTATTTACACACTGAGAGACAGCATGCACTGAGAGAAGTGAAGATGAACACCGTGTTTACCTGGACCTCTTTTGTGTCTCCATGTTCAAAGTACTCCTGTACGATCGGGTTGACCATCTTTTCCAGTTCCTTCTCATCGACCACAGGAACAACTTTTGCATAGACTGTGTCTCCCTGTGCATGCAAACAAACAAACAAACATATAAATAACATCAGTTTAAATAAGATCAACAGGATTGGACTTATTTTCACAACTTTCACATCTTGCATTGTTCATGGAATGTAAAAAATACCACAGAGCAGACTAGTTGGCGTCTAAAAAATGAGAAATGTATGCTATCAAGAAATGATCTTGTCAAGGGTCCAGGTCGTAAAAGTTGTGACATGGCATTGTAAACTGAGATCTCGGTCTGTCTTTTTTTTAAACTGCCTGTGTTTTTAGTCTCTGCTGCTTTACTTCTCAAGAATTTGAGTCATAAACAGGTCCAACTAACTTCCAAGTGAGAGTTTCGTTTAACCCAGAGGACAAAAGTGAGGGTTCATAAACCAACAATCGTACAGACACACACTGAAAAGATTATGGACAGACTACTTTGGCTGTTTTGAAAGGGAAAAATGTGCTACCAATTTTAAGCTCAATAAAATTTAGAGCATTAAAAAGTACTAATTGTGCTCTTGACGCCCTCTTTGATAAGCCAATGTTTGTCTAACAGGAAAACAAATATGAGTACAAAGACGGAATAAAGCCAGCAGTCAAAAAGGCTGATTCACTTTCCTGTATTTTCCCCTGTTGTATGAAGCGATTGTTAAAGTTAAAGGGTGATGGAAGAGAACCAAAACAACCATTTACTGCCAAGAACAGGCAAAAGACTGGACTAGTGTTCGACTTCTCAGCAAGAAGATGCTTCTTTTTTTTTTGGTGTTAGCATATGTGCAGCAGATTACGCTTACTAGAAGCCATTACAGGGCTGCTGAAACTATTTCAACATTTCGTCACTTTCCACGGGGACGCGATGACCTGTTCTGTTCTATTTGGAAATCTGTAATCAGTATCAAGATTCGAAGGTCAGTGTCTGCACATGCCCTGTGAGGTTTTTTCCCGTACCACTCTGACCCAGTTCCCTGTTAACACACTGACATCTTTCCACAGCATTCGAGGCCAAATCACACCGGTCTCAGCCTCAGACATTATTGACATCTTACTGACAGACGCACCGTTCTCACTCTGCAATTCAGTCCCTACTGCCATAACGGGGGAACAAGCAAACTTGCTCAGAGCATTTGTTTGATAAGCGGGTTAAAGATTAAAAGATACTGTTGATTGTGATGGGACACAGCCATCTGGATGAGAAATAATGTGAGTAGGCGTGTTTGGAATGAGCTCCAGATAAAATCATGTGGACTTTGATAGAACATTGCAGCATTTCCAAATACATTCAGTTTGAATGTCCAAAACTGTGCTTTGATTTTGCTTCATATGAGACTTAACAAATTGTGTGATTCATCAGAGATTCAAGAGTGTGCATGCCTTTTGTGTGAGAGTGGACAGTCATTATCTTGTTCACAAAGCAGAGCCTGCTTTTTATTTTTACTGTTACAGCAACAACATCAGCATGTTTGTTTGACACAAGTAATAAAAGGAGTCCTGCAACATGCCGCAGCTTTGATCAGTGGGCCTCTTTGGAACAAAAAGCTGCTCCACACAGCAGGTCCCACTGACAACAACTGCAGTAACTAACCTCTGCTGGACAGGCCGTTTCATTGGTGGTATAAACATGTCAGATTGCTAATACTCAGGAAATTTTTATGTTATATTTTTCAAGAAACGTATTTAGAGTTAAATTTTCTCTCTCTCTCTCTCCCACTTCCTGTCTCTCCTCAACTGTCCCTGTGGAGAATTCAGTGAATAACTAAGATTTGTCAATATAAAAATTATTTTTGGTAGCAGTCCTACTTCAACCGTGTGGCTGCATACGATTTCACAACACTTTCACATTAAAGGCTAGACGTAGTTTCAATTTCTTGTCCAATATTCTTTGATGAGCGATTAAAGTTATATGGCATTCAAAAATTAGTGTGCTGCATGAAAACTTGCATCTCTCCCCACCTTCATTCTGTCTACAACATTAAATTAGGGATCCCTAATGTACTAATAATAACTTTACCAACCAAAAAGTCTGTAGTTTTTGTGAGTTTAGTCCAAACTCTTTCAGATATATAAGCATATTTTCATATTTCGAAGACAGTGAGTCAGTGTGAATCATCGTCTAAGTCCAACTCACCTGAGAAGATTCATCATAGTTAGGGTCTCGTACATCAGGCTCCTCGTCTTCATAAACCATCCCAGCAGCCCCCCAAACTCCTTTACCACCCGCTCCACCTGCAGACAGGTGACAGAGAAAACAGAAATTCACGGTTACATATTGTCATTTAAGCTCAATTGATGCAAATATTAATGTTTTATCCTGAAATGTGCTGACTAGTGCTGCTTTTCTTAACATTTTCAACAAAGAGGCTGAGATTATACTTGTCAGCTGTGTATTTACACCTTAACCTGGTGAGTTCATTATTCTTTAGAGGTCATCAATTGCAGAGGACACATGTTTCTTCAACTTTCTGGACACAGCGTTACTGGTTTCTTAACTTCTCTAAAAATGGCTGCAGCAGCTTCTAAACAACAAACAAGCACAATTCTGCATGCACCACTTTATTCGAGATGTACCCTTTTTTGGCAGGCCTCTGCCTTTGCCAGTCCTGGACTTGCGGTCGTTGGTGTTCACTTTGCCCTTCGGACTGTTGGGGTCGCCTCCTGCCACATCTCCCGACTCGGAGAACGACTCGCTGGTGGAGTTGCGGGATGAGGACTTGCGCAGGCGTCGCTTGGCTTTGGCTTTGAGTCGCGCCTCATGGAGCGCTTTCTCCTGAGGCGTCCAGTTTCCGTTCACCTCCGCCTCGTTAAGCGGGTCCTCGTCGCCGCTGTAGGAGCGGTTGGCCTCTGCCACGTTCTCATTATAGGAGAACATCCCTATGGACAGAAAAAAATAAGGATCGATGAGGATGCGGAATACTGGTACAATGGGACTAGACATGCAAGCTACTGGAGACAATTCTGACAACCAAGTAGACATAGCTTTTTGAGTAACTAGGGGTCAGAGTTTAACAGGCAAATGTTTTAAGTATTTATAAGAGCAGCTTCTTCAATCTAGTGTACAGTTAGAACTTTAAAAGGGACTGTGTGAAAAATATAAGTATAGGGAGCAAAGCAGCGTGAAGCTGTTCCAGATGTTTTGAGTCTGTTTAGTGTTGTCTGGAGCTTAGAAGAAATACAGAACTTTTCAGCTTCTATTCTCAACCATAGCTGTTTATTGCAAACTAGCTACTTTTCCAATAGACGATGACATCCTTAAACATGACTGTGTATGTGGAAGTTATCCAAGAGGGTACAATCAGAGGGTTTTGAATGACTCAGATCTGAAAACCCAGAGAAATGTGGCCAAACAAGTCTGTGGGCTGCAGCTGCTCAAGGGTAATGCATCTCGGTGCATGTAGGCATTGCTCTCTTCACGGAAGAACTCCTATTTCTCTTTGAATGTAATACAAACTAGAGGAATTTATGGCTAACTCAACTTCATCTACAATCCATATAAAATGCAGCATGACTCCCTTGCATTTTACTGTGCTGACCTCTGCAACAAACAACATTATTTGGTGTGATAACAATCACACCATGCAAAATACTTATGTTATAAACCCTGATGAAAGATTTATTTCTTTCTACAACCTGAGCATATTTGATCCCATTTAAACTTACAAGTTAATTACAGAGCAATTCATTATTCAACTGGTGAAACAATGTTATTAAAAGCTGCAGTAAAAATACTTTATAGGTTCAGATCAGCTCCGAACGCAGAGGCTGGCTCCAAGCCTAACACTATACATGTTTCAATGCACTACATGAAGAATTTGATATACACCTTACAATTGGATCTAGAGTAAAGAATGGCGTAGTTGTATTTTGCAGGCATTGCTTTGAGTTGTATTGACTCTGCAAACATTACAGATCAATATCAGGTGCATTCAACAAGCTGCACACAGACAGCTTTAACATGCAGAGTCAAATTAGACTGCATGTGCTACATTCATCTCCATGTGTCACGGCCATGCTCTGCACACCCTAAAGCGAGAACAAAAAAAGATGGCAGTGTGTTTCACCACATGCATTGTTGAACACTCACCAGCTTTATCAGCAGCCATACGGTGGGTAAAAAGGGTCACGCAAATGTTTACAATATGATCTTGTTTGATACTATTATGCTAATCCTGTGCATGTAAAGAGAACACTGTGTTTAGGAAAAGAGAAGTACTGGCTACTTTGCTTCTTCCAGAGACAACAACAAGTGGGACTAGAGAGCTGCAGGCATGGGAGGGAGCTGAGAGGAACACATGGTGCAGAAATGCTGACACCAGTGTTTTAGTTCTCTGTCTTCTCGCGAGCACCAGCTAGAGTGGACCTGACTACATATGGCCTGGTTGGGTCCATGACTGGTCACATGACAGGGCTGCAGGAAAAGGAGGGAGGGAGAGGGAGAGGGAGAGAGGGAGAGAGGGAGAGAGAGCGAGAGAGGGAGAGGGAGAGGGAGAGAGAGAGAGAGCAGAAGACGGAGGAGGAGGAATGTCTGAGGGTGTAATGAATACTCTCAGTCCTTATGCACGCTCCTCAAATGGCAATTTGAGGAGTTCTGGGCCTATAGATTACAGGACACGTGGACAAAACCACTCAGAGGGAGGGAATATGTCCAAGCCCCAGTTCAAACAAACAAGCAGCAGTTTGTGTGCAGCCAAAGTTGCACATTAAACTTCTGGTGCAGAATTTAAAAAAAAAAAAAAAACTGTTTGCAACTTTGTACAAAAAAGTGGCAGAATTCATAAAGTAGGCATGTGGAGAAGTATTTCAGGAATCCCAAACATCAGTTGTTAAATGTTTGTGGCTTCAGTTTGCACAGGGAAGTAAACAACTGATGAAAAGGAAGCACCTTTAAGCAAAGCAGGACACCTCCCTGATTTAACCTGTTGTACCAAGTGCAGCACCACACCCTTGGCCTTCGAAAACTGTAAACAGCCGACCATGTGTCATCTCCTCCTCTTGCTGCTCCTCCTCCTCCTTACCTCATGTAGGTCACAGGGCCTGCCAGCGCAGTAAATAAGGAACTAACCAATTGTAGCTGGCCAAATAAAACACAGGCCAATTGGAGAGGAGCAGAAATATGGGAAGGCAGAAAAAAGTTACTGCTGTTTGCCAAGTCAAGAGTTGCAAAACAGGCAGAAGAAAAAGCAGAGATCAAGTACATCTGCAACTTTGCTGTTTCAAATGGTTTAACTCAACAGAAAGTGGGTCTATGTGTCACTGTCACAGTCTCGTAAAGCTGCTGCAGCAACAAACTCAACACAACACAAAGGTTTTTTTAAAAAGCAGCCCCTGCTGATAACTGATTTTTTTTAAAACACACAGTGAGATGCAAGCCAGCGTAGACCTCTGCCCTACATGCTGTGTGGGAGATTTCCACAGTCAGAGAGACGCTGCAGCACTGCTGAGGCATTCAGTTTTAGGTGTCTGTACAGTAGCAGTGTTTGTGAATGTGAGGGAGGTCAGTGGAGCGCAGTGCTCACATTTCTCCCAGGGGACAGACCTTGATTTTACAACTGCACATGCAAGAGACCCTGAGGGTCTGAAGGGACTTTGTGTATCAAATGCAGCAGCTTAATTGTATGTGTTCACTTCTACATGCAGAGCACTACTATGTTGTTTTCAAATTCTCCGTGCTCATCTTAAACCTCAATTTTGGAATGAGTAAACGGGCTGGATTTGTGACAAGCACTTGATCAAGATTAAGGTTTTTGATATGTAATTTGAATCATTTTCATCCAGCACTTTCAATATTTCGTTGGAAAGAGGCAGCACCTGAAAAAACAGTGATGTGTTACACCAGCAAATTAGCAAATTTCTCAAAAAGAAGAAGTCCCAATGTGCTCTGATTTAGGAATAAATAAAAAAAATAGTGTAATTGCATTAAGCTTTAAGTTCCTGTTTAGCTGAGGATCTGCATAATTTTGCATTGAATTCAAGACAAAAACAACAAGTGCACCAAATCAACCTTACATGTTGATTTGACCATTTCATGTTTGTGCAAGAGGTGGGAAAGTAGGAGTAACTGACAAAGATTGTGCAGACAAACCGATCAAACTGAAAGGATTGCACACACTGACTGAGACGGAAGAATGAAACTAAAGGACACCATTTTGGTATCCTAATGCTTCCTTTCTTCACCTTCACACAGTTCCTTCTTTTCTTTATTCCTCTCCTCAATCTCAGTTTTACGGCTAAATAAAAGAGGTCAACTGAGTAAAAATGTATCCACAAAACTTGTTATTCCTCTGTCAACCCTTGTACAGTAAAAATAACCGAGAACATATGGCGCCCTGTGTGGTCAAATAAGCGTCTGTGCAATGATACAGGGCATAAGAAGTGAAAAACTGTCCTGCTGCACGTGGCCATGGGTGATAGTCTCTCAAAAAGGAGAAAAGGGTGTGGATGTTCTGGAGGTTTAACTGTCATTTCAGTAAATGGAAGGGGGCCGAATGAGACTTTAAAACATGTTTAAGATGCATCACATAAACGTACATTATGTACGGGAGCGGGCCACAAACACAGGACAAATCAAGTACAAAGGTCACAACATCTGAAGCGATCGCTTGAGTCTTGAGTCATGAACGATGAAAGAGATTTAATGGAAGCTTGATCACTCTTGCTGACTGTGCTGCTCTGTGGCAGCAGCAGATAAAGACGACAATAGATCAGAACATAGATACTTGAAGAGTCAGATAAAGTTTTCAACACTCAGACAAATACAGCTGCAAAGTACTACTCTGGATGGATGGATGGATGGATGGTTGAGTTCAAATTGATATCTTAATGTAAACAGTTGGAGTGTGCAAACATGTGATCTTAAATGTACGAAGGGTGGAGGAGGGTTAACAGAAGAAGAGAGGGCAAGAGCACAACATAATGTGTACCCATCAGGCCACGAAAAGATCTGGCTTGACATTTAAGGCAGCAGGGATTTTTCTTCCATGCTGTTCTCAATGCATGTATTTACCCAAAGGACGACTGTAAATATGCTCACTTGCGGGGCTTTAATTCTGAATCTGTAGGACATTCATCACAGCAAAGACCTGATCTGTGTTAATCCAGAAACTCACCCACGCAGCACAGGTTATCAGAGGTGAAACACTGCTTTAAATACACTCAATGTACTACCACAAAAGAGCTTATGTCTAATGCCAAAGGTCTATCGTATATATATAAAATCAAGATAGTTATACTAGGCCTGCTTTGAGTTCTTCATTTTCAGCATTATGCTTCTGTGATGAAAGAAGTCTCCGTAACCGCAGCAGGCTGTGCACGTCTTGCGAAGTATGATAGAGGAAATAAGCTACCAAGTAAGAGTGGGGCGAAATATCAGTATGGCAATATATTGATCTCGAGTTGGCAATACAATGAATAATCAAATCCCTAGTGCCAAATATTGATATTTGATTTAAAAATAAAACATCTGTCTAAATGGATTTCCTCATAATCCTGCAACTTCCTGCCATTCTTTGATTGTCTTTGGATTCATCAGTTAAGTATTGCTGTATTGTGTTAGCATTATTCCAGAACTTTCAGAATGAAAGAGATGGTAGCTTTGGATACCAGTCATAACTATAGTGTACTGAGTGCTGTTGCTGTAGCTGGTAGAATCTAGGGATTTAAAAGTAGTTTTTGAAAGTATGAAACTAATCACTTATTATGTCTTATGAAGAGGAAGTTCTATGAGGCAAATCCAATCATTTAGAGGAATGCACCACATTGTATTTTTGCAGATATGCCAATGTTTTCAAGCTCATCATGGGTGATACTCGGCAAACTACATAATTAACCTGCAAAAGCTCTTACAATGCACAAAGCTGTGCTTCTTAACTGAAGTAGACGCTGTTGACAAGTTTTTGTTGGAACAGACACTTTTTGTTCCAACTTTTCAGAAACTCGATGCTCCAGGCTGATGGTTCTTGAGATGTAGAATCAAATTTGTGCTTTATAAGCATTGCAAATGTTTTTTGGTTTGCTGTCCTTCAAATACATCCATGCTGCCAACATGTTGACTCTCATTGTTGTCAGGCACAAAAACAAGTCACCTTGTCAGCTTCACATATAGGCAGACATTTTCATATTTGCTGATACTAAAAATGAACTTTTTAATATTATGCTGATATGTTTTGCATCCACCAATCATTTAGAATAATTATTGATTCAATTTGTGTGCTTCACCATGCACGCTTTCTATATTCCCCATACTGCTTTGTGAGAGATCAGTGCCCAGACTGACCTGCATCATATTGAGGAGTTGTTTTCCCCCCACAAAACAATGGAGTCTTTGACAGTTTTTTGTGTATGTGTGTGTGCGTGTCCACCTCATCAACGGAGTACAGCTCAATCAAGCGTGGCCAACCTTTCTTCAGAAAAAGGCCAATGCAGAAAAGCCATAGACTGTATTAAATAGAGAAAAGCCCATCTGTGCACTGAGACACCACCACAGCCGTATTACACACCACGTGGGGTCCATAGCCAGTCAATGGTAGTGTCTCGCATGCACTTATTCACTTCTGTGTTATCGTGTGAACACACATCGACGATGTTAAAGCTACGACTGGTTACAGTACCGACGATGCATGTATACTACTTATGTAACCTTAAATACGGACAGTGTACAGATTATGTAAGGCGCTCCAATTGGTTCTTATATTAGGCTATACATGTCGACGTCATCGGCTGTCTAAGCGAGGAAAGCACGGAACTCGGTGTGCCATGAGTTAAAGTATCAAACAGAGACACTGCGCAGAGTACAAGCGCTGCAGGGACACTGTAACAATAAAAATGGGACACATGGATTTTCACATGCAAAACACACATGGAGAACAGAAAGTGCGTGTTTACAAAAAAAGAAACCTGCAACCTGAAGCTGCATATATTGACAGCCATTAAGCCCTTCAAGCATTTCGTCACTCTCAATGTATAATTTAATGCAGAGAAAGGACGTATGACATCATCTTCCCTGCGTCCAGGTGCAAATAAATAAACTATAGGGTGAGAACCTGTGTTGACCTATTTTATACAGTCTATGGTGTTGACATGTAAGAAAGTGATTGAGGAACCACAGCCACAACATCCGGCCGTTCCAAAAAATGAAAAAAAAGGAGGAACCAAAACTGCACTGCTATGCTAACTCATGTTTATACTTTTACAACGACAATAATCAGCCAATAAATGTCTCTTCTGATAATAAGAATACATTCCGCAGCTGCTTCAATGTGTGCAATCAACAACTTGACAAAGCGGAAGTGAGCATTGTGTCCTCCTCCAATCAGACACGCGAAAGGGTTAAATGCAAACGGAGTCAAAAACAAACACAATGTGAAATCTCACAAAGAAATATCAAAAATGCATTTGATGTTTATTTGGTTTTGCATTGCATAATGTGCAGAGCTGCAGCCGTGTGTGCAGTAATGATTGTACCAGACCTCGATGTGTGTGCGTGTATGTGTGTGAGGGTTTTAACGGAGGAGCACATGGTGAAGTGTGGCTAGTCCTCACTGCAGCCCATCCCATGCAGGGGACAATGGATCCGGGAGTGCACGCCACCAGGCCCCGCGGTAGCTCCCTGCAGACTGCGCCGATGATTGTAGCACGAAACCTGGCTGAATTCATTACTCACCATCGGCTTGGGGAGCGGAGGACCACGTATCCACTTCAGTCGCCATGGCGCTCACCAAATGCTCGATTTAAAAAATATTCACGGTGCTTTCTCCTCCTGTCGACCTGCAACAAATCCCTTCAAAAAAATGACAGCAAAACCGATCGAAGGAGGAAGAAAATGTTGAGTAATATAGGTTTATACAGGCGATGGAAAGGAAAAATCCTGATTCCTGAGCCCTGTTTTCCTGCTGCCCGTTATCAGCTGGAGAAAATATAAAATAATAAAGATCCAGATGATTACAAAGAAAGCAGAAAAGGCTACAGAGAGGCTGCTAAATGCTACGGGTGTAAAACTCCTCTCAGTGTGCACGGCTGAGGAGAGTAGAGTCAGGGACTAGAGGAAAAAGGGTAAAGAAAGTAAGGTAGGTTAACTAGTCGGAGAGCATTTCAAACAAACAGGCTGCAAGATAAACAAAGTCTGTTTTTAACTTTGCAAGAGCGAGCACAGCTCGGTCACGTGGTGAAAACGCGCACGGGGAGTGGTCAGTCGAAGGGGTGGGTGATGGTCCAATCTAACCAATCACAGAGAAGGAAAAAAAAAAACCTGCTGTAATGCATAGCTATCATCCTCAGATATTCTTTAAGATTAATATAAAGCCAACGAATGAAAGAAAATGAGTCCTTAAGCATTTTATTTATTACTTACGTATTTAAAGGCACTATGAGGAGTTTTTAAATGGCTGGGAAACAGACTGAAACTGACACTGATGCCTCTTTATGACCCTCAAAAAAAAAAAAACATCCACAACAACACCGATACCTTCTCTGTTATCATTTTTAATGTCTGAAACCACTCTGAGGGGGTAGGTGTCAGAACAGTCGATTGACGTCTGGCTTTAGAAACACGTACCCTTTTTTGGCTGTTTTCATTGCAAATAATCACTGTGTGATAAATCTAAATGTTAAAAGACAGCAGGGTGAGGTTGTTATCTGAAGACACTAATTTTGCATGTACGGAACAAGAGACAAGAGGTATCAATTTGTCCACAAGGGGCCGTTAGAATCGATACAAACCAAAAGTTCCTCACAGCAGCTTTAATAAACATTCTGCTCTATCTAAATATTGCAGTGGCCTACATTTCATAATGCTATGAGGTATTTTGGAGGTAATCCAACGTTATGAAATTATACTGCTCACCTGTTTGCTTTGTTTGTTCTGGATTTCTTTGTCCTCATAACTCTTGAATATGTATTTCTTTTTGCAAGAAATAGGGAAGATTTACCCAAAAGCTCAGATTTTCTTTGAATCCCATGAAAATGTATTTAGTTTGGATCATAATCTCAACCTCTTTGCCTCATTTCCTGTCAGCTCAATACTGTCTTCTATTAATAAAGGTCATCATGGGCAAGAAAAATAACGACATGGTTATTTCTTATTTTAAGGGGGACATTTTGGTCATGCTGTTGAGCAACCTTTAACATTCACATTGATGTGTTTTATTTTTGTCTTATACATTCTCACCACCAGACGGTGCTGCAAACGTGTACTGCTTGGTTCCAGTGAGGCAGGTATTCAAGAACTCATGGTTTTTATTAGTGTCAGCCACCTATATAATCCCTACATACTAATACTTGTTTGGACATTACCTTGTTTAACATTGTTTTATATCTTCCACAGGAGCTTCTGGCTGCTGTTTTATTGCCTCACAATGTCTCTCTAAGCCTAACAAATCAAACTTGCACAAATGGATGGAACTAAGGAGACCATCACTCTTTCTTTCTGATATCTAACACAAATTTTCAACAATATCAGACAACAATCACGTCTTTCTGGGGCTTTTCTGTCCATACAGAGTAAACCAGGGTAACAATAGGCCTGTATTATTAAGTGGCAGTGGTGGACAGTAACAAAGTAAATTTACTTGAGTACTGTACTTAAGAACTTTTTTTCGAGTATCTGTACTTTACTTGAGTGTCATTTTTTGAGGGAAACTTATTACCTTTACTTCACTACATTTGAAGGACAAATAACATAATTTTGACTCCACTAATTTTTTGTCAATGCTCTAGTTACGCACTACTTTGCTTTGAAGTCAGCTGATGAATTTTATTTTATTTTCTGGAATCAGATCCCAAAGACCCTAAACTGTTCATGTACTTGTGTTTGGTTTGTCTCAATGGTGTAGCTGTACCTCGGTTGAGCATAGAGCAAATGCAGAGCAAACTTTATTCAGATCAGTCCGTTCATTTAGTTGTGGTAATGATTGCGATGGCCCGAGAAGGATAATGATTCTCTACCTGAGCACAAGGGCCATATTTAAAGCCCATGTTTGAGGTTACTGAAATGAAGAATGATTCGTATTGTTGTAAATCTCTGATTACACACAAACTAAATCACAGCCTACAAAAATCGACATCTAACCTGAGAAAGCATGTCGAGGTCTGTAGCTAACACACTGGTTTTATTCCAGATGAAAATTTTAAACTTGTCTGTGCTTGTAGTAACTTAGTTTATATTTCATGGTGTACTTTTTAGTTATGAAATAATGTTTTCTAGATAAACATAACGTAGCTGAATGTATAACCATCCATTCTTGACTGCACCCATGCTTTGTGAAAATAAGTTTTGAGGTATTTTTAAAAGTACTTTGAATACTTACATATTTTTAAAAGCAAGTACTTCAGTACTTTAACTCAAGTAATAACTTGATGGAACAACTTTCACTTGTATTAAAGTAATGTTTGACAAGCAGGATCTATACTTTGACTCAAGTAATTAACCTGTGTACTTTGTCCACTACTGTTAAGTGGAAATACTGATTCAGCATTTCCACTTGTGTTTTTAATGGGACATATCTTGGACTTTTCCTTCCCTGATATTTATGATGATTTTTTCTTCATAATTTTGGCACTGTTCGATCACAAGCTGGTTATCCTATTGGTAGTCTATTGGCCCATTCATTTGTTATGTAGTTTTGATGAAAAGGAATGGAGTGCCTACCAATAAAAAAAAAATTAACTGCAGTATTGCATTAGTTGCTTACTTGCTTGCGCTTGGTCACTTAAAATAAACTCATCGACTTTTAAGTCAGACAGAGTATGTCTTTTCAAATTCAAACTTGGTGGAGAAGTTATTGATTAGGTCTGCTGAATGTTGTGTTTGTCCTGATACACAGTGCTGTTGACAAGACTTGATCACAGGGTGCCTGATGATTCATCCTGAGTCACAGGGACATCTACTCATGTGTGGGTGGCATATTCCTGCCTAAATTGCTGTATTTCAAAGCAGAATATCGCTTGTCCCTCATGCAGGAAACTACAAAGACAGATGCGTATGATGTTAATAAAACCAGAGACATGTTTCTAGTCGCACTTATTTATTTTGACACAAAATCCACAGTTTCTGTCAAATAAAGTAGCTCAGTTATCTGGCCCCAACATATATTACAAATGAGCATCAATGGAAAAAACTTAAATGCAATCTAAAAAATAGAAATCCACTTGTCTGAGAAAAAAAAGCACCAGGATTCAGCAACCAAAGAAATGTTTCAAATGTCAGAGCATAGCTTTGTTTGGATTTTACATCAGAATTCCCTTTTGCTTTAAACCAAGGTACAAAAGTGACTTGATATTCATGATGACATATAAATGTTTGAATATTCATATTGACAAATATCAGTTTAACAACGATCAACTTTGGCCTGATAATAAGCAACAATGATTTGACGTCACGACAATACGGCTGACGGTAACTCTCTCACACATGCGTACAACACAGTAAGAGCTGCAGGTAAAAATACACAAGTATACCCTAAAGGAACACCACAGTTGTAGCAATATTAATCTGAACTATTCCACAAAGAATCACATACAGATACTCGTATAAACCCTGCTGTCTTGTAGCTGCAGGAGGAAAAGGAGAACGCTTTGTCTCCTGGGAGACAAACAGTCTTCAGTAATCCTGAATCGACAGGGTTTCATGTTTTGTTTTATTCCTGGCAAACAAGTTCAGTTGTACTAATGTGGGCTCTGTGTTTATTTTTGACTTTTTAAATTCTTGGCATTACAAAATCAAGTCAGTACAAATATAGAATAAATACTATCTTGATAAGCAGAAGTAAACAGTCCTTTTTACAGTCAAAACTCTGCGAGGTAACAGTCTTATATCAGGCATTGGCCTTCAGTAACAATGAGGGTAGAGTTTGGGCGTTTTGTCTGTACATACTAGCTGCTGACTAGGCAAAATAAAGTTGAACTACTTCTATATACACTGAACTCAGATCAGTTTGGCTTCCATTTGAAATTAGAGTTGGAATTAAACTAGTCCCTGTTTGTGCCATATTCAATCCCAGGGGCTTAATGTTAGCTCTTCTAATAAACAAATACCAGACAATATTTAAAAATAAAAAAGGATTTAGTCTTCTGCAAGATAAAAATACTTCCTTTGTCCTAGGTTTAGATTTGGATTTATATGCAGAATATTTCCAATTAATGAGCAGAGCAAAAGGATGTTGTTGATCGCTGTGAGTCTTGAACCAAACAATGTCAAACTAACAAGATAGAGCAAATATATGCAGGACCAGATTAAGAATGAATGTGTCTTAATTTTCAAACAAATATTCAAATAGTACTTAAATAAAAAAAGAGAGTAGTTTTCATTATAAAAGGAAGAAAAGCAATATAATTTATGCTACAAAAGACACATTTTATAATTCAAGAGAAATCAACCTTAATAAGAATGATTCCATTCACAATCTTGCCGCCATCTTTGGGGTTTAAAAGAAAACACAGTAACAACATTGGAAACTTTTCTTGAGAATATTGAAATACTTTCAGAAAAGATTAAAAGGTGGATTAAGGATATTCTGTTATATAGTATTCAGAAACATAGATGCTTAGTTTGAATGTAATAGTAACAGAAGAGCGGCACAAACAGGGGCTACAGGTTCAAACCAAATAATCTGAGTTTGCACTTAGGAGAAACACGAGCCAAAGGCTTTTAAATTGCTGCTATGTACAATCAAGGGCCTCAGCCCAGCACAGCCCACGGATCGGATATAAAGAGGTAAATGTCTTCTTTTTTTTTACAACAGCTAATTTCCTATCAACCAGCGTCAACTAGAGTAAGGAAAGAGTGTGAATACTATTGCTAAATACTATTTTTGCAAAGATCACATGAACTATTTGCTGTTTATATTTGAGAAACAGACTGCTAAGCACTGCTAGAAAATGTGAAACCATTTAATGTACAAATATACACAATTTACAGAATACACACACAAACACACTCTCTCACATAGCAGCATTAAACTACAGAATGCCTTAAAGAAAATCTAGGCACCGTATACTTTGACCAGCCCACATTATAGCTCCAACCGATGAGAGGAAAGCAGCTCTCAAGTCAAAAGCAAATAAAAGTACACTAGTCAGAAGGATTTTTGTTCTGATATGTTCAGAGGATGCAGTCTATGCCAGTGACCACTCACCTCAGACACACACCTGTGAGCTTTGAAAAGTGTGTCTCAGATAACCTTCATGACGAAGCCAAAACTGCACCACAAACCTGTTCACGCTCCTGATTAAAGCTGCACTCAAACAAACCATTTTTCTGGCAAATAAAATGATTTTGAGCTAAGATGAGGCTACCTTTGTGCCCATAAAACTATAAGTGATCTAAAAGCTTTCCCTTTCATGCATCTGACAATGGAGTCGGCTTTACACAGAGCAGAGGATATAAGAAAATGGCCCTCGGCAGCAACATTTGTCTTGTAATATCTACGGCAAGACAAACGTACAAAAACGTGATTTGAGACCTTCTCTCTTCCTCTTTCTGTTTGAAGCCTCGGCACATTCTGTACTTAGGATTAAAGAGTACATTGTGTGCTTTTCCTAATGCTTAGACCAGGATCAACAACCTTGATCTAATCAAAGGATGTACAGAGCAACAATCTAGGGTATCAACCTCACAATCCCCCCCACACTGAGGCAGAGGCTAGTCTCTAAAGACAGACACGGAACAACGATACATCAATGGACAAACTGGTTTACACACAATAACGGACCAATCAGGACACATCTAAAGACAACAGTCTCTGAAGTGACAAAATGTCTAGCCACAGCGATAATAAAAGAAGCATTACTCTTAGTGTGACTTTAAACCATCTTTTTGTACATTTACACCTATGATATTTCACAAGCATTACTGGAATCAGACAGACATCACAATGGGCACTTAAATTCAAAGTGTCTGCTCAAATCCCACACATGGCAGATTGTATTCCCTTGCTGCATTTTCGGACACTCTCTGGAGGTTTTCGGTTAAGCAACATGCTATAAAAATTCCCCACTAACAATATGAGTATATATATTTGTTTGTTGCAATGCATAACCGTTTACATTCATTATCGACGATGAGATTAAGATTAAAGTATCTGCCTTATAGAAACTCAACAGTCTGTCCATAGAGGAATCAGTTTTACATTGCCTTGCAAACATGGCAATGATCGACCAGGAACATGTCCGAGCATGTTAGATCCAAAGTCAAACAGTCATTTAATTAAACAGTATAATCATGTAACAGTCTGAAATAATAAACCATCGTAAAGCTTTGCCACCAACACTTCTAATATCAATGTATGTATGCCCCCGCTTTTCTATATGGAGCAACATAAGACACAATGTATAAAACAGACACTTTGTTAATCAGCTATAATAGTTGCCTTTTCGTACGATTTCCTCTGATCAACAAAGTGGTAAAGCTGGTGAAAGCAAAAACTCACCACACATAAGAAAAAGTCGCAGGTAAGTCTTGTGTCATTGAACCAAATGTTCAATAGTTGTTGACTTTTTCAAAAGGTAGAGATAAATAAGGTCACCTAACGTGACCCAGACATAAATGCTAGAGCTGCTCCTCTGAAAATGAAAGTCAACCTCATATAGTACTCCAAGAATGTATAAGACAGATTGTTTATCAAGACAAGAAGATGTCAGGAAATTATTAAGTCTTACTCATTTATATAGGTGCAGATCAAACAGTGTAGGATGATTGGAGTAATACGCACTATGAGGAAACAACATTTTTGTGGTATGACTTCTTAAAAGAGGATTTGATGTTCACATATGATCTTGGCCTCTGAGGATTTTTCTTTAAAATACCAGAAAAGATAAGAGAAACATAAGCAAATTTGACCATATGTATTGTTTTTAGAAAATAAAATAACTGTATGTCTTATTATATATTGTTAATAATCACATCACACTTCTGACTTATCTCCCCCCTCCTTTGATAGGTCCTGATCCCAAGGTTGGGAACCACCAATTTTCAATGCTCTTTCTACCATGTTGTGTGAGGAAAGATGAAAAGTTAATGAATGGGATGTGTTGGAATTTATAGAACAGCTGATCTGGAAATTATTTTGGTACGCATGTGGAGTAAAAGGAGGCAGAGAAAGAGAAAATATAATTTCCCTCAATTTAGAGAAAAAGATATGCCTTCCTCTCAAATAAATCAACTCTGCAAGGTCATTCAGATACCGGCCTCTCTTAAACTTTCTCCTTTGAAATAGAACAGAGATCAAGAGAGTACATCCCTCATCCTGTCCCTCTGCTCAAAACCTGCAAGACTTTTCTTCAGTGATTCAACTTTTCACTTACTAGTCTTGATCTACGAGGATGCTGATAACATCTCACCTTTTCCACTTCTTCATCTCTCGCGCCGTAGGCTTATGATGTCTCCATAGTGATGAAGGCCTCGCCTGTCTTCTTCGTTACACTGGAGGATGAGGAACCGTCGAGCATTGGCGACTTAACAGCCTTCCTTTGGAGAGAACAGTCAACACTGTCATGCAGCACACCTGCTCTCTCCACTTCCTTCACAGCCTCCTTCCCTCCTTTGCCAAAACTCCCCTTCTGCACTTCCTCGTCCACTTCTCTCTTCACATGGCAGCGACACACCTCAATGCCGGAGTCCCCTGTCAGCCGGCGATGGCGGAAGTGATCCTCCTCGTCATCTTCTTCTTCCTCCTCCTCCTCATCTTGCTTCTGCCCCTCTTTGCTGTTGGACTGTATGAAAGCAGCCACATTTGAGGACAGGAGAGCCTGTGTCGGGGGAGACACGGTGGACCTTGGGATTAGACCACAAGGGGAGGCCTTTTCTTTAACCTTTGGAACAGCCATAGCTCCAAGTGGGTCTGAGAAGACGAGAGGATGGACTTGACCAGGAGGGAGGGAAGATAACAGGATAAGAGGGGAGAGCGGGAGACGAGAAGGGTGAGAAGGACGAGAGTGTAAAGAAAGAGAAAGCGGTGGAGCCAAAGATGAGACGCCTGTGTTGCCATTGGATGACTGTCTTTGTACAGGAACAACATCTGGAGTGACGATAGGTATCACATCGGGTGGAACTTGAGGC
Organism: Notolabrus celidotus; assembly: GCF_009762535.1. NCBI lineage: Eukaryota > Metazoa > Chordata > Actinopteri > Labriformes > Labridae > Notolabrus > Notolabrus celidotus. Next base: position 23,972,044 of record NC_048278.1, on the reverse strand, counting down.
GGAGGTGACGGGGAAGGAGTTGGCGCAAAATGGGCCCCAATTCTCGGAATGACAGTGAAGTCACCTCCTGCTTCACTGGGCGGTGGTCATGTGGCTGCTGTCGTACGTCTCATCCGTCACCTGGACGGAGAAGGAGGTGCTGGAGGGGGAAGTGAGGGAGCACGACTCGCAGGAGCAGCTGGTGTAGTTGTCGGAGCTTTGGGAGGAGGTCAGGCCACTTGGACCAGGGCCAGGGCCCAGGTAGGGAGGACAGGGGTGACGAAGGTGGTGATGATGGAGGTAAGAGGAGCTGGGACCCCCCATGGAACCTCCCTGCAGGGCAAAGACGGAGCTGTAAGGCGGAGGAGGGGTAGTGGGCTGAGCTGCCACCTCCTCATAGGAGGGCAACTTAAAGGAAGCCAGAAAACCTGAGAGAGAAAAGGGGTCGACAAATGAGATGAAATATGAGACTGAATAAAACATGTGATACAATATGATGTATAATCCTTATGCAGCGAACCACATGGTGTGTCACGTGTCCTTATTAAGATTAACATAGTTCATTTAGCATAAATCCCAGACCACACCACCAACCATTCCAGGTGTAACTTAGCATAGTGCAAAACAAACATTTTTATAAAAGTTACATGTGCTGTCAAAATAAATGACCTCCTTTATGAAAATCAAACAGTGTTTTTGTGATCTGTTCTCAAAGGTATACTGAACATCTATGGTAGCAAGAAATGGGTTTAAGGCTTAGTACAACAAACAGGATGTGGACAACTAAAAGTTCTGGGAGTGACTTACACATGCTAGGTAAACACTGAAGTTTATTAAAAATGATGTAATGTTGTTTGAATTGAGTTGATCAGTCTGTGGGTGATTTTAAGGTTCAAGCATGTGCAAACAGCACCACATGTTCTGCATGGTGTCATGCAGTTACGATAGCCTTATTTACACACAGGTTTTCCCAAAAGCATAAATGTTATTGTAAAAAGATAGCAGGAAGAAGACTGGAGGATACGCTGGGTCTGTTGGGACTAAGTCGAGAGTCCAGAGAGGCTGGCTCTCATTTAATCTGGCTACATATATTGCTAACTTACTCAACATGGACAGCACCAAGTTAAGTTCAGAGTTACAGCTTGGAACTGGATATAAACAGCCATCATTATACTGTATGTATTAATGCTGATGTAAAGCAATCTAATGCTCTTGCTTGTGTACTTATTTTGATTGCTGTGTGTCTTTCTTATCTTATTAAGAACATAGAACATACAAATACAGTGACACACTTTCAGGTGTCGGAGATATCCAACATAACTTCAGTGTCTTCCTACACTGCTGAAATGATACATATCATTGTTAAAGTTTCAGAGTTGTGCTATGTCTAGGTGTTGCATTAGATATACAGACGTACTGAGGTCCAGCATTGAGGAAGGGTAGTTGCAGGCTCCATTATAGGCGATCAGGTTGATCTCCCTCTGTCTCTGCTGCTGCTGGATCCTCAGCTTGGCTCGACGGTGGCGGTAAGCACAAAAACAGCTGAAGAGGATCAGAATTGTCCACAGCAGCCAGAACCCTGCAGAAAACAGGAAATTAACCCACAATGAGCCTTAAGCTTTTTTGATTGGAAAATGTACAATAACAAATTTGCTCCGTTATCTGAGCGACTACAGAGTGCAAAACACTGATGTAAAACAACAACTATTGCTGTTTGGGATGCTGTTAAGATTTGTGAAATACTTCCTAGCTTTACTGCCGTTCATTAGACCATCAGGCATGTGTATTTGAAAAGAAATCTTGATGGTATGTTTGAGGTTTAATGTGTTTTTGGAAAATGCACTGTAAGACTGTACGTAAATATGTCTTATTAACCAAATGAGGTGAAATAAGGTGGACCACATCCTGTTTGGTTTCTCTTTTAAGATTATTTTCATACACACCAGACTGTTGGCATGTTCCAGCCGTAGTCAAATCATTAGACATCCAATCACACAGCAACCCCAGATATGCTATAAAACCTTCAAATGAGAATCAGTCAGTGGACTCACACCAGAGTTCATAATAGTAGGTACAGCAGCCCGTCTCTCCACAGCAGTGTCCAGTCTCACACAGGTAACCTGGATTGTTGTTTACTCCAGGGCAGTACTTGGGACTGACGACAGGCCGACTAGCAGAACCTGGATGATGCTTCACCACCTAGTGGTCAAAACACAGCATTACATTTAAGAACTGCAAAGAAATGTTGATGATGGTGGAATGGCTGTAGCGTTCACAGGAGTGTGAGAGTTTGGTCTTGACCCCTAAAGTTTAGCTTACCATGATAATATTGACTTAAAAGTCTAACTCTGTGTTTTGAAAGAGGTTTTAATAACAATAATAATAATAATTGATAGGTTTTGTAGAGCCCTTTTCTTGGTATTCAAAGTCGCTTCACAGAAAATAATAATACAAATGTTTCCGAGCTTTCTGATCCAGTTCTGATCCTCCCATGTTTCATGAGAGACAGGTTTTAAGTGAACATATGAGGTTGTGATGCATGGAACTCTGGCATTAAAATCTGACATCAAACATACCTAAATGTAAACAGTATCATACATATTGATACAGATGTAGGCCTGATGTTCACTCCCAAAAGATTTACGGTCTGTATTAGTTTCCATCAAGCTATGTAACTAATATCTTGCTGTTTAACTTTTAAAAACAAGTTGAATCATCGTTCTAAAGTCTACAAAAGATACACTATGTCCACTAACTTAATCTGTCTGCTGTTTGGCTGTGAAAATTACATAATGCACAGGTTGTTTTTGTTAGTTTGTTGGATGGCGGTGTGTTTTCTGTAAGCAACAGGCTGAATGTGCAAAATTAGCCTCTAACCTTATTCACTGTTCTCACGTCAGCCTCCTTCTGAGAAACAGACACCTAAAAGAAGAAATGAAATGACCTCTGTGAATTCTACAGCTGCATCTTAGTAATTAGCAAGGTCAGTGCAAGAAAGAGTGAAGAACTTAACCAAGACGTTTCTTATTAAATGTTCAGCACTCTGGTGAAAAGCTGTCATATTTCAATGCTTGGGAAGAAGAGTCCTAATAAAATCAGACAAACCAGCAAACCACAATAATAACTCAGAAGAAGAGGTTTCTAAATCTGTTATGTACATAGTTACCACACGAGACTGAGATCTGCTAGCAAATAATTATGGATTGCCATAGCAACCACTGTGGTTACGCTCAGAGGCTTTTTCCTCATGTGGACAATGCTTTGTATTATCCAGTGGTATGAAATGTTTAGTTGTGGTTGAAGGTCGAGTTTCCTACCGTGGCAGTTTCAGTCCCATCCAGCCCCTGCAGGGACATGGTCATCTGTTGAAAGATACAAAGGGTCCAGTGACTGAGATGGAGCAGGAAGGAGAGAAAGTCAAAGAAAAGGAAACAACTTGGCACTGTATGTTTAAACTGACGAGGGGACATGGTTCATTAAAACTAGCTATACTGCCGATGTCAATCTAGCATGACTAAAAAGGTCCTCTAAGGTCTCTTGTTCTGGTCTGGAGACTCTGGGTGCCTGACACTCTTGGCTTTTGAAGGAGATGGGAAGGGCAATGGCTTTTTAACAAACTGATTTCTCCCTTGTGGGTCATGATAGCAGACAGAAGGCACCAATTCTGAAACCTCTCTCCCTTCCTCGTCTCCTTATTTCAGATGTTTGCATGTATGCAAAAGGCAGACCTCAAAGCTGGTGATAGTTTAAAACCAGCAGCTATTATCACCTCTTCTTTTGCTGGTTGAGTTCTTTTTCCTGATTTAGAGATGAAATGCTTAGTTTACAAAACTTCATCAAAAAAGAAAAATTGCGCTACATGTATTCCAGAAGTCCAAAGAGGCATGTCGAAATGTTGAACTTGTCTGATGACAATGAAACCCCCCAAAAATTCAATTCAAATAACCTACAAAAAAACGCAGGAAAACAGCAATATTTGACATTTGAGAAACAAAATATGCAAATTATAAAATGTATAAATATACATCTGCTAACAAAGTTTTTAAATTGAGTAAGCATTCTCAAATATGTACCACATAAGCACCATTATATAGGCAGAATTATTGAATGGCCATGTGATGATATTACCTTCTAATAATACAATACGTACATTTACCCAACCCAAATGCTTTTCTATCCCAGTGCAGAGTTAAAAATGTAGGGTGTCACTCACGCTTCTGTAAATGTCATGCAGCCACACTGTGAGTAAAAAAAAAAGCCTGTGTGTGTGTGTGTGTGTCAGCTGCTGGATGTGGGCCCACTGTCAAAAACAATGTGGGCACACTGGGGGCTCACAGCTTTGCAGCCATGTAAATGAGACCTCTTTTGTTAACAACTGGCTTCTGATTATGCAGTCAGCATGGGGAACAATGCTGGCCCCAGACTGTTGTGTAAGTGTGTTCATGCAAGTGCACACATAACAGGTTCAGGATTACAGCTACTGTCAATTTACAAAGTAAGAAGTGAGCAACGTTTTCAACTAGCAACTCACTCCACACACTGTCCAAAAGTTATAGGCACTTGGTGGATATTTGCATCTCATTCACTTTTTCACTAAGGTATGCATAAAAATTGTTCATACAATTCATTCCCTACAACTTTTCCTTTGGTGGAAAAGTTGTATCGACCCAAGGATAATCAGAAAAGTTTCTGCAAAAACAAATCAATCTTGTTGTGGGCGGCACCAACACGACATGATTTTCTCAAGCAGTGCCGTTGTAGCTGGGTGTTTGTAAAACACATATGTGCAGATACCAAAATGCTATTTTTTATGTCAACCTTTGATATAAAAAATATGCTTGGTCTCGGCAGATGGCCTGTCTAACATGAGTCTGGTTCTGCTCGAGGTTTCTGCCTGTTAAAAGGAAGTTTTTCCTTGCCACTGTAACTAGCTAAATACTGCGAGGTGCAATGCTCATGGTGGATTAAGATGAGATAGGAGTCTTACCCTGTCTTGGTGTTGGGTTTTTGTCAATAATTTAACATAGAGTTTGGTCTAGGCCATCTATGTTTGTAAAAGTGTCTTGAGATAACATATGTTGGTGATTGGCGCTATACAAAAAAAAGATTGATTGGTTGATAGAAATTTTAAAACATTTCTTTGGCAAACTTTTGCTTGATTCAAAGTCTCAAACCAGCTAAAATAAAATGTAAATAAGGAATTATGTCAAAAACACAAATCTAAGCAGGTAAACAGCTTTAGAAATTATCTTGTCACAGACCCTTTTCTATGGCAACAAAATTCATATGCGATATTCAAGCGCCATGTTATAAGACTATCTCTGTTCATTAGAGGCATCCTTACAGCAGTGTATCTGTTTGATCCAAGATGATTTCATTTTTGCTATTTTAAATTTACTTTCTAACAAATAAAATCAGATAAATAAGATATCAAGCATACTAGTTTTTTGTTTTGGATCAGCATTAACCAGGAAGTATTTGGAAATGGAAAAGACCTATAAATCATGCTCCATATTGAACAAATCAAGTAAAACCTCAGGTGGTTCCATGGTAAGTTTCTAGATCTCATAAAAAACAGACTCAAGCGGGGATAGAGGGTAGTTGAGTTCCTGTGGTAAGCCCACCACACAGAACAGAGTACTCGCATTTGACTGTAAAGAGATCATCCAGACTTCCCCAGAGACCACCAACTAACCACAAATGATTTCCTGCTCTGGGGACTCACACTTTTCAACAGCAGTGCCACTAACACCTCCAGAAACCCTGGGCTAGATGACAGGAAACAAGATTGATGCATATCTGATTGTCTTTATCTGTATCCTGAAAACCCTCCTAAATGATTACGTGGATGGAAAATCATGGGGAAGCTGTCAGTGAAAGGCTGCAGGTCGTTAAACAACACACAAGACTGACTCAAGCCCCACAACAATGCCATGTTACAGGTGTGGAAACTGTTATCATATGTGTGTTAGAGATTTAATTATCAGAATGATTCTGAGACAGAAAATATTTTGTTCAAAAGTGAAGCCCTTCAAATAGAGATTGTGGTACAAACACTAAAACTTTCATACAACAGCAGACTTGAAAGAAGGAAACATAATCTTCAGTATTGAGTTGGCATTGTACTGAATCAGCAGTGTGCTGTTCTTCTGTTGGACAAGCTTCTGTACATTGGATTTATAATGCTTTAAGTGTCTGGCAGCAAAAGCTCTTGTAATCATGCCAGCATATATTAGAGTGAAATCTTTGGTGCTGAAACACAGGCTATCTTAAAACCGGACTGAACATAAAATCTTATTTTCTGTTCATAAAATAAGTCAACAAGTCACACTTCTACTGAATTCAAGTATATAGATATATAAATATGATATATAATATATAAAGGCATTCATTTAGAGATTAATTACTCATAGTGATTGGTACCCCTCTAAATCAACAATATATTAAATCAAAGTACATTTTTTAAACATTTTTAAATATTAGCATATTCTTCTGTAGCCTACATTTTGCTGTGTTTTGAAGGTTCACACCTCTTCAACTCATTGTCACAATTTTGCATCAACTTCACAGCCACAAGCAGCCTTTGCATAAAAGCAAACAGAAACCACAGATGACTGACTTAACAGGTCACAAAACATTTGCTGCAGTGCTGCAAAAGTGCACCTATTGTCACCGCAAATATGTCAAAAAAAGATGTGTCGATTCAGGATGAAAGAATGACATGACAGATGAGTGTAGAGCTAGTTGAGGTCATTGTTTGTCAACAACTACACAGGCCGAGGAAAGCATGTTGCTCCGCAGGATAAGTGAAGCCCAGCTGTTGGAAGCAGTGTTTGTATCAAAGGAAGGCTGTGCAGTCAGTGTGTTACCTCCTCAGCCTTCAGCCCGAGCAGAACGTCAGCGTTTTCTCTGGATCCATGGCGAGAGCTGAACACCAAGCTAAACAGAGAACCAGACGAATGCAGAAAGAGGAGTTATTCTGCTAAGCCCCCATCACCGCTGTCCCACTCCACAGATACGGTGGCCACCTCATCCGCCATTGCCCGGACGGACGGACAGACGGACGGACAGACGCCCCTCCCAGACTCCGCTGCACACACACAGACAGGGGAACTAGGTTCTGACACCCGATTTGATTTATGGATGAGAACGCATATTATCACAGTGATGACGGCTTTCAAGTCGTCGTCTATTTCTGTAGTGTGTTCTGAAGATGTTTTACTCTTTGTTTTCGCAGAGAGGGTCGGAGCTGAGCATGATGTCATGCTTCCCCAGCCCACAAAGTACTTGTATGGGAGTGCTGCGGCTTTGATTGGCCGGAGCTCCCAGCAACAGCCGCACATGGGCAGCCTCGGCTCGGGTCTACTCGCACACCGTGGCTCCATTAATCACAGCGAAGCGTAAAACCGCACTTTTCTGTTTTTGGCCGCTGTTAATAATAATAATAATTCATAGGATTTATATAGCGCTTTTCTTGGTACTCAAAGTCACTTGACATAAAATAAAATAAAAAGTAAAACTGGTAAATAGAACAGAACAAGGGCAGAGGTGGGGCAGGGGTAGAGGTCATGTGTTGTATGCTTTATTGAACAGGTAGGTCTTTAGGTCAAGTCAAGTCAAGTCAAGTCAAGTCAAGCTTTATTTATTAAGCACATTTAAAACAACCTCAGTTGACCAAAGTGCTGTACAGATATTAAAATACAATATATCATACACATAAATAACAATAAATAAAAACAATAAAATAATACTAAGAGCTCAATTAGGAAATAAAAGAGTAGTTTTTTAAATGATTGAAGAGCGGATGTGTGGAGGGAGAGAGTTGGCAAAGGCTCTGTTCCCCAAGGTGCGGTGCTTTGACTTGATAGGGGACAGGAGATTGGCATCTGATGATCTGAGGCGGCGAGATGGGGAGTGGCGTTTGAGGAGGTCGGTCAGGTATGAGGGGGCGAGGTTATTGAGGGCTTTGTGGGTGATGATGAGCAGGATTTTGAAGTGATTGGTGCTGTATGGGGAGCCAGTGGAGGTGACTGTAGTGAAGACAGAACGATGTTATTAAAAAAAGAGCCACAAGTTGTGCACAAAGGTTAGCCTTACAAACAACTTTGCCAATAGTGATGTTTCTACCAAACATACTAGAAACCTAATATATTGCAGGATGAGAAATGATAGCAAATACATTGGAGTGGCCTCCTGGCCTGGGTAGAGAAAGTTTGAAAATTTACACTGCATTTTTCCCTCAAACTTCATTACTCGAGGCTATTACAAAATCATTTTGTTAAATTTGCCTCTCCTTTCTATTTTCTTTGTGCTTTCAATGACAATTTTCCCCAAAAAGTAACGTTACCACTATAAAGTTAACTTTTAAGAGGGTGTAAGCTAGCAAGTAACTGTGAACCCGTAAGCGTAGAAAGGTAGTGGCCAGACAGCTTTCCTATTCTTACATTACACCACAGACCAAGTGGACCCCATAGATAACATTTCTGATGTTTTTTTAAATACTACCTTTTAATGTCCAAGATTTGGCGTTTATGGTTTTATGGTTTATTTTGCATTGAAAATAAGTTGAAAAAATATATTTTTTGCTTACTAACAGCTTAATAACACAAATTACCTTTTATATGCATTTTCATAACATCTATAATACTGTGACTTTGTAAGTGCAGTTTAACAACAAATTATATTTTCATAATGGCTTTACATCACAAAAATAGGCAAATTAAATAAAAGATATTAACACTGCCTCATTGGGGGTCTTCTCAACAAGCTACTATAGCTGTTTAAAACCTTTTTTTACAAGTCACACCACCATTTTTGTGAAGTCACTACCTGTCCCAGTCACATGACTAGAGTTGTACAAAGACAAACACCAACATTAACAAATTTAGATGCAGACTTGTGGTCACAGTGCCAAAAATAATGTTAAAAGTATGTGGACTATTTATAGGAACAGCAAATTAACGCTAATGGACTGATCTTAATATTTATTGAAGTTAAAGTCAACAGGTCCAATATTGGCATTCAAAATAATGATGTTGATAATAGGGGTTGGATTGAAAGTATCAATTATAGTAGTTGGAGTGGAACTAACATCAGCATTGTAACAGTGATAATAATGGTGTGACTGATATCAATAGTTGTTTCAGCTGAAGTCTGGCAGGTCCACAGCAGCAGGCCACCCGCAGCAATGATCCAGAGGAACCTTCGAGACAATGGAGCTCAGGGGCTCTAAGAAAGATATTTGGCTAGTAACTTCAATTAGACATGTAGAGTGAAAGTTATTGACAAGCAGACAGATAGAGGAGAGAGTGAGAGACAGGAGCTCAGTGTACCAGTTCCTCTGGCCTATAGCAGCATAATAAGAACGGGTCCAAGCCTGAGCCAGTCCTTGCTAAACTTTATCAGAAAGGAAAGTTTTAAACACACTCTTAAAAGTACAGAGGGTGTCTGGCTAATTTTAATTTGGAGTAGTTTATTTTAGCCCTGGAATGCATTATTATTATTTATTTATTTTTTATTATTATTTTAATCATTATTATCTAAACCATTGTTTTAACATGTATTTATTTATCTTATTTATTTCTTGTGTTCATCTGATCTTGTTAACTCTACCTTATTTTTAACTTTTCTTTTTTAAGTATTTCTTTTTTTAATCATGCCTTTAATAATTTTACAATTGCTGTTGTTTTCTGACTGCATGTTTTTATGTATGAAAGGTGCTATATAAATAAAGTTGAGTTGAGTTGAGTTGCCTGTCGGACTCTGACTGATTAAGGATTCTTAAGGAAAGAGTCTTGATAACTGAAGGCTCTACCTCCCATACTCTGACTTGAGGTATGACAAGCAGGCCTGCATTCTGAAAGCGTAGTGTTCTAGAGAGGAAATGATGTATTCTGGTATGGTGCCAGGTTTTACAAATACAGCCCCACAGATTACGAGGCCATGCCAAAGATTTGCTATCTGTGTGCACAGATTATGAATTCATCCCCACTGATTACAAATCCATACACCCCGATTATAAACTGTGCACACAGATTTGCACATGGCACATTTCTTCTCTTGACCTGGTATCTGGGGCTCCATAGATTTTAAATGTAAGTTTTTTCTCAAAAATATTCATACTTAATCCTCATAAAATCTGAAATGTACAACACTTGTTGTTAGGTATCTACAGGTAATTTCTTCGCCAATCTGACACAGTAAATTACAAATCCAGGTTTGTTGTGATGTGGCATGTTCTTTTGTCACAAGGTGGCACCAGAGTACAGGCTATTGCACTTCAGCCACTGCTCTCATACTCCAAGCTAGATAACAGACAAGAAGCAGAGAAATACTTCAGATCACAATATTTGGCAAGATGACAAGTCATAAAGTACAAGTTAAGCTAAGGTAACTGCATTTTAAATTAGACTGCAAATGCAACTAATTCATTTAAAATTAGAATTAGACCCTTAACACATGTATTCTGTGTATGGGTGTTAGCCCCTTGCACTAAAAGGAAGTAAAGAAACTATGGCAGACTTTCAGTGCCCCTCCTATTTTTCTCAATGTCTTTCACGTGGTGAGAACTCTAACATTAAAATAAAAGTTGGAGCCCTTGCTTACTTAAGGTCTTTGGTCATTTAAAGGCAAATCAATTAAAGCACCTGGATTAAAAGGAGAATTTATAAACAGTGTGATATGGCTCCTTGGGAATACTGTATGAACCAGCAATAAGTGTTAGTTGTTCCGTTACCACATCTTGATTTCATACAATATTGTACAGAAATCTAATTTTGTATTGATGGAATCAATGAAACACAGATAAATAATAACAAATTAAAGTAAAACACTATAAACCCTGAAACAAGATCAGCAGGTAAATAAAATAAAGCAATCTAGTATTTAAATACTCTTAATTAGAAGTTTTTACAAGCTTTAGCTCCGGACGATCTATTTTTGTCTATTCTAAAATGTATTGTTTATTTTTTTATAAGATTGGATGACTCGTGTATTTTGGTATGTGAGTTATATATGGCTTATACATGTTTTTACATGGAAGAAATAATTCAAGCAGACCGAAATAAACTTCAAACTTTGATTATTATTTCCCCATGATCATATGGATAAAATAGCTCCGTATTTGGTCTGAGAGATTAATGTTGAATAAATCGTATACCCAACTTTCTGAACAATTCAACAACGGTGTATTCTGATTTACTGTAATTATCATCTGATGTTCGGTTAATCTTGGTTGCTTACTCACTAAATTGACACAATGGACAAAAACACACTTCCTCTATAGCAGCACTACGCATACATGTGCACACCCATTCTTGCAAACACATAAGATTAAAGATATATAGAATGAAACATTTAAAGTTTTGGAAAATATGAAGTGAAAACTAATTCACAAAAGACTGTAGAGGTAAAGCTGTAAATGTATATCAGCCATTATTTCACATATGTCCAAAAGAAGCGAGGCCTACTAAAGTGTTGTAAGGGAAAGGGGAATTACACAAGAAAAGCACACTGTTCTGCAGTATCACCTGGAGGCAACTCAGAATGAAACTTAGACTTTGTTGTGTATTGCTTTCCATAGTGAGGGTTGACATGTGATTTATGCAGCAATTCTCATGCTAATACTTTATGTTGTTACCAGAGGCTGAGGAATTTGTTGGTTCCTCAAATTACTAACAGGCATTCAGTATGTGAGATGTGGCCTTGCAGCACGTCTCTGCCTCTGTAATCTCACCTCAGAGTCATCAACCTTTTTTTTATAAGGCAAAATGGGAGCAGCTACACATCCACACAGACATCACATGCTACTGCCTAATCTACGTCTATATACTTTTAAATGAGAATGGACAATTAGATCACCACCAACACATAATTTGGATTTGTACTGAAGGAATTTGTGTTAACAGTTTAAATTGACTGCTTATTTTACACTGAAACCATTATATATACCCTGTAGTGTTAGTCCAATACATTACTTTTAAGCAGTCACTATCTTCTGGTGTGCTAACCTTATTTTGCTGTGTTATGCATAATGAAGGTACTGTTGAATCAAATCTAATACTGAAAGTTAGTAGGGATATCATGTTTTAATATCACTTTTACTATTCTTTATTAATTTAAAAGATGTGGTTATGTAGAAACATTTGAAAATATATATTATAACAAAGATAGTTTTGAATCAGTCCTCACTCTGCCCTCTGATGATATTTCACTTACACAATCACCTCTCTGTAACTGCTCGTATGGAAAAGTCCACTGTCATATATGGAGCTGACTGTCACATCTTTAACAGCACACACAATGGACGAAGTGTTGCTGCTTGGGGGATGAAAAACAGGTTGCTTTGTGAGAGATTAGAAGCAGCCTGAGCCCAAACTCAAGAGTTCATACTCTTGATCTTGACATAGTTGTCAAAAATAAAGCCCTCCTAAGACATACAGGAATGTTTCCTGTGGCTTCAAACTGTGGTTGCAGTTTCATTTTGACACCTGTCCATCAGGTGATTGTCATAAACCTTCACGATGATGCCACTCTGGAAAGCTAATAAAAAAACACACTTCTGGTTATACTTCAAACTTCCTTTTTTTTCTCTCTATATGCCTGGCAGAGAAATCTACAGATAAACCTCCGAAGCTTACTAGTTTGCTAATGCTAGAAAATGCAAAGTGGCCTGGTGCTGCAAAAACAACATGCATCTGCCTGCACTTACCCCATTGTCAAGTCACATCCTGTGCCTTGTGGACATGTGACATTTAAAAATGCCACTGTAAATGACAGCATAGAGCAAGATGGGTCCCTGAGGAGGAGAGAAAAAGTTCATATACTTTGCATTGTTATCAGATATTTTCCAATGCAGTGAGGAAAACTGGTGTGCATGTAAATTACAGTTAGCATGTGACTTTGACAATTATTTGCATGTCAAAAAGTACATCTTAATCCCCTGAACTCAAGTTTCTTTATTTGTTTGTTGCCTATTCTTTGGTGCTTATTGACAGTGTATTTGACACTAATACATGCAAAGCCACACGCCACATCTTCAGATAAAACCCAATCAAGTTCCCAAGACTCTTTTATGAGCGACTAAGTATTGCCCGTGAACAGTTTTTGTCTTTCCCTCCTGAAAACATTTTTATGGAAAACCAAAGGGTTCTGCAAAAGTGCAATGTTATCTCTGAAAATAGTCCCTTTTTAACAGTCATCTATATTTGTCTCTAAGAAAGACAGAAAAATAACATCAGTTTTTCTTCCTTTCTCTCATTGTTGTCAAATACTAGACCCTTTACTACTCCAGGGCACTAAAAATTCACAGAACAAAGTACGTGGGATAGTCAGCGTCTTTTGTGGATTACTTATCTTCATGACCTCTCATGAGAGGTCATGTGGGGTCTTATATTTTTGTTCTGTTGCATCAATATTAAAACTACTGCATATTCCTTGGACTTTTATGCCTTGATTGAGAAAGACATGACAGTGGCTAGAACAGGAAACTGTGAATATAGCAGCAAGGTGCGACAGACTGGAATCAAACCTAAAGGACTATACCCTCTGTACAAGGGTTGCGTGGTATAACTGCTGAACTAAACCAGCAACCCAACAGTTGCTTTATTCCTCAACGTCATTTCATAGTTTCCAGTAATAAATTGAGATACAAGACACACAAGACAAAAAGTATTTACTTTTTTACTACTATTTTTACTACTACTATTTTGTTGATACCTTTCTATTTTGACAGCCAAATAAAAATGTATGACCTTTGTAAGGTATAATGTGCAAATTCTGCTGCTTGTTGTCTTTCAATCAAAACAACACAAAAACATGTAGTTTTATAAGACTGGGATCACTGAGAGCTAGCATGGGTTCATGGGAATTGTTATTTATATGGTTAAGAAAACCTCTATTGCCTGTTAAAGTTTATTAACCTGACTTCAGAGGAAAACATATCCCACAAAAGGGTATCATATTGTAGATTTATTCAATGCATGTTTCTTTTTATTATGTCATTTCATTTCAATAAATTAGACAAAGCAGCATTCTCTCATATTAACAGGTCACTGACTTTTTATCTTCCCCCCTGACATAACACCTTGTGCTTCTTGTGTTTTACTTCAAGACTTGCGACCAATTAAAACAGTAACCAATAATAAATATAAGAAATTGTTCCGATTCAATGTTTGGGAATTTGTACTGAATATTACAATGAAGTAGATAACTTGTGTTGTTGCTTTAGATATATTCATTGAAAAAAAGAGATACCTTTATGTGCACACTGCAGTTAGCAGGGAATGATAACAGACATGGTAGTTTTGCTTAGGTTTTGTTGATTGTGTTGCAATGGAGACACCACTGTCAATCAACTTGGGTTTGACAACACCCTCACAATCCTGAGTGGAATGACAACAACTTTGAACTACATGTATAGTCCCCAAACGTATACTTCCTGATTGCTTTAAATATCAAGGTGTAATGTAAGACACAACAATTAAAAGTAAGGTTTTATTAGCTTCTATAAATCCAGTATTTAGACACCTTGTCATCACTTGTCCCACCAATCAAATACCTGCCAGTGACACCAGTCATCCAACACAAGGCCTTCATTTGCCCCCCTAGAAGATCTCCAGCAGCTGTCACTGGTTAGGGCAAAGGCAGTCACTGGATCAGTGTCTGAGGCCTCTTTGTTTGAAGTCTGATGACAGAGTGTTATCATCAGCATTGTAAATCAGCTGTCCCTCTGCTAATATACTACAGCTGCCAAACGCAACTACACGGAAACACGAAACTATTTCTCCAATGTTTGTTGTAGGATCACAGGACTAATCTGGCTGCAAACATTTGACTTTATGTGGTACAGCCCAACACAAACCACATGCAAACACAGAAAAAAACAGAGTACAACACTCTATAAGTCTACACAGACACGACAGGCCTTGCTGTGGATACACGATCCGCTTTTTAAATGTATGATGAATCCTTATCTCATGTGATTAGACATCATGAGATTCTGCGTGGGAACCAAATTTTTTTGCTGATGTGTGCCCAATCAGTGTGTGGTATGTGGCTCCATAGAGACATGACAGTTGTATCAATGTGAGTCACTATCTTTTAGGGGAAAGAGAGAACATCCTGACGCTGCTAAATTATCAGCTGGCAATAAATTCTGCTGTTTGGACACAAAATTCAGCTGAAAACACTCACAGATGCTAACGAAACATGTCCTGTTCCAACATTTCTGTCCCCTGCATTTTTTTTTGTCTTTATCAAATTACTTTATCAACTTTTGTTTCCATATGAAGGAAGATGAAGCATAAATAATGTGTCAGTCACAAACACTGGGACTTACTCAGAGAGAGAGAGAGAGAGAGAGAGAGAGAGAGAGAGAGAGAGAGAGAGAGAGAGAGAGAGCACGTGACTGACAGGCTGTTTTGCACCCCTGTTCTCCTGTTCCTCTGTTTGACTGTGGATTAATCTGACAGGCCCCACCTCCTCCCTGCACAGACACAAGCACAGACACGCACGCACACACATTTCTACACACACAAACACACTGTCTGGAACCACAGGCCAAACAGAGGTTCATGACAAGTCCTGGCAAGTCATCCGTAGTGAACTTAATGAGGGTAGTAGAGACCTTGACACACACACACACACACACACACACACACACACACACACACACACACACACACACACACACACACACACACACACACACACACACACACACACAAAGTGCTTGCTATCAAACATGATTATCTTGCTGTTGAGTGAAACAACCAAAACATCATATGAGAAGGCTTGCATCAGGTTAACTCACGCTGCGGCTTGAAATCCATAGCTTCACAAAGTATCACAGCTGAAAAACAAACATGTAGAATACTTTAATCCAGAAACCTCCTTTTTGATAGTTTTTTTTTAACTTATAGGATATAAAGGATTTACAACCTTGTACCTCCTGAGTCAAATGTCCACAAGTCCTACAGTTAAGTTAAGAAGAAACAAGTGTGCATGCATAAAGAGAGAGCAATCATGTTAGTAACTGTGACACCAAAAACAAGGAGTTGAAATAGTGTCATAGCCTCCATGCTGCATTCAGATTTATTTCTGATGCACTTGTTGAAATGTTCAGGCAGCAGTGACATAAACCGCAGTGATTTACCCTAATGAGCACTAGAAAACAGAATAAATCAAAGGAAAAACGGATGAAAATAACAACTGGGGATCACTCATAGTTTTACATCTTTCAAATTGGACGACAATTGGTTTAAAAGGAGTTCAGCATTAAAGGAATAACACGAAAAATAGAGAAAGGGATATATTTAAAAAGTTTCAGGCAACCAAATCATTTAATTTCTTGTTTTTATGCCAGTATTAGTTCCAGTCCCTCCAAAGTTGACCTCAAAAGCCTTCTTTAGTGCTGCTGACATACATAATTTTTTTGTCTCTAAACAAGAGGAACCCAGAGGAACAGAAAAACATTGGGAGGACAACAAGTTCACCGAAGCTGAGTTGCACGACTGCAAGCCAGTCAGCAGAGGGGCAGAGGAAAGTCTAGCACAAGCAGAAAAGCTGGTTCTGTCTGCCATGTGTCTGTTTCCCCATCTGCATGTCTTATTTGGGTTCAGTGACACTGGTTCAAAGAGGGCTAAATGAATTGAGCCACATAAACATGCATTCTTTGATACACAGCCTGTTCTATTACCCTGGTGTCTGGTGACAGAGAGGGCTTGTGAGAAACTGTTAATGTGGTGTCTTTAAAAATGTATGGACTGATAGCACGACCCTTTGTGCAGATTTGCAGACAACTTTTAAGGGCCTGCACTTTTCTGTCACACTTAGAAACTCCGTGGTGGTGGAGAAAGGAGGACTGACTACTCAAGGACCAAATGGAGGAAGGGTCCCTCGATGAATGATGGTAGGATGTTAAGCACTGCCGCCTCACAGTTAAGAAGATTCTGGTTCTCAAGTCGAATCAGGGTCATTTTGTACAGTCAGAATGTTCTACCTCCTTTCTACTGGAGTACGGACAGACCATTTGAAATGTGATAACTTACCGAGCAATAAATAAATATAAATAAGTAAGCTATGCAAATGGCATTTTAGCCATGTGTTTAGCTCTGATGCATTACACTTACCGCAGGCAGGCTCTGGGTTTGAATCCATGTAGGGTCCTCGCAGGGTATCCAATCCTGGACAGGGCCTTTTATGTGGACCCTGGAATTTTCTGACTTTCTCCTACTGGCTTTCATAATACCATGATAAACCAGAAAATAAAAAGACTTTAACAGGTAGGCACTAGAAGGCAGGACATTGGAATGGTGGTTAAGACTGATGGCTCACAGCAAGCTGGATCCAAATTCAAATCCCAACCATGGCCTCCCCAACTGAAGCCAGAATTTCTTGGTGATGGGCGTCTGGACCATGCCTTTAAATTTCACTGTTGTAATGGAAACCAGTAAACAAAAACAAGTAAGCAATGCATGCAGCAAATGTGTGTTGTGGTTAGCATTGACGCCTCATAGCTATCTAGTTCTGGGTTCAAACCCTAGCTGTGGTCTTTTGTCTGATGCCTAGATGCTCTGGCTGCTGCCCACTGTTTCCTAGACCATGTTTTTGAATTACAAAGATGTATTGGAAAGCAAATAAACCTAAAAAAGTAAATAATGCCAGTAGCATGTTGGCTAGTAGGGATTCATCACAGCTAGATCTGGGTTTGAATTTCAGCAGTAGCTTGAATGGTTATTTTCCTCTCGGTTGGGCCTGGGATTAACTTTTGAATTGCCATGATATCTTAAAAAATGTAAAAAAAAAAATGTAAAAAAAAAGACAGTAACAGCTGGGATCACAAATGCAGGGCTGTGGGGTGATGGTTAGTATTGCTACCTCACAGAAAAATGGTTCAAATCTCAACCTCATGCCTACTAGGATTGAAAGTATATTTTTTTACTCTTTCAGCCTAGAACTCAACTCAACTCAACTCACACAGGCATAAAAACAATTAAAACACAGGATAGTAAAACAATAAAAACAATAAATAAAAACAAACCATAAAACACTAAAACAGGAGCAGAGTCTCGTGCAGGGTTGAAAGCCAAGGAATAAGAATGGGTTTTAAGATGAGTTTTAAAAAACTAGAACATTTATTTGAATTGCAATGATTAACTGAAAAATAAATAAACCTAAAGAGATGAACACTGCATGGCAGGACTGAGCTGCAGCAGGTTGGGCTATTGACTCACATAGAGATGGTCCAAGGTTCAGATCCCAGATGGGGGTTATCTGTTGGAAGCAGGAATGATTTCCCTCCTGCCACTGAAAGTCTTGATCATTCATTGTTGTATGGGGAAGTGTGAAAACCTAACTAGGCCAACATTGCAAGACATGCAAGTGGTGTGGTGGTTTGAACTGTTGCCTCACTGTCCCCCCCCCCTTGAAGTTCCATGATGAACTGGAAAGTAAAGAAGCCCAGACAAGTAAGCTCTGCTATGCTGCATATTTGTGCTGTGGTTAGCACTGCCATCTCAAATTGAGATGGATACCTGTTGTTGGGACAACAATGTTTGGCTTTAGACCTTTAAATCATGGTCACCTGCCTTGTCTAACAAGGCAGCAAAAGGGAAGTGATCAAGCAGAAGGACATTATGACCAATATGGTAGTCACCCAAGTTTAATCTATCCAAATCATACATAAAGTAATAAGTCAAAAAAAAACAACAGCTTGTCAGGAGGCAAACATCGTACAGACTGCAGAAAGGGTCTGACAGGGAAGAGGCTGTCTTCCAGGATAAGGAGGCATAAAGAGGGGTTATTGGAGATTAAGTGCTCATCTGCAAAACCAGTTGTAAAACCTGTTGAATGCCTAAACAGTTGAAATGCCAGTTAGGAGCATATATAAAACAATTTTCTTCCTTATTCATTGTTTTATTTAGACTGCATCAGAGTATAGTGTTTCTCCACATTTTAAGGTATTTATTTGACAAGTTTTGCAGAGAGTTAAAGCGCTCTGTTTATTTTATTGCAACTGTAATGCAGGGTTTACTTCTCCTTTCCTCCCTGTACAAATGCTGATGTGTAAAATGTAATAATAAATATGACTCCAGATATTGCTAGGCAAATCTAGCAAGGGAAAGAGATTTTTCTCTCATGTGGTTATTGATCCACAACTTTCAGGGTGCAACACAAAGTAATACTTAATTAATCATTTTCAGGGGTCATTTGAATTATGGAGTTGTGGTTTATAGGAATCGGCTTGGGTTGTCGCATTAGTATCCAATATGGCATTTTTTCAATAACCCTGCTTACACCTGCTTTTATTGACACAACATGAAAGTTTGCAGAATTGTGTAATGCTTTTGCAACATCACTATCCTGTGAAATGCTCCTTTATTCCGACAGGAAATATAACATTACTCAAGAAGTCAGGTTTTCTTTTTCTCTGATTTTCTCACAGATTTGTTGCTGCATTTAAATCCAGAGTCCACCACAGACTCCCTCTTAGTTTTCCTGCTCCCTGCTCTTGTCTAATGCTTTCTATTTTCTTTCTTTTTTTCTGGAGTCCTGAGACACAGTGACCCACTTCCAGTTCCTTCCTCTCTCCACAGTGATGTGTATGTGTGCAAATGTTAAAGCTAACGGTTTTTGTTTTTGCTGCATTTTTGCACCAGAACCCCCCCCCCTCTTCTTTGCACTTTTTTTTCTTTCACCCATACAACACACCCACCCCCACTCTCCCGGCAGGACCCAGGGGAAGGTCCTGTTTGCAAGTGGGAGTGGATAGGGATCTTTGCCATGAGTCATTACCAGGGGACCCCTGGCACTCGGCTGTAACCCTCCTCTGCATGCAAGGAATGCTAGCTAGATGCACTCAGGCTTTAATGAAGGGGGCACTCATTCTGATGCAGACAGCAGAACTTTATGAGAGTTTGATAGACAGCAGGGTGTTGACAAAGACAAGCAGTTTTTGAACTTTTCGAGCATTGTCAGTCCGACCGGAGGACCAGAAAATACCGGTCAGCAGGTTTTTATGAGGTCCTTTTCCCCCCATTTATTATTTTTTCTTTTTTAGGTGTGCAAGCTGCACTTTGGGGCTGTGGAAACATTTACAGGCACACAGGACTCTGGCTCTGAAAAAAACTCTGTCATTAAACATGCATGCACGTACTGCAACCTGTGCTAGACCTATACCTGCAAAATCATTACAGCATTAAAGTAAAACAAAAAAGTCAAGTTATGTTTTTCCTTTTTTCTTTCTTTTGTCATCTTTTCCTCTTGTTGTGTCTTTGGCCCTTCTTGACTCCAGGCTCTCCTCCCTCTTGTTTTTCTCCCTCATTCACTCTACCTTCCCCCATGGCTGAGTCTGGCAGGGCCACGGGTTCAAAGACGTGCAAGCACCAGAATGTAGGTCAGCCATTGGTGCTGAGTTACCGATTAGAAACAGCTGTGCGTTTGTGGGCCATTCTCTCTGTCTGCTGAGGCCAGCAGCCATCGCAGAGCCATACTGAGCTAGAACTTCACTGTTCACACTCCCCTCCTGCTCTGAAACTCCTGCAGTTTGTTCCACTTTCCTCCCCTAAAAATGATGAATAAGGGAATTGCATGAGGACTTAGGGGTTTGGGTCAACTCTTATGAAACGTGCCCTTGGATTTAAATGCAAACCAATCTTGTTAAGCTCATCCATTGCTGCTGTCCGTATCTTTGCATGCAGGAAAATAAAACTGTGCTGGCATGTTTCCGTCTTTCTTTACATGCATGTTTTCTTTCTTGCTCCTCTTTTGATGCCTTTATAAATAACACCCAGGAGGCTCATTGCCCTTCTTTTCTCAAAGCTCTGAAAAACAGCCGGGCATATCTGTGGTTGGGCCTATTGTTTCTTGATGAAGACATTGCTCAATGCAGAATGTGCTTCCCTCCTGCTGCTCTGAACAATAGTTGATATGTAAAATTAATCAACCAGCAATTGCCTGAGCTGAAGCAAAGCTGTGGTAGTCCTGAAGTTAACACTAATACTAGCATGTCTGGATTAGCCCTCTTTGCCCCTTCAGACCTGCCCCTAATTGCCACCGCTGGTTTTTATATATATATGTATACACACACTGCACCTTGAGCTAATTAAGTGCCAGGGGCCACTGGGACGCCACCTGTCAGAGACCTCAGTGTGTTTGTGTATGTGTAGCAAGAAAAGATGTCTTATTTTTCAGAGGATTGCCGTTGATACCAATCCCCACATGACACAAGTATGCATAGGACCCCTCCCTACTAGTGGTGTTTTCCAGAGGAGGAAAACACCACTGAAGTCACATAGGAGGAGACTGAAGCAGTGGAAGAGTACAGCGGGCAAAGAGCCCTGATGACTCTTCACAGGACCCTTTAAACACCCCTCCCTCCACTGCCAGCTCAGCACCGGATATGAGCCAAACCCTGAACCTTGCAGCTGTGGGCCTGAAATGCCAGACGGGCAAAAATAATGCACACGGACAGACCCAGACACCCAAACACACACATCCACATATAGAACAGTCACAATGCAAGTATGCGTGCAAGCATACAAAGAGTATAAACAAAGGCTCTCATGCAGCCAGTCTCAAAAACACATGTCAAAGAGTGTGTATGAGCCCGTTAGATGGCTGTAATTACAGTGCCGTGTTGTCTCTGACATTTGTCCCTGCCACGCCTTTTAACCACTTGTGAGTTGGCTGATGAAAAGCTTAAGTCAGGCATGTTAGTAATGCAGGTATTCCCTCACACACGCGACTAAGTATTGGTGGGACATGTATATACTTTGTTTTTCCAAAGCTTTTGAAGACCAACAAAGTGACTTAAAATATGGCTACATATTGAGTGAACTTTACTTATTATTTATTCTTATTATAAGCCTGAGTGTGATGCGTCTCTTCCACTGGGTGTTATTGTATTTTCTTCCCAGGCATAATAAGTCATATTTTGGCAAGAACACAAATGTGCGATTTCAAAGCGGATTATGATGCTGAGGTGGTTCCAAAGGTTTCTGTTTGGATCACTAGTTTGACATTTCTGCTTACCTACTAGGAAATGGATGAGAAGTTTGAAACCATATAGTTAGAGCTCTGAGCCAATTAGCTTACTCACGTTAGCATGAAGTCTAGTGGCAGCAGCATCATAATACTTCACTCTCATTAAAAGTTAAACTGTGTGCTTCATTTGTATACATTTTGAGTTATATGGATGTGTTGGAAGATGTTTTCCTACATGCAAAACCTATGGTTTGATGCTCCTCCCCCCTTCAACTACATAATTCAAAATGAAATGTCAAACTCACCACTGCTCTGTAGAAACTGCAGAAGAATTGTCCCTATTACTAGTTAAGTTGAGTAAACTCCACTGCAATCTTACAAAAAAAAATTAACCACTGCAAAATTGTTGAGTCCTGTGACTTCGCTGACCTCATACAGGTTTTTAAGTAATGGAGGGACCTTCAGCACTGGGAACTGAATTGGAATCTTGAAAAACAGCTATACAAGCTTTCAATAGAGATTTGTCAGAGTTTGCACTGATTGTCACTGGAACTGATGAAATCTTTAGGATTTCTCCATTTACAGATGTCATAATCATACCTCAACATCTCAAGCTGTGAGTGTAATTGCAAATTTGAAAATGCCTCAAGAGAGCAAGTGTGGAAAATAATTTGCTGCACACGTAATCAGGTATTTCAAGTCAGTAGCCACATGAAGGTCTCTTTGCTCAACACGTTGTTTCCTCAAAAGGCTCACGGTCTGCATGTAAGCAGTCCCCTTTCCAGCTCTAATTGGCAATGCCCTGATTCTGTTATATACATGTGTTTCATCATTTTATAACTGATAGCTAGCAGAGCAAAGAATGGAGTGGCGGTTTGATTGTATGGAGGAAAAGGCTTGGTGGTAAATACATCTGTTGACATTAAATGACACAATTAGCCAATATAGTTTTAGAATACAGAATATATGCTATCTTAAATGCTATCTAAAAGGCTGTGGGGGGCACACATGGATGCATTGTAGGATATGTTTGGCCAACTTCATATTCATTAAAAAAATACATAATTTATAAAAGGGTTTTATTGGTCCTATAGACCATGGTTCTTGAGGTGGTTGTGAGACAGAAGGCAATTAACATACTATGGTTACATAAAGACTTTACAATGCAACACTAAAATGACTTTAACATCACAAGCATATAAAACTTTGAAATGTTGATTGAAAACCATTCAAAGCTAATTTGAAGCCAACAGAAGGGGACTGTAAAGACAGACATCAGTAGTGTGAAACTTAACTCACCACAAATCCTTAATTTTTGTAGGTTTACACTTTGGTTTGTGTACAGGAGATGTGAAGCATCGAACTTTAATCTTTTTGTAGATGTTTATGTTACTTAGTTAACGTACATTAGCGAAAAGGCCAGAACCAGCATTATGACATGTAACTTCTCTCTAAACCTCAAATTGATGTATTTTTACATATGGTTTGTGTTCAGGGTTAATTTTTGAGCCATAAAAGTGATTCAGCAGGTAGATATTTTCTTGGAATTTGACAGCAAAGTAGTTTGATACCTTTCCTAGCTCCTTTGAAGCTTTATGCTGTGATTCCTCAAACACAGGTTTTTGGGTGGAGTGTCACTGCAAGCTGAATGCACGGAAGCAAACTAAACAAGTCACAAAGGTTACAAGCAAATGGACACCAGGGTTTCATAAATCCAGACATCCTGACGAGGATTCTCAGCGGAATATCAGACCAAACCAGGACAGGAGCTTCAGGTCGCTTCTTGTTTCATGTACAAGTAGCTATGGCTTTTCCTTCTCCAGTATTCATCCATTATTAGTAGAGAAGCACGTCCACTGGTGGGTGGTCCGTCACCATCTCTCTTTGCTGCCCACCCACAAGAGCAGATAGGCCTGGTTTGCTATCTTATAGAGAGGATGTTTGTTGTTAGAGACCCGCTGTTTGAGTGTATGAATTAGCTCAAGTTCACCAGTTGCCATGGTCACGGATATGGTTGTTTTATTTGAGCCCATTGAAACACATGCACACATCCCTGCCCCCTCTTAGACCAAGTTGAGGGTTGGGGTCTGTGTTTCAGTCTGCTGGGATTTTTCTTACTAGTTCATGAACATTGATCGAACATTAAAGTTTAAAAACACAATGAGTCAAAACTGAGAAAGCCTGACTTTGTGTTTGTGTTTTGATGATTTTTTTTACAATGTCCACATTGTCAACAGCAACACAGCGCTGTGCACTCATGCCTTAATATCACCTGACTTGCCTGTTCCTGTGAGGACCATATGCCACAGCAACATGGTATCATCATGTGAGCACAGGAGAACTAAGACTCAGTCGCCCTGCTGCCACACGGATGCAGAAAGGCAGAGGAACTGAAGCACCTGGGAAACTGGAGAGAGTCCAGGTGACCAACGCCAGAGGCAGAAAACAGTGCAGGAGTATCTCAAGTGCAACCGAAGAGGTTGGACCACAAGACTGAAACATAAGATAGACAAATAGTTTCCCACCTCTTGCTGTGTGAACAGCCGTCTGCTCCTCATGCAAAAAGCAAACACAGAATGCAGGAAGAGACACAGATGGGACAATGCATGGGTGGACAGGGAGGAAAAAATAGCATTTAAAGGGTTTTTATGCACATGCACAGATGCATCAAACACTGCTATGAGGGTGACAAGTAAATTACAAACAGAGCGCCAAATATGTCCAGTCAGCTATGTGCAAATTGAAGGAGCAAAACATATGGTGCAGGAAAAATGACAAGTGGTGGCAAATAATGCACTGGACTTACACAGTTTTTAAAATGCTGCTCATACTTAGTCGACCTATACACACCGGTGGTTGAGCTCAAGATTTAGTTAACCCCATTTATCATCTGTTAAACTCATTTTGTCTGTCCTCATGTGCCCCTAAAAACCACCAAACTGTGATCTCAGAATATCTATGTCATGTGCTCATCACACATGCTGAGATAAGCATGGCTTGTACTAGATATGACTCAAACAAACGTGACAGGCAGCATGTTGAAAGCTGACAGAGTGAAAAAAAAACAGAGAAAAAAGAAGCTAACAGACTCTTGTAACCAACAGAAAAGGAAATTCAACATTGCCGGGTAAATTGTGAACATAGAGTGCATACATGTTATTTTAAGGGGAATGCCAGCACTGAATTCACACAGGTGTGTGTCTGCATGAGCAAGGACTGCCCTTTACATCTGTGATATTCTGATTAGGGAAAGCCTACAAACAGAGGTTTGAAGCCTGGCAACGTCAAAGCTTTCATGTCAGGGCTGAGATGAGTGTGAGGCTCGCAGAAGTTTTGCGATGAGATGCAAACTGTCAGCTTTACTATGACAGCACCCAGCCTTAATATCACAACAACATGATGCAACACAGTCCTGAAAACAAAACGAACAGCAACTCTTTTTGCTTGTTTGCCAAGACACATTTCTTGTTCGTATCAACATTTTGCCAAAGAATGGAATGGAATAATAAAAGTCGCTTTTATGGAGGGCTGTAAGGTATATTAGCAAACATTTGGTCATGTGATTGTCTGTTTGGGTAAGGTTGTAAAGTAGGTGTATAGACTTAACCCTTGTTGTGTACACACCCCACCTCGCCCTGTAGAAATGTTTTCCAGACAGTCTACCGGTATTTTTCTGCTACGTCACCGTCCATGACACACAGGATGTTTTGGAAAATGAGGGAGGATAGGAAGATGATGGGACATGTTATTTGAGTGAGTAAAGCTATTTGTGTCATTGTCTGATATACGCAACCACGTGGATTATTGCATCAAGCTGAATGGAAAATTATTAATTCAGGTGTGATGGGACAGAATTAGTCTTCTGATCATGACATGTTCATTGAAAACCAATCAGATCTTGCTGATGCTAATACGATGTGACCTCTGTGCAGTTTCGGCATGAATGCTTGGTTTCTGATCTTAGTTTTGTAATAGGCTTTGACTCTATCAGCTCAGGGCTTTAGCATCTATTTCAACGCAGACAAGACCTGCACAGCTTGATTTGTATTTAAAAGAAGCTTTGAATCCTTTAATGATAATCTGATCCCAGGCCTGTTGTTTGTCCTTTATACAGTAACACAAGAACATACAGAGGCATTAACAAGTCTAATCCTGATTACATGTGAAACCAAAATGGCGGAAGGAAGACTTCAGTGACTGACCTTTGGCCTAGAGGATGGAGGGGAGCCTGCCTACACATGGGAGGAAGATGCTCAGTAAACAATCAGGGTCAACAAGATGAACAACTCCCGGTCTTTGTGATCGCTCTCCCTTCATCTCTCATTAGCTTTCTTGATTAACAGCAGAGCTAGCGTCTGTAGATTTGGATCTTAAGGGACAGTCTTCATGACAGGGGGGGGTCAAACGTAAATGACACAAACTTGCTCCAGACTTTTTATTGTTGTCTTAAAAGACCAGGAAACTCAGTAAATCCGAGTCTCCGGCTGTTTATTGTTGAGGACAAGTTTACGAGACACAAGCCTGACTTTAAATGCACAGAGAAAGACAGAGGAGTCTTGTCTGAAACTCCTTCCAGCCACATTTATTTCCTAGGAAACATCACTTTGATTGGGGGGATTATCGCTCAGTGACGGCCTGTTGAGGCTCAGGAAGCAGAGAACATATGTTGCTGATATTTTCTTCCTGTGTCATGCCCTAATAATGAAAACCGACCAAAACAGGAAAATACAACCTCACATTTTAATTCCAGCAATGCAATTCTTTTAAATGAATGAGTGCTGCAGTGTTAACTGAAGAGGAAGCATTTTACATCTTTAATTCTTACAGACAAGCCTGTTTATTATATCCATTATCACAAGTACATACAGAGGGTCACTGCACAGAAGAGGCCTTATGGTGGTTTGTGTAAAATGTGACTCCAAGTTTGTTTCTATTATCGCTCAGTAGTAAACAGAGGAAAATAGGAAATGAGACGTTTTTGTAGGTTACAGTGAGGCAGCCTAAAATACCATAATAAAGAAGCCTGCAGTTTCAGTTCGGGCTGATATATTTAGATTCAAGGCCAACAAAATAGTTCCCCAAAGAATAAACATGGTGTTATTCTCACAATTATCACAAATACGTATTACTGATAGAGGAGAGGCCAGCATGCTTGTTTTGTACTGACAAATATAAACTACATAACAGAACAAAGCACAAAAAATCCAACTCTTAATGTTAAAATCATGATCAAGAGCTATTTTGACCCAAATATCCAAGCCCATAATGCTCTGTTTGCAGATTTTGTCCACAATGATTCTCACGGTACCGTTGGCTACTGGTGAGATGTACAGGACCAAGATGCTTCCCAAAGATGGGGCATGAGATGGGGGAAAAAGAAAGGAAGAAAGAGTGGAGGCAGAGTAGCCATTTGGCTGACAGGCCTGAGGCAATGAGCGATGCAAGGCCTGAGCCACTATGATCAGAGAGCATGCAGATGATAAGTCTATAAATAGAAGCATGCAGCGGGAGGGACAAAGGCTATTTCCCTTCATAGGATGCAAAAGGGTGGTTGAATATCTGTGGTATAAGGAGCACTTTAGCACGGATCTGGTTATCATAGCATTTGTTTCCCATTTTGACCCGATGACATAAATCACACGAGAATGATGACTGAATAAAATTGCAAGATTATTTACTCATACATCACCAGATAAAATTAATATGAGCAGTTACATCCAGTATTTCCTATTTATCTGTAGGAAAAATTGCCAGTAAAACACTGATTTCTGTATGTTAGATATACTTTATTTGATAGATAAGTTATTTGATCCCCCATGGAGAAATTATTTTGTTACAGCAGCTTAAAACACAGGACAGGGGAATACAACGATGTACTTACATAGATAAGAAATATAATAAAAATAATGATAGTAATGATAAATAAACAGAATAAAATAAAAATAGAATAAAATAAAATATGGCAAATATTACAGATATATACACATTATGTACACTTCTATCTGACGAATAGATAGTGATGTAAGTTATTGCACAAGCTAGTTTGCAGGCTGAAATCCAGGAGTCTGAGTAGATTAACACGCATTTTACAAAACCAGATGATTTGCAAGCCTTTTTACATTCTGAATGAACAGAGGGTCTGCCTTCTTTCATTTCTGCTTGTTCAGCATGCACAAACCGTATTAACCTCCTTCTTTACAGATTCTCTGCTAAAGTCATCACTGTAACTGAGCCGATTGTCAAACCATGTCACTGCATATTTGCAGCATGTGCAGCAGCACGTAGAAACAGCACAGGGTGAAAGAATGCTCAGAAAAACCCAACCTCTGTGAGAATAACATGCACACAGTGATGAATGCTTGCTTACATAAAAAGATCCCTGCAGGGTCAAGGTCAACTTTCTAACAGGATTTGCTAGATTGCATTGACCCCCAATGAGGTCAAACAAATGTACACACCAAAACCTGAAGAGAAAAAAAACACACCATGTGACTTCATAAACTCTGCTACAATCTGAACAAGGCTACAGATGTTCAAAGTTTGGAGCCAGATTGAATCTATGTCACTGAGATAAGAAGTGAAATAACTTGCCCTTTAATTACCCGAGGAAGGTTCATGAGCTGTAGCCTAAACATGCCAACAGGCTTGGCCTGAAAAAAGAAGTAGCTTAGTTGTTGTGAAACACTCGCACTGCTAGTGTGTCAGTTATATTCTCAGTATGACTGTGCACCAGCTTCAACGTCTGAAACAAGGATGTAGTGAGGCTAATTTGGGCTATGTTTACTGTGTCCTCACGTCACTATGCAGAGCGTACATGCAGGCAGGACAGCAAATAATGGTCTCCTGGTAAAAGCTATCAAACCACCTCATACATTAATCATTGTTTTCTATTAAAAACGAGTGACACGCCAAAAAAGAAAAAAACATCTCCCCTATTTGAATGTGTAATAAATTAAAATTGCATGGGAGGAGTGATCATTCATCATCTCACTTCAAGCAGCTTGCCTCTCAAGTGGGTTTTAAAAGGGCTAACAAAAGCAAGCTAGCACAGCATGGAAACCATGCGCAGGATCTAGTTTGCATCACAGCAACAATGACCCAATAAATTACAAATAAAATGTGGTTTCTGCATGGCTTTAGTGTGGAGGACTACATGTAATAATATTGTCTTACATCAAATTCAACACAATTAACATTTTCACGAACCTTCCAGGGTACACAGAAAAATCAAACTGCTCAAATCCAACAGTCTTGCAGAAAAACTGTCTTCTTATACTAGCAATTCAAAGTTTTGTTAAAATGTGATTATCAGGGGTCATTTTGGAGGATACTGATTATGGTGAATGTTTGTTATATTTTTTACAACCAAAAATGCTCAATAGGGTAGTCTTAATATTAGAAATACTCGTAAAATTTTAATTTTAGCTTGCTTTAAAAACACAGCAACATAAAACAGATAGAGGTCAGCTTCATACATATGGGTGTACCATCTACAGTATATTTCACACTTGTTTGGCTGTTATAATCATGCACAGCTTTACACATTCCACTTTTGGTCTTATTTGTTCATCACTCTTGCTCATGTGTTTTTATGCACAAAGGCTGATAGCAACAGATGCAACTTGCAATTTTAGCTGTCGGAACTCTTGCAATCTATGATAAACTACAAGGGCCCCATGAGGATCCTGTGTGACACTTATTGCCAGTAAAGTACAACAAAAAACAATGTTTGTGGCTCTGGTCCTGAGGGCCTTTTGCTCATCATTCACACTTAAAGTCACTTCCCTCTTTTGAAATTTCTTCAGAAGTTTCCTGCAATCTCAGGCGCAAACATCTGGCTGCTAGCAATATCAGCTGCCTGCCATGCACACTGAACTACATTATATTCTGCAGCACTCATGCTGAAATACCCATAACTCTTCCATCACACTTCCAAGTGACAATTAGCTCATATAACCTCAATTCGGCTACAAGCACACAGCTCAGGGTTCTTTCTGTGAAATGTGACGTTATAGGCTTGATTGTTATGGATCTGTCATCTGAATTGAAGGGCTGAAACAGAGTCTAGATCCAGCAGGAGCTGACATCCACTCGAGTCACATGACAAGGATTTCAGTCAGGCCTGAGTCATGGATCTGATGACATTAAAGTTGATTCAAGAAAAATAAAAAAAGACTTGCAACTGCACTTTGACTTTGACACCAGTGACTTGTGACTTCACTTGGACTTTGCCTTTCCAGTTGGAGAATGTTTCATATTCCCCTCAAGAACATTAATTACATATTTTATTTGACTTATTCTTTCTGTCTTTCTCCTCTAACAATTTGGTGTAACAGCAAAAGGAAAGGTCTGTTTAGTTTTGCAGACAAGCAGACATACAACATATTATCCTTAGAGTTATAACACTAAACTAAAACAAATTTGAGACAGCTTACAAAAAATGGACAGACTAGATGCCAAAATAAACCAAATATAGTGAAAGAAGGCAATTAGTTGACTTACTGAAATTACTTCATTGGACAACAATGCATGTAAATTAATTTACTGTGTACCAGCTTATTCATCTTATAATAAACAACACATTCTTGTTACTGGTGAGTCTACAATTTAACACGCAAGCAAGGCATACCTAAATTGTATGTTGCAAAAGTTATTAATGTGTTATACATGCTGTATAAAATGTAGAGTAATTTATAAGACCAGCCAATAAATTAGAAAATAAAACTTCTTGCACAGTTCAACTGATGTCACATCGTGGAACGCTCTTCCTGTAAATATTCGCTCAGCTGTCTCTGTTGTCACTTTAAAAATACTCTTAAAGACACATTTATTTAAACAGGCCTTCAACTCACCTTGTACAGACTAATGTTTTAATTATGCTATTGTCTGCTTCTTTTACTGTTTTATGATTTCATTATAATGTTTATGATTTCATTTCAATTTGAATATTTGTCCCATGAAGCACTTTGTGATTTTATTCTATGAAAGGTGCTATACTAAATAAAATTGACTTACTTACTTACTGACTTACTTACTTAATTAATTACTTACTTACTTACATCAAACATTGAAAATTAAAACCTTGACAATTTTGTGTAGGGTGGATATTTAGTTGCAGGAGATTGATTTCACTTCAGCTGTCATATCAAAACCTGAGACTTATGTGTGACCTGCAGCAATGACTGTCCCAGTTTTTGGCTGCTTTTGAATTAATATTTTGTTTTTAAAATGCATGCCACTATCTCTACACAAAGTGCTTCAGAAATTAAGCCGGGCTGGTGTTTTCAACATTTAAGTTTCCACTGCGGTGTCCCTAACACCTTGCAAATTACGCTGATGCTTTATAAATTGTCAGACCTCATAAACCAATTCAGTTTCTGTAACCCAAGACAAGACTTTCGTGATGACTGGGACAGGAAATGAACACAAAAGCTGAAAACTCTGTGGATCTTTCTGCCATTTCACATTATCTTGTGAGAGTATCGTACATATAAAGCAGCCTTGATGGCTGAATGGCTTTTGTTTACTTCACGGTCCAAATCCGAAAGCATACTTTTTGAGAAGTTATCAAATTTGGCAACTCAAACAACACCCCAAGTTCAACTCTGACCCACGCCCAGAATTCACCCCAGCCAATCAGAGCTCGCTTGTATTCGTGACAAACCAATCAGCTACAAGGGGGGCGGGCACCTCAGTCTGTTGCTAGGGCATGTAACTGATGACTTTTGGTGCGTTAAGCCAATCAGATCACACCTCATCAATTCAGGCCTCCTGATAGGGTGAGACATACGGAAAGACTCCGCCTCTTGGCTTTTCTGATTGGACAAAGCTGCTATCATTCACGTTCTCTGAGTTTTAGTTACGTGCTGTTGATACTGTAGTTTGGAGTCACCCAGACTTAGAACTGAATATAGCGGCTCACATACATCGATCTGAACACTTTTTAAACCTTCATCCCAAAGTCTCATGACGTGTACATTCATGTAAATAGAGTCCTTCTATTTTTATAACAAGACAACGACAAGATGGAACTTAATTCTCTTTTAATTCTGCTGGAGGCTGCAGAGTACTTGGAAAGAAGAGACAGAGGTATTTTCCAGCTACATTGACAAGTTGACACGATTTCTAGGCTAACTTTGTGAATGGATGGCAGCTAGTTTTTATTTTAATCTATCATAATGTGAAGTTGTGTGTGTGTGTGAACGTGTCCTGTCATAGTGCAGGTATGATGTCACTTTACAGACAATAGGACATAGAGCAGACGATGATGGGTGCACAACTCGACATAAATGTAATATTGATACTATTTAAAGTAGATCATTTATTTATGAAGTGTGTTTGCATGTAGTTCCATGTAGGGCATGTGTTATGTATGCTGTGGTTTTGAATATAAGCTCTTCGGAAATGAGTAAACAAGAGTGACATTGAAAATATGAGGCAGTATCGTGATGACAGATAATCGTGCATTGTCATATAGCATGATTCGACTACATTGGACGGTGCTGACGGCTGTGCAGTGCACATTATAGATGTATTGGGAGCAATTGCATTCATGATCGATCACGTTGTTTCCCCCTCTTGATGACACGTTATAGTCTCTACAGCTTTGGGTATTTTTTTTTTGCCAAATGTTTCTTCTTTTAAATATCCTTTCATTGATTTTGTCTTTCTTTCTATAGAGGCAGAACATGGCTATGCGTCTGTTTTACCATATAGTAGCGACTTTTCCAGAAAGAAAACGAAAGCATCGCCTATCTCCAGAAAAGCTCAGAACAATAGGTAATATATAACCCTTGCTTTCTTTTGTATTTACCACGAAACACACATATATATACACACACATACACTGACACACACACATATATGCAAGAGGAGAGCTGTTTTCATGCACACTGCCATCTTTCTGCTGCCTGGGTTGGGCTCTCTCTCTCTCTCTCTCTCTCCTCTCTCTCTCTCTCTCTCTCTCTCTCTCTCTCTCTCTCTCTCTCTCTGTTTTGGTCTCTCCAATAAACACTGCCACGCGTACACTGTCAACTCTGCTGCTGCCCCCTCTCTCTCTTTCTCTCTCTCTCTCTTTCTCTATCTGTTTCACACACCTACAACCCTCATCATGCTGAGAAAAAAAACACACACACCACACATGCACACTGCCATACGTTTCTGCACCCCTGTCTCACACTGTTGTTGTCACATGTGGAAACCTTTTTAAAAGTCTCGTTCTCATGTGGTGTGTGTGTATGTGTGTATGAAGTGATGTTGCATGAAAGTAATCGTCTCTAACTCAGGGGGTCCCCTCTCGTCGACAATCAACCATCTCCTCCCGGCTAACTAGCCTACATGCCGGTTTCGCTTTTTGTGGTCCGACCGGGCCACCGTAGGTCATAGTTTCTGAGCATGTTATTCCTTTACATACTCTGCTCATTGAACTTGAATTAAGGCGTTACTCATGAGTTTGACCCCACTTTTATGATGTCAAAGTCTGCAACTTATACAGACATTGCTGCAATTAAGACTATAAACTGACACAGGAGTGTATTACATAAGTTATTTGATTTAAGTTTCAGTTTCGGTTTAGTGGAGACTTAAAAAAAAAAAAAAAAAAACATTTAAATGCAGGATACTTAACTCACATCTGTAAGATTATAAAAACTTAATCAGCTAAAAGGCCACAAACAGGCTCTTTATTTTAAAGCACATCCCTCTCTCTGTAAGCAAGCTACCAAACCTTCACCTATCTTACAACTTGATCCCAGGTTGAATTTCTGAGAAAAGTGAAATTCCTAATAGGCTATAATGTTCCAGTGGCCTCTCAAACCCCACGATTTATCCAACTATTAATCCAAAAGCATCCAAATTTGTTAGCTTCTTTGACTAATCTTTAACCTGACTGATCCTTTCAGTTTGTTTCTAAGTATTTCACACCATGTGGACCTCCACTGTGTTGCCCTGAAAGAGGGTTTGCATTGATTGCATCAGTGTGTGACACACCCTCATCAGGAATCCCTCTCTTCTGACACAGCATGACCCCAATTTGGGGCCTTTTACATGCTAGGCTGAATGCATGCAAATATCTTGTCTGCAGGATTAATCTGCAGGTGTGTAACAATGAGCTGCCTTAACTACATGTGTGTTTAGAGAAACCTTGTCTTCCTCAGCTCAGTTCTATTCCCAACAGCACTTGCACACCAAGATCTAATGGAAAAAGTAAAATTTCCTGTTGGCTAATATTAGTTTGGGGAAGCTCGGCGAGCACCATTTCCTCAGTAGTAAGTCTGAGAGTTACGTCAGGGCATGTACCACTGGTTGTGTACTCTACTGCCATAACAACACTTCTTTATAAAGTGTAGAGTTTTAAAGAAACAACTGAGAACACAGCCTTGTCCACATTCTTTACATACACACTCAGAAACACTCACTTATTCACAAGCTTCTCTCTCTCTCACTGTGTGTGTGTGTGTGTGTGTGTGTGTGTGTGTGTGTGTGTGTGTGTGTGTGTGTGTAAGGGTGTGTGT
The DNA here is from genome assembly GCF_009762535.1 of Notolabrus celidotus. Lineage (NCBI taxonomy): Eukaryota > Metazoa > Chordata > Actinopteri > Labriformes > Labridae > Notolabrus > Notolabrus celidotus. The sequence continues at coordinate 23,937,569 of NC_048278.1, read as the reverse complement.
GAGGATGTGGCAGGTGGGTGTGGTGGTTCAAACAGACACTTCAGCACTGTGACAAACACCAGCCCACCATCAGGCTCCACACACCACACCTGCTTTTCCCTCTTTTTTCTCGTCACAGCGCTGATGGCAAAATCCCCAATTCCCTTTACGCTCACCCACAGCTCTCATACATTCTCCCCCTTTTTTTTTTTTTGTAAGAAGCATCAACAGGATGCCGGGGGGAGGGAAATAAAAACATGTTTCATGTTTGAACTTAAACCCTATTTTCACTTCAACAGAGGCTGGCTGTTAGCTAAAACAACTCACAATGATTTTCTTTGTTGGAGCAATAAACTGAAGCTATGATTTCTGAAATCATGATCACGTCCACAAATTAAAGTGGATAACATGTTTTGCCATGGTGCAATGTTAAGGGCGTGTGAAAAAAGATACACACACGGGAGTCTATTTCTGAACACAGAGAGAAAAAACCCAGGAAAGGTTTACTTTGAAAGTCGTGGGCTGTTGTTAAATCTGAATGTTTCTATAAAAAAAAAAAAAAAGGGAAACCTGGAATTTAACTGGTGAGAGTTTTCCTGCTTCACCTCCCTGTTACTGAAGGGATGAAATTAAACTTAAATATAGCGCAAATGAGAAGAAAACCCTTCTTTTGTATCCTTGAATTCCCTGGAAAAGCAGTGACACACACACACACACACACACACACACACACACACACACACACACACACACAGAAACACACCTACACACATACACACACAATGTTCTCTGAGGGTAAACTCCCACAGTCAATTAAAAGGGTGATACCAGGCAAATGTAAAGGCCTGCGATCATCAGAGTCAAGTTTATGACAGCTCACCAGATTCCTTTGCATGCCACACCATTCCTTTACATAATAGGTAAAGGTGTGTGTGCGTTAACCTGCTCTTATTACAGGTCTGTGAGCATTCCCTTCCTCTGCACTCTCCTGTATGATTTCCTGGTCGTGCCCTGTGCTTTGTCTGGCAGGTTTTCCCCTAATATGATCAGGTCTGAATAGCAGCACTTCCTCCTATGTCTGCCTCTCATTCAGGTTAACACACCAGGTTAACAGGTTAACAGCAGCAGTGTGACATTCTGGGTTCATTTTGTGCAGACACGACATTACCCAAGTCGCACTGTAACCCTTTTTTGGTGCTGCTACCTCCTCCTCCTCCTCCTCCTCCTCCTCCTCCTCCTCCTCCTCGTCCTCGGCCCAGCTGTGGGAACCACTGCTTCGCCAGCACAAGGGCTCTCAAACTGTGGAAAAAAAACGAAAAAAAAAAAACTGAAAAGGCTTGTTGTCAGTCTGGGCCTTTGTCGCCACTGTTTTTGTTTTTATTGCCGTCGTATCCATGACGGTCTCATGAACAGAGGGCCTGTTTCAGACGGACTGCAGTGCCCTCGATGCACACCCCTGATAGGGACTCTCCTCGTAATAGCCCACACGCTGAGGAATTTCTTCAGCAGCTACTAGGCCGCCAGACGTCTGAGTGTGTTTTTAGCCCGCGTGCACGCTGCTTTTAAGCCAGCGTGCAACAACAACAACAGCAGCAGTGTGTGCGCATGCTGTTTGTATGTGTGAGAGCGGGTAGGGGGAAGGAGGAAAGGAGGGAGGGGTGGTGTTGTGCAGTGTCACAGCTCTCTCTGCTCTCTCTCAGGGTAACTTTTGCCCTGTGCTGCACGCTTGCTGGCAAATGTCCCACGTACATGCAGAAAGATTTGAAAACTAGACTCTGTTTTTGCACACTTGTCATAGATGTCTGTCTCTGATATGTGTGGAAGAGCATTGTGTGGCTGTTTTGATGTGCTAAATGTAGAAAACACAGCCTGTTATGAATGGATACAACTTTATTCTAGCATTACAAACCTTTAAAGCCACAGAGGGAAGAAAGAAAGAGAGAAGCGAGGAAGAATCAAAGCCTCTCTTTGATGTGTTTACTCCCTTTTCCTTTCTGAACTTCTTGCTGTCATCTTCAGATCTGAGCATTTTCTAATGAAGCCTCTCACCTTGGGATTGTTCACCCCATCAAAATCCTACCTCTGGTGTCACATGATGAGATGCCTTTGTGTAGTACTTTGACATGACTTTAGAGTCTCGCACCCTTGACACTCATCCTTCTTTTCTGTCTGTCTGTTTGTCCTTCCAGATCATCGCACAACGAGCTGGAGAAACACAGGTGAGCTGAAAACTGATGCTCTCCGACACACACACATAAACACACACACACACACACACACACACACACACACACACACACACACACACACACAGACACACACACACACACACACACAAACACACACACACACACACATACACACACTGCTCACGTTTGTCTTGTTTACATGCATGTCATAACAAACTCGTAGAAGGTATGCACGTGACAATTCCCTCCAGATCGGAGGTCATCTTCAAAGAGGTGTATTCAATTAATTCCTCGTGTCATAAAACGGATAATGAGCTGATTTCAAAGCGCACCCTCATGTTGATTAGATCTGTCTCCATTTTACGCTTTGAAACTCGCTGCCTTGTATGTAGAGGGGATTCCTGTCAGTAATGTGATAATCCTGCCCAGACTGACGCTGTGAGCGCAGGCGGGGTAAATTCTGGCCCTGGCTAGTCATTCGTCCAAACTGAGAAGCCCACAGATGGCACAAACACACAAACAAACTCACATGCATCTCACTTAAGCTCACAAATGTTTGTTTTTTCCTCCTTTTTGGGTTACAACTTCCAGTGTTGTGACGCTCCAAAGGGATCCAAAGGGGGCTTCTTTTTTCCCTCAGTCACTACTTTTTTGTCTTTTTTGCTTCAAGGTCTGTTTCTTAAAAACTGCTTACCAGAGAGGATTTTAAAAACAGCTGATGTGGCTATCAGCATGTGAGCAGAGGCTGGGATGGGCCTGTTTTCATTTTTTTTGTATAAGGCTGCATGTGCATGACACACACACTGTCACCCACGTTGAAGGGGCCGGGGTTTGCCAGTCACATGTCTGTGAGGGAGTGAGTAATACCCCGTGTGTGTAGAGCGAAGAGAGAGAGAGAGAGAGACAAGTGGAGACATATTCCTCCTCTGACCTGAGACACACAGAAGAGCCGGGCTGACTCCACTGCAGGTGTTCAGAGGGTTAAAGTTACCTCATGTCCGATGACGGGTGTGGCTGGAGTGACGTCCAGTCAAACTGACAGATGTACCAGGAAAGTTTGTCATAATCAGTTAACACACTTCCCATGTCATCACTGTGACCACACATTTCCAAGAAAGATGTTTCTTTTCAACTCAGAGCTGTGACACGTCTGTGCTGATGAAACATGTGACTTATTTTACTTGTGCATTCACTTTTAGACCGTGATGTAAGAGCTTATAGACGTAGAATTATGTTCAGATGCTCTGACAATACTTCATGTTTATCCATGACTGTTTGCACGGCTAAATTTCTACCTTCTTCTTAGTAATGACAGCCCCGGCAGTGACGAGGTATTATTGTAATCCATTGCAACATCCTGATTCAACCCGTTTGGACCTGCGGCCGAAAATTACACGCTCATTACTCGCACGTACAGGTGTTAAGGGTCTAAACTGTGACTTCAGGCTTTTGCATGGTTATCTATAGTAGCCATGGATGTGGTGTGATGTCTGCTAGAGATGTGTAACCACTTGTATTATGTGCTGCAGTTTTTGATTGGTCAAGAGGAAATGAACAGACAGCAATATTGACCCATTTTGATGCAAAAATGCAAGATGTACGCTGCGTTTAGCTTCACAAATGTGAGGACTTTTTGAAGATTTGATCTCCGTATGTTACATTTTGAATATTTTGTGGTTTTAATTTCATGTTAGGAAAAAAAAAGCACATCAAAGACCTCTCTCTTTTCATTTAACAGGCATTTTTAAATAGTGTTCTAACATTTTTTATGACAAAACTCTGACTGTTATCAGATCTAAATAAAGACTCAGTAAGACATTGACTGAACATCCACAAGAGATTAGCTCCAACCACGCAAGTTCGCCTCTTAACACAATGAATCCGTCATTGTCAGTGTCCTCACATGATCTTTGTCTCTCTGCTGCTGATTCCTAAGAAAACCTAAAGTCTGCAGCAGCTGTCCTGTTCGACCTGTTTTCACGAGTGTGTGTGTGACCACAGAGTCTAATCTCCAGCAGACCCAGTATTGCTTCTAAAAAGGCTCCCACCTCCCTCAGGCCCTGGAACGCCGCTGCAGGGAGGTGGTGCTGCTGTCTGAGGCCTGACTCACTGTCTTTGTTTGGTCATATGCCGGTGTGTTTGGTTCACACTGGTGCAGCACAGAGCCATCCTTGTACTGTACGTTCACGTGGTAGACTAGGTGACTGATTAATGTCTGGTTTCAGCAGAAGGCAAGGATTTTATCGGGAATAATCAAATAGTGGTTTGTGAAAGTTAGTGGGGCAGAGGACACATCTTTATTTTTGTCAATAACTGATCGCCTGTAGTGAAACCAACATTCTTTTTTTTTAAAACCAGATTAAAAAAGTTTGCCACAGAACATCTAAATTTAGCAATTTGCTAAATTTTTTGCTTCATCTGTCCCTTCCTGTGGATCTTACGCATGCTAGGTGTCTCCCATGAAGCTGCCTGCTGCCCTGGCAGCCGCTCACATGGCACCCTGCATATATTTGCGTCCTGTTATCAGAGTGAGACGTCTGGGTGTTTGCCAGCAGCGTCCCACTTGCTCGTCTGTCCTGACTCGACCTGCTTATCTGCTACCGCCTGAGCACAGCCGCCACGGCTCTGTTTAGCCCAGCTCCGCCGTGACTCTGCTGATTTTTTGTTGAAAACATCTTTATCCTCGTCATTACTTTGGCACAGCATCATCAGCCTGACATGTGAAAAAACAAAATGCACCCGTGTGGTCGGCCGCCACTGGCATCGCTTCCTTCCCATTTCTGACTCTGACACCACTTTCAATCACGCCTGTGACAGCTTTGTTTCTTTCTTGAGAAATTACAGAAGTTTTTCTTTTCTTCCCCTGTATCACCTGTTTACAGGAAATCTGAGTCCTGTGCTTTAAAGGGCTGCTATCTGGTATGTTTGTGCCGCTTCCCTCAATTGAAAAAAGGATTTGCAGCTCTATTTTTAACCTCTGCAGACACAAACACCGCCCATGTCTGTCAGGAGCTCTCGCTTTCGTTTCTCACTCGCAAAGTTTGCAGACTGGTTTCTACAAACAGTATTGACTTACAATATATATCACACAAGGTTTACAATGTGCAGGGAGTGTGTGAAACCTACTGAACCTGGCTCTGAATTGACATGCATGTGAGGGACACAGGAGCAGGCGCTCGCTCTGTCACGCTCTAATCTTCTCTCTAATTAAATTTACTCTCCCGGTGTCTTCTACTCCCAGCTGTGATGAATGACTTATTTGGCTTTGAGGACCTCTTTCCCCTCGAGTGAAGCCCCTGTGTGTGTGTGTGTGTGTGTGTGTGTATGTGTAAGCCCGGCTTAGGTGTTTGAGTTATGGCTGTGCGTGTCAGCGGGAGGGAGAGCCCTGAGTCCACAGCCCCTGTTACTTCACCTTCTTACCTTTTACTTCTCATCTCTTACTTTCTCCAGAGACCACATCTGTTTTTTCTCTTATTTTTCCCTCCATTCTCCTTTCCTGGCCTCCTTTTTTGCCCTCTGAAAATGCCTGAGTCAGCAGAAACCCGAGGCAGAAAGGCAGAGCTCCCTGCACACAGAGGGCCTTTATCACTCTTTACTGGTCCTCCTGCTAGGACTCATCCGTGCCTGTCCGTCTGCTTTTGAGGTATAACTCTTCTCTAGTTTATGTGGATGAAAGCCAGGGTTTGATGGGCCTGTTAATCCTGTTGATCTGCATTTTAATGAGGATTATAAACTGCACAGCTATTGTAAACATGTTAAGCAAAGGTCATATCAAGTCCACATCCTGCTTTCAGATGCGTTTCACTTTGAAGAGGTAAACGTCACAGTTTGGGCAAACCGATCAGAAAACATCTTCATTTACTGGTTTCGGTGCAAGTGTGGCATTCACATGCTCACATGATCGCACGTGGCTTAACTTCCTTAAATGTCACACTGCCTGTTACATTCCTCGTGTGTGTGCAGACCTGAGGTCATTAGGCTTGCACGGGCAGCTAATAACCCGCAGTAATGAGTGATCTCCTGTGCATAGGCTGATCATAAAGACACGTGCACACCGTGAACAAATTTGTGGCGACGTGTTTTCAACATGAAACCAGCGAGAGTTGACCTAAGAGTGCTTTAGCTGTGCAGTATGAAAAAACCTCATCACGGTCATTTTATGACTAGTATTCATTTATGAGGGACTGCAAATACGAAGAAAAGAGCAACAACCTAGAAGCAGGAACGATATGCACTTATCATGTTTTGCTGAAGGTTACGGTTAATTCCTTTCTAAAGCACCTCAAAACAAAACCAGTCTTCATCAAGGTGCTTCACAAGAACATATGTTTACACATGCAAGCTTAAAACCATAGACTGTATAAAATATGGACGTGTATCTGTGACGTCACCCATCTGTTTCTGAAGCGCTGTTTTGGGGCCAATCGTAAGACGTAGATGTAAAGACACGGGCTTTGAGCCTCCTAGCCAACAGCTACAGTGTTCCCTCCTGTCAGTCAAGTCAGCTGTGCCTCTCATTGGAAGACTCATAATCTCAATATCTTTGAAATTGCAGCGTTAGAAAAAAATTCACCCCCCGTAAAGTGTGTGTGCCGATGGAGACATGAGCTATCCAGACTACACTTGTTTTTGTACCAGGCTGTAAACATGTTTATTTCTGCTGTAAAGATCGGCTTTTTTGAATTGGTGTGTATGTGGTTTACGGTACTTCCGGAGCCAGCCTCAAGCGGATCCTCGATGACGGGCAGTTTTTAGCACTTCCGCATTGGACCCATATTTTTTTAGACAGGAGGTTGTGTCTAACCTGTATCTCTAGTTAATGGTAAATATCTACTACCCAAATGTAAACAAGCAGAGATGACAGATTAGATCTTGTAGTGCGGCATCTTTGGTGGTATTTTGATCTAAAAAATGGAGATAAAGTTGGATGTAAACACGACTAGAGCAATGTGTAACATGCACACGCAAAACAAAAACCATAGCAGTAATAATCAACAAAAACATACAGTAAACACTTAAAATATTTTATAGGCATTAACATTTTTTTATGCAGTCATCTACTCTCTCTCTCTCTCTCTCTCTCTCTCTCTCTCAACTGTGTAAACTCCACTAACACCGTTACGTTCAGCCAAAAGTCCCAGGACATTTGAAAAGTACTACCTCCCAAGCAGGGGCATTTCAGGGGGGGAGATTATCTACCCTTGAACTAAATTTAGACCCTGCTTCCTCCAGTTGAAACACATGTAGTTCAGGGGTAAAGTCCCTAGTTCCGGGGTAAAATTCCTGCGGTCGAAAAACGTCTTTGGGTCCTTTTATTTCTTTAAATTAGGAGGGATTATTCTAAATGATCAAACCCCTTCACTAACCTGTTAACCTGCAAGAAGGACCAAGGGCTGATGGTGCTAGCTCTGCTATTGTTAGTCACATTCAGCAAACCAATTTAACAACCTTTACCTGCAGTCTGTGATCCCGTGTTTAAAAAAGTCGTGTTTAGATTTAGCTTTCAGTGTGTTATCTTACCTCTAGACTAGTCGGCTAGTTGGAATAGGAAATGAGCTGCTCGAGGAATACCCGAGCAGAGTGAGTTAAAATAGTGCAGCCTGGATGGTCGGCCTGTTGGTGCGTAAATGACTCATTTCAGAAACGGGGATTTGCTGTGGTATTAACAGACAGTTGACACATTTCTGTCCGCCTCAGACGTTCTCTGTTAACCTGAGGACTGACTGGTTTTGTCCAAGTTATTCATTGCAGTCAGTGGACATAGCCTCGGGGCAGACTGGGTTGTAACTTCTCAGAGTCAGTATACGGACAAAGAATAAGAAAGCGGCCACAGCTGGAAGTCAGGAGCAGAGGTCACATGTGGAATTTTGGCACCCTGAGGTCACCGAGCCTTGAGAAACTCACTCAGGTCACGTCTGGCTGCTGTTACAGAAAAGCTTGCGTGTGTACTATCTTGGGATGATTGTTTGTAGATCTATGCTGACTTTTTGTCCTCTGACACAAGAGATACTTTACTGGATGACGACAACTGTGGACCCACATTTCTGTGTTCCTGCTCCCTCTCAGGTGTCTCTGCTGCTGCTGCAGGGTGCACCACATTTCTGTGTCAGTAAACTCGCAGCAGAGCAGAGCAGAGCAGAGCAGAGCAGCTGATGCTCATAAAACAACAGCAGTGTGGGATGCACTTTAACAAGGTGTATGGTTTAGGGGGTTGAGGAAAAACAATTAACCAATTTAGGAAAAGAAATCCTGAACACAGGGAGAAAAGGAAGGTGAGCAAAGTGTATTTCAGTTTGGTCCAAGAGGCCCTGAGGAAGAGAAGGACGCTGAGACATTCTCAAACATTGCCGAAAGGGAAGGCAGTGTAGGATGTGGCTGCTGTGTGTGTGTATGTCTGTGTGTGTGTGTGTGTGTGTGTGTGTGTGTGTGTGTGTGTGTGTGTGTGTGTGTGTGTGTGTGTGTGTGTGTGTGTGTATGTGGAGCAGGCAGCTTGAAATTCAGGTCAGCAGAGTATGCACACATACGCTGGAATGTAGAGTTAAGTAAGAGAGGCGGTTAAGGGGGAGAGCGTGTGTCAAAAAAACGAGCAGACCAAGGAGAAGGTCTGCAGCATGCACACTCTGTGCTGCTTGTTTCTTTGCCAAACGTGAAGTCACAGGGATTTTATTCCATTATGTATTGATAGTTTTGTTGTTTGACATGATACAGGAGCGGTTAGTTACTCTTTTTTAAGGTTTATAATGTGTGTCTCTTAAAAAATGGACAAGGAGTCTTAAAAATGTGCAGATGTTGGATCTGCAAAATTTGCCAAAACCTTCCCCCAGAAGTCAACCAAATTTTATTGCCATAAACCTGGAAGCTGGAATCGCCTCTCATACCACCAGATTCCTGCCTGTTAATCATTGACAGGGATTCATTATAAAAACCTCCTCACATCAGGGGAATGTGTTTATTGAGCTGGCTGAACATGTCTCTGCTAGTCCGTCCAACATTTGCAGATGTACTTTTCAATGCACGCAGCGGAAGGCAATTAATGTCCAGCTCTGTCATTTAACATCGTCCTGAAATGATTCAGAGACACACGGAAACGTTACTTCAATCCGACCCCCCCTCCCTCCTTCTTCTGTGTTTGCTCACACGCTCTGCTCTTTAACTTCTGACATCTGTTTTTGTTGTGTGAGCTGGCTGTGCAGAAAAAGGGATTTTGTAATGATCCGTGCCTGCACAGGGGATTGTTTCAGAACATGAAAAAAATAAAACGAATCTAATTGCGAGGCATTCCTGAGCACGCCCAGTGGAAATTGCAGTGAAATACTACGACAAGGAGAGAACAACGCAACACTCCTGTTTCCTGTGTTTCAATCAGCAGTAAAGCATGCACAGCTCGTTATTGAGCGTAACTCCACGAGTAGTGAGGAAACCGGGCACCTCCCCTCTTGCTGCGCTGCTGTTGTGGTTGTTTGCTTCTCGCGTGTGAGAGCAGAGTCATGTGAGAGAGCTTCGTATTCCTGCCGTCAGGAGAGCCTGTTTATGGGGGGGACTTGTATTTGTCTGTCTCGCCTTGCAGTTGTCAGCACACACACAGAGAGGACGGGCGTGGCATTCCAATAACAGAAAACAAATCCAGATAAACCCTGATGAAGAATTTTCAAATCAGCGTGATCAGAAGACACGTGTGTGTGTGTGTGTGTGTGTGTGTGTGTGTGTGTGTGTGTTGCTGACGTGGGCAGCTGATTTCACACGAGCTGCCTCAGTGCTGTCTTGTTTTTCTACCCTCTTGTTTTTCACAGTCAGAGGCATCAGATCTCTGTTAAATGTAAACATGTTGAGGGCAGGGCAGCCGGGTGACAGGGAGACAAATGAGGGGCTGCTGAAAGGCCCAATGCGTCTGTGCCTGTGTGTACGTCTGCGTCTGTGCCTGTGTGTGTGTGTGTGTGTGTGTGTGTGTGTGTGTGTGTTCACCAGCTGGCCCCTGGGAAAGGGTCCTTCACCACTCCAGCAATTCCTCCATCTGCCCCGTACTCCCCAGGAACCTGCCAGCCAGATGTGGAGCCACTTCCCTGGCAACCCCCACATACCAGCACCTCAACATACTGACCCACGCTCACGCAACGCAGACACACTTTCACTTCACATGACGGAGCGGGCTGTAAACAAGGGAGCCAGACGCTGAGAGTTTTAGCTTCAAGGGTTTTGGAACAACCTCTGATATTTTGAAGACATCCTCAAAAACAAGGATATTCATACTGTCTTTGGACAAATTACAAGTCAGGTAGCAGGTACCTGGTCCAGCTTAAGTCATTTAACTGCATTGTGTGCACATGCCTGTTGAGAAAAATGTCTAAACTCAGCAGGTCAGATTTCATTTTTGCAATGTAGTCACGCTGCTAGATCAGAGCAAGTGCGCCTGAAGAGTTTTGTGTTATAATTACTGATAAAAAATGATGGCCAAACCCTTTTCTAACACGATCCAAGTTGTAATGAGCTGGGAGTATCCCTCAATCCGATGAAACCACTCTTCTTTTGAAGCTGTCATGTGACAAACCCTCCTCATTGATTCACTGCTCATTCTGAGGTGTAATTATTTAATTATCGTGCCCTCTTAAAGCCAGCAGCCCACACCGTGAATCCTTCACGCTGATGTGTCTTGTGGGCCCGAGTCAAAACACCCGAGGCCGGCTATTGCGTTTTCTTTTCTTCGAACCCAACGGGGGAACAAACCGAGTCAGCTCTTGCATCCAGAGGAAACACTGCTGTGGTGTTTCGGACGACCTCTGACCTCAGTTTAGCGGCTTTGGCTCCTCGCCAGACAAGCCACTCGGTCCTGCGCGTACGGGTTGAGGAATGCGCTGGGCTGCAGCGAGATCATTAAACAGCGCAGTGAGTGAGGGGTGAGGGCCCGTTGTTTGCACTGGCTCGCCTTCTCAGGCCCTGCAGCTCTTTGTGTACCGATAGATCTCCAATCACAGAGCCCGTGGGACCCGGCTGTCATCAGGACAGTGTGTGCAAACCATTATGTGGACACTGTGAAAACTTGTCTTTGGTGCAGCATGCATAAATGTCTTATGTTTGCTTCCACCAGGCTGCTGCAGATACACAGACTAAAGACACGGAAGAGGCTGTTCTCCTTCAAAGTGTGAGCACATCTGTGAGAAAGGCCTGGTGTGTACTCAGTAACCTTGGAGCATAAGTCAGCAGTTTAATAGCTTGTTCCAGTTTCAGCAGCGTGAAACTTTCTGACTGAAAGTTCCTTTTCCCCCCTCCTCTGCCTTTCTGCCTTGGCTTTGTTTTGGCACCGGTGTAGAGGGAGGAGGAGGAGGGGGAAGGAAGGCCGCAGATCAGACACAAATCATCCCGTGGTACTCTGCACGTGAGAACCATCAGGTGGTCATGTCCCTGCAGACATGTCTTCAGAGCAAATCTAATTGCAGATTTACTATTTGAATCTGAGCTGCAGGGAAATTTTAGTCTGATTTGTTTGTGTTTCTATAGCAAGTTTCATTTCTAGAAATGTCACAGAAACCCCTCAGTGCTGTTTGCTTTTTTTGGGTAAAGATCATTTACACATATCCCATGAGTGTTGTGTCCCTCCTATTCCTCCAAAACCCTGATTGTCGCACCCCTTTGAACTTGTAGACAAAAACAAGTCGCAAAACAGAACCCTTTTGTGACACTACACCAAAGGTCTCACACTGCGGCACTGTTCATGACGAGGATATCAAAGACCATTTTGAACCTCCAGACAAATGAGAAAAAACTTAATGTGATTCAAGAACACGTGGAGCCAGCGGTGCAAATGGTCTGCTCAACTTCATGGACACAACACTCATGTGGTGCCACACTTTGCAGGGCTGTTGCAGGCAATCTGATAAACATCGCGTGACAAGGGCTTGGCTTAGAAATAACAAACGTGAGTGAGGGAGGGTCTTAACCCCACTACAGATCGCTGTAAGCTCTAAAAGTAAAAAGAGTGAGTGTGTCTTGTGGCAGGGGAACATGTGCTGCAGGGAGGTGCAAGGCTGCCAGGTTTATCCAGGTCCTGTTTCATTTACGCATCGGAAACACTTCCTTTTGAGCATTGCAACAAAGAAGGGGAAAATGCACGGCTGAAGAGGAGGAGAGACTGAGCCCAGGCTTTTTGAAACTTCAGATAGAAACTCCCCTCCCATTCTGAGATGTGAAGGAAATATTCTGATGGGTGCTGACATATTGTGCTGGTGGAGCCAAGAGAGTGATGTCACACCCCTCCTGCTAACCAAAACCCATATTAAACTCACCAATAAAATGTTGAAGATCCCTCAGGTGGGTACAGTCCACAGCAGAACAGATTCCTGTGTTGATTTGAAACAGGCACTCATGACTATGGAGAGTTTGGTATGTTTTCTCATAGACATATGAGAGTAGATGCTGCATTGGCTGCTGGGGGGCAAGAAATACGGCCGCCATCTTGGTCCGGTCATCCTACCCATGATCCTACCTGTAAACGTAAACTGAAGCAGCAGAGACTTCAAGATGCCAGATTACTGTGCGGTAAAATACCTATCATACATCACATATATCACATATCAGAATATTCTATCACTATTAAGCCCACTATGAATTTTAAAATACGCCGAATCATGTGTCCTGTATCATACCTAAAAAAAACCTGCATGAAAATTGGTTCAGTATTCAGTGAGTTATGATTGATTAAATGCGCTGACACTTAATTGCGTCTGCCAAACAGATTGCTCTGAGTGGAGTGGGTGATCGGACCAAGATGGCGGCCCCACGGCTCGTCAGCGCCTATAGGTTGTAGCGGTCGATGCGGCGTCTACTCTTTATATGTCTATGTGTTTTCTCCTCTACTCTGCTAAACTGGTACAGGATGCTGCATGAGCCCACATTTGTCAACAGAGCTGTCAAGCATGATGTCATAGCTTGTCCTTTTAGCATAAAACAGCTAATTAAACCTAAAATAAACACCTGTGCAAATGCATGTAGCATTATAAGATTTAGAGGCCATGACAGAAAGCATATTTGAGGAAAATTTGACGTTGACTTTATTTTATAGTTTGACCCATGTTCCAGCTTGCTTCAAGGCTTGTACTGCAGCCAGCCACTTGGGGGAGCTCTGAAAGTTTTGGCTTCATTATTGGTAGTTGTTTTGCCGTCTCTTGTTTTTTTGTTTTGAGTTTGAGCAACAAACGTTGTTAGATTTGAGGTAAGACAATCCACCTTGTAGTACCCTTAATGCTCAATTACAAATTCATTGTGAAATCTTTAGTTTTTATTTGTACAAAAAACAATGTTAGTTGTGTGGGTGATTTTCTGTCCTTTTATTGGCTGGTAGTGCTGCAAATTGAAGCCAATGCGGAAGTGTTAAAAATTGCAGTTCTGCGAGTGTCCGCTTGAGGCTGGCTCCGGAAGTACTAGAAACCACATACACACAGATTCAAAAAAGCCGATCTTTACAGAAGTTATAAACATGTTTACAGCCTGGAACACTGTAGCTGTTGGCTAGGAAGCTCAAAGCCCGCCTCTTTACCTCACAGTAGCTCAACAGAAGTTAGGTTGAGTTCCACATTTCCAATATGGCTCCCGCCGACGATTGACTTCAAAACAGCGCTTCAGAAACAGATGGGTGACGTCATGGATACTACGTCCATTATTTATACAGTCTATGGTCGTCACCCAACATGTGACCCAAACACAACAGAAAGGCGTATAAAGAATATTCGCCAGGTCCCAGTCTCTGTGCTAAGTTAAGCTAATCTTTTTCTATGTGGGGATATATTGAATAATATACTGATATAATACAAAAACCTTCTCCACCAGCAGAACTTCTGAAGAGCACTGGCATGGTTAGCCTCTGGGTCACCATGCACGTTGAGTGGCAGGTTGTGATGGGGTGAAATGAAAGAGGTGGTAGTTCTGAAGCCTTGAGTGGCACACAGAGCAGACATTCATTTTATTTTCATGTGGTAAAGAGTAATGGGGATAGTGCACTTTTCTGTTCTCTGCCTGCCAGGTAAAATATGTGGTGAGCACACAGGTGGGGCCTGACATGAGCAAGTCAGTAAAAAGTGTGTGTGTGTGTGTGTGTGTGTGTGTGTGTGTGTGTGTGTGTGTGTGTGTGTGTGGGGGGGGGGGGGGGGGGGGGGGGGGGGGGGGGGGGGGTTGTCAGGGAGAGTATTTGGGGAACGCCTTGTTTTTGTTTTTCATTACAAGGAGGGAAGGGGGGGTGCAAGATTGTTGCCCATTGGCTCAAGTTACCCTTTGGATGGTGTGTGTGGAGCTCTGCCTAGTGCAGCTGAGCACACTGCACTCAAAGAAGCCCTTTTTTCAACCCAAGAGACAGTCATCCACTAGCTCGGACCCCGATCTCTTTCCAAAAAAAGAGAGGAGGGAGGGAAAAACACTCCTCTCCCCCCTCCGCTGCAGACCCCCAGCTCCTTCCTGCCTGCTTCCCCTGGCTGCTCTCCAAGTGCTTCATGTGGCTCGACTGGAGCAGGTTGGAGGTGGGCCCCCACCCCTGTCCTCAGAAGACACTTGTTTTCCAGCGGGACGAGGGTGTGTTGGTGTTGGCAGGGTGGAGCAGTAGGGTGGAGGGGTGTCAGTGGATGGAGGGGGGAGTAGGGGTGGAATTGCCCCCTGGGAGAGGAGGAAATAAAAGAGCGAGAGCACTTTCACACGCCCTTCTTTCTGGGAGCGCCTGTATGCACCTGTAGAGAGGTAGAGGTGGTTCCAGGGCACTTTTGCGAGTCTTTTCCAAATGTTTTTTAAAAATCGGGGGCATTTTTATTTCTTGGCAGGCACTATCGAATCCCAAGACAGCTGTAGGAGTTTGGATTATTAAGTTTGGTCTGTGAGACTGTCTTGATGCCCTGAGGGCCGTCTCTGGCAGACCTCTCAATGAAACAGACCAGGCTGCTGAGGGGTCCAACTCCATTTGAAAAACACAGGCGACGCCCTTCCTGAAAGAGAAACAGGGAAAGACTGTGTGTGTAGAGTGTAGAGTGTGTACTCACTGTGTCCTCCTGTGAGTCGACCCTGGAAAGCTTAATTTCTCTGATTAGGTTTATTGTGGTCGCAGCGATGGCCAACGGAGACCTCGCATTGTTGGAGTTTGTTTACCGTTCAGACAGAGTTAGCCAAAGGAATGGGAGAAAAAGGGGGGAAGGCGAGCTGGGAACAAAGAAACGGTTCATGGACAAGCTTGACTAATGGACGATTGAGAGGCCTTTATGAACAAATCTGAATGGACCAAGGACAGACAGGGGTGGTAATCTGCAGATGAAAAATGTTGTGAATAAAAGCAGCCCTTTGACAGAATGTACAATATCCTTTCAAAGTCAGAGATTTACTTTGGCTTCAGTATCTTTGAATTAAACGTCAGAATTGTGCACCCAGTGAAGCGCTGTTTACTTGCGGATCCAGGGTTGTTGGCCTGTGGGGCTTTGGCAGGGATGAAGGGTTTTCCAGGGACACAGTGTGCATCTTGAGTTCAACCTTAAGTTCAAACTTCTCCAGGCTGTCACTTTAGTCAATAATGATTTGTGCACCCGATGACTGCGCATCGAAAGACTCGCTCCACCAAATGGTTTCTCAGACGGCAGTGATGGACAGTGATAAAGCCCCAATAGAGAGTGCACAGATATAGGTCAAACCACATTCATTATATGTAGTGGGGAGTCCTGTTTCTGCATGCTTTTGCATGTTGCAGTTGAGTTGAGGTACTTAGACGAACTCTTGCTTCATGATACAGAATCTGAGGACAAATACACACATTACTTTCTCTACATATCTATAAATGTAAAGGATCGTCTCACTATATTATAAGAACATATAGAACAATACATTTGAAGGTAGGTATAGGTTTTGTTGGGAATTTTTCTTCCTTTAGTTTTGAACTGCAGAATGATGAGAATGCATTCCTTATAGTTATTAAAAAAAAAAAAGTTCAAAATCTTCTTTATTGTTAAGTATGTGAAGGGGGCACTGTGGGAAGAGGGGGCAAAACAGGGAGAGTTCAGCATCCTGACTGCCTGGTGGATAAAACTGTCCATCAGTCTGCATTATCAGAATTTGAACATGTGATATCAGTGAGACTCTGCACCCACTCATCTCCCTGATCACACACACTCTCATGCTTAAAGTCACAACTGAAACCTGCAAAACATCAACCCTGATCAGGTTCTCCTCAGCTGTTGTTCTCACCGCTCTAGCATGTTACCCCGGTACAGGAAAAGAACATGACAGTCCCAGTGTTGAGTTTCTGCCCTTCAGGGACGTGTGCACATAAGCTCCCGTCAGTCTGTTTGTGCAGCAGCGTCTCGCTTTTCCTGCCTCTGGATGTCTGCTCACTCGCTCTCTCTCTCTGTGTGTTTGCAGACGTGCGAAACTACGGCTGTACCTGGAGCAGCTGAAGAAGCTGGTACCTTTAGGTCCGGACAGCACGAGACACACCACACTGAGCCTGCTGAAAAGGGCCAAGATGCACATCAAGGTATTAAGGGAACAACATAGAAATACATCAGAATATTTATTGCTTCCCTTTGACTAATATGATGATTAGTCTGCTGTTATCGTATTTATATTTTGTTAATTTAACACATTTTTGGAATTGTGGAAAAGACAATATTAAGACGTCACTGCAGTCTCTGGACATTTACATTTTTTCCAGACATTTTTAATCCCAGCTCAAATATTTGAAGTAGAAAACATTAACAACCCCAAAGTTCAATATTTCCTCTTCTTCAACTTCATCAGTCAAACAACAAACTTATTCTCCGCCTCCAGCGTTTCTCTTAGCTGTTTGCTTTTCTTCATTGCCGTCTGTAAGTGTTACATTGTTTTCTAATCTCTCAATCGGAGCGTTTCAGGGCCTGCCTGTAAAAATGCTCCAACGTCTCAAAGAAAAAAAAGAAAAAGGCCAACAAATGAGTCAACAAAGTGGAATACACATGGCAACTGGAGACTGATCCTTAGATATGTGAAATGAGATAATCGGTTTGTTTAACTTCTTCTTCGTGAATCATTTACCATGGAAGTTTGCACAAACATTAAGATGTTAAAAACAGCATGAAGCAGCAGGATGCCTGAAGGAGAGGGACTGACAGAGATTTGCACATCAGAGGATGAACAGTCATGTAAAAGTTGAGTTTAGTTCATACTGTTCCGATCTCGCCGTTTACACGCAGCAGCATTGTGGTTTTGTGAAAAGTCCAGACGTATGCGAGTTTTAACCCTTCATTTCCTGTTTATCAAGCATGTCCTTTCTGCTTGAGCACATGCAGCCTATTCTCGACAGTGTGCTTTTCTTGTATCGTGAGGAAACACATGTGCAGTTACTTTGATTCACCACTGAAAACTTTCACATGCAAAGTGGTGCAAAATATAATCACACATTTAAATGTTTAAAGGGAACGTGCACTTTGCTCCTTGTAAACAGACAAACCTCACACAGCAACTAGGCCACTTCCTTATTGCATGTTTTTGTTACACGCCTTTATAGAAACCTTTAAAACTATTTGTTGTCAGTTTTAACATTAGTTCTCTAGCAACAACTAAAGCTCCTGCATATAACATTAATCTAAATCCTATTGAATATCCTCAGTGCCTGACATCAGGAGTTTTTTAATGAACTTTGATGATTTTTGGGTGGTTTGGATTCCTCTTGCACGCTAGTCCAAAAATGGATGACAGCAAAATTTACCAAGTGCAACCAGAAACACAAAGATAAAAAAAAAATCAAAGTTTAAAGAGAGACTAGAGATGGATATATTTGTTGCTACAAACACTATCATTGATTTCTGTTTCTGTTTGTGTTCTTGTGTCTGTGCAGAAGCTGGAGGAGCAAGACAGGAAGGCTTTAAATGTGAAGGAGCAGCTGCAGAGAGAGCACCGCTACCTCAAACGCCGCCTGGAGCAGCTTTCGGTGTCCGGATCAGTTGAACGCATCCGCACAGACAGCATGGGCTCCACCATCTCCACCGACTCTGAGCAAGGTATGCTGACATTAGGTAGTAAAAAAAGGGCACTGCTTTGACGGTGATCAACCTGCTACAAGAGCTACCGCCCCTTTCAGTTTCTCTTACAACCTCTAAGTTTGCAACGTAAAGCTGGACTGTATCATGTGGACAGTGATGGGCCTTGTTGTGGTTTGGGTTTTATGTAACTATGACAATGATGTAAATCAAATGTAGATCTCCTCCACATTAATGCAAAACAAAACCCATCAAGGCATGCTCAGACAGGATGACACGAACAGCCTGAATTTGTATCTGTTTGCAAACAAGTGCTCAACACAACCATACTAGTGATATTATTCTATTATAAACCCCTTTGGAGCTGCTGCATTCCCACACTGTGTGACAGGTGAAAAGCTGCTGCATGATTAGTGGCGGTCCTGTTTGCAGGGTCGAAGGTTAACACCTCAATTTGCAGATAACAAAATCTTGCTTTCCCCCTCAGCTACTGATTCTGGGGGACTTGTTGTCACATGTTCTACAGGTTATGGCATTGTCAACAATTATGTTAAATACAAAAGTAGATTTGGTCGTGGTAGGGCTGGGAGATCATTTGATAATGATTATTATGGTGATGTAATTTTTCTCAATATAAATAGAAGTAATGTGCAATAAAAATCTGATATATTTAAACCTGTAATTATACCCCCTAACCACTGGGGGGGTTCTACAACTTACAATTATGACATAAAAAATCTGCCTTTAGATTTAAATGAAGAATGATATTTATTCAGATTCAGAATACTTTATTAGTCACAGAAGGGCAATTTATTATGATTATTATCGATACTAACTGATATGAAAAATATTATTATGATAACATCTTTTTCAATATCGCCCAGCTCTAGGTTGGGGGAGTTACTATAGACTGTATAAAATATGTACGTAGTATCCCTGACGTCACCCATCTTCAAGTGCTGTTTTGTCGTTGGTGGCGGCCATATTGCTGCTGTCGAGCGATTGTGACGTAAAGAGGCGGGCTTTGAGCCTCCTAGCCAACAGCTACAGTTTTCCCGCCTGTCAATCAAGTCAGCTCTGCTTTTCATTGGAAGAATCGTAATCTCAATACCTTTGAAATTGCCGCATTAGAAAAAATGAGCTATCCAGACTACACTCGTTTTTGTACCAGGCTGTAAACATGTTTATTTCTGCTGTAAAGATCCTCTTTTTAAATTGGTGTGTATGTGGTTTCCGGTACTTCCGGAGCCAGCCTCAAGTGGATCCTCGATGAACTGCAGTTTTTAGAACTTCCGCATTGGACTCATATTTTTAGACCAGAGGTTGCCGCTTTGGCATTACTCGTGCACAGTAGTACTACTTCTATATGTAACTGAATGCATAGGTCCAGAAACCCCAACAAGTATACTTAATATGAGGTGAGTGTAAGGAAGTGAGCAGGCAGGCAGTTTGAAAAAGTACCAGTCTGATAAAATTAGAGGTTTACTAAAAGATCAGGGGCCACATGTTTTCTAGATTGGCTTTGCACTGATTCAAAAATTATACTGACTTAAATAACTTTATTAAAGAATATGTAACATCACTATACATGTTACATGATACAATACATCACTCTATGGTCTCCTTGAGGTGAGACCGTTAGTCACACAGTAACACCTATGCTTTGTAATAACAGACGTCTTACTTCCTGTTAGCATGCCACCATTCGGATTTCTTTTGAGGTCGCCCACATGTCGTATGATCAAATTCTTCCCAAGCACAACCTGAGCTTGAAGGTGCAATCTGTTACACCTCAGAGTCACAGATTCCCCTGCAATGCCAGGTTAGGACAGTTACTAATCCCAGATGAGGTAAACACACATGCAGTTGTTTGTCAATGGATGGGGATTAGCCGTGTGAGCACAAAGATCCAGCTGCTTGCCCAGAGTTAATGGTAGCCTAAATCCCGGTTTAATCCAGCAGCAGCCTAATAAATATTCCTCACGGTCTGATGGAAATAAACAGTTTCCCCTCTCTTCTTCTTCTTCTTTTGTTTTTGAACAGGACTGAAAATAACCTTTTGTTCTTTCTTTTTTGGGTGCAGAGGTGGACATCGAGGGCATGGAGTTCACTCCCGGCGAGGCAGACAGCGTGGATAGTATCAGCGACGGCGAGGAGGAAGACCACTACAGCCTCCAGAGCAGCTCCAGCGACACCAGCTACACAGCCACACATTCCCACAGACTGCAGCCGCACCACTGTTAGACACCGCACGGCCATCCATCTACCAACCAGCGTCCTTTCCCACGCTTACCCATCCACCTTCCCCCCGACCATTGTCAAAACGCCAAGGCCGCCTACTACCTTCATCAGACCAGCCCACGATGGCGGTACACCCTCAACCTGTTCCTCCTTCCCTTGTCCTGGGTTTTTTCCAGGAAGCAAACGGAGCTGAAATGCCACTCAAGCCTTCCTGACCCCCTGACCACTGACCCTACCTCACCCTACTGTATCCTGCCTGAACCTGCCTCTCCTCACATGCCCTGCCCTTCCACTGCCCTCCTTACAACCCACACCTAGTGTTGCCACAGGCTCAGAGAGAGCAGAGCAGAATTTGTGGTTTTAAAGGGGACTTCTGTGGTGTAGTGGACAGCTTTGACTTGTTGATCAGGATTTGACGTGTGTTTATGAGTGTGTATGTGTGTGTGTGTGTGTATAAGAGAGAAAGACCGCTAGGGAGCATAAGACGAGACAAAAAAAAAAAAAAGAGCTCTGGTATTGAGGATGCATAAAAAGGTCAGGAATTAGACTGACACTGTAATGATTTGGAAATACACTCATCCACTTCTGTGTTGATGTTTTCAGCATCAAGCAGATAGCTTAGCTAAGCAAAGGAAAATAGCTAGCCTGGCAATCTCCAAAGCTTTTAAAACAACATTGTGAATTTGTTATGTCATGTTTTCCTCTGTATAAACTTACGTGTAAAATTGGGGTTCACTGCTCCTGGTAATGCACAGTTGGGCAGGTAAACCCTCATCAAAAGGCAACTTTGATGATTTTTAATTTTTGGTTTAAATTGAATCACTAAATTAAATTTTAATTGATATTTTGGGAGCTTTTGAGGTGCCAAAAGGCTCATTTTAACATTTTGGAGAGAGCCAGGCCAGCAGTTTCAACCTGTTTCCAGTCTTTATGCTAAGCTAGAACATATGTGAGGGTAATATCAATCCTCTCATCTAAGTTTCCTAAATGTAAAGCTGCTTTCCAGTTTGGGTTAAAGACCATCTGAAAAAGTCACAGTGCTGTTCCAGAGAATGGAGCATGTATATAGATGTACAGTTACTGTCCAAACCCTCATGTCTCCCCCTGGTTGGGTCACCTAACCACTACTCCACACTACTGACCACTACACTATAAAGACTCATGGTGTGGATGGACTACTATGATGAATACAAACTTACGGAGTTGCCTCAGAATTAAAACTCTATTCCTAAAAGATTGATGAGAACCTTGTGTCTCCTCCTCAGTAGCGAATTGATGTAGCAATAAATACGAGAGGCGGGTGCTTCCTCTGAGTGTCAAAAAAAGATTCTGGTGGACCATGAGGGGAACTGGGTGCTTACAGAGGGTGGACCTGCAGAGAAAAAGGGATTTGTTCTCCTTTTTCTTCTTCACTAACAGATCCTCCACTTTGCTCTCAGTGCCATTTACCCAGAGTTCATACTTCTGTACAGCTCTGTGACTTTTTTAAAGTAGCAATGAGTGATGTGTGTTTGTGTTTCTGTTGTTTGGTTTTGCCCAGATGAACAAGTCAAAGTTGCCCATGTGAGGAAAAATGTTAAAAGAAAAACAGCCAGCTCTTACTGATTGTTCTCTGTAGAGGTGTTCATGTTAGCAACTAATCACATTCAGTTTAATTTCTGCAACATGGCTGATCCCTTTAGGCTCTGCAGTCTTGCTTTTTCTTGGAGCTTCCGGACACAGCTTAAGACCAATGTAGTTCACTTTTTTTTGTTCTGTAACTTATGCACAATAGTCATTATTGACGGAGGAGGCGCTTCTGTCGCTCTCTGACCTTTTAAAATTCATTAGGCCTCAGTCTGCAGCAGTCTTTAGAGCTTGGCTTCCAAATACTTAACAAAAACTAGGGCCAGTCCAACATGGCCGGTCTGACCAAAAAAATTAAGAGTATGAAAAAAGTATGAAAACTTGCAAACAAAAAAAGCTACTTGTCACTTTAAAGTGATACTAGCTGGTGTAGTCTATATTTCTTGTATTAAATTTTGTATTATATTTTCCTAAATGTTCTCTTGTAATGAAAAGACAAAAAAGAGCAAGTATCTATCTATATATATATATAAACATATAAATATATAAATATATAAATATAAGAGACAGACAGATATGAGGCCAGGCTTGTTGAAGGGAGAGTGGGGGCAGGGGAGCTGATACACTGGCCCCTCTCCCATGGGTGACTCTTCTGCTGTCATTCTGTGCCTTGGTCAAGCCTTCAACCTCCCTCCTCTTCCTCCCCCCCTCACCTCCTCACCTTGGTCCCTACTCAGGTCACACTCCTCTCCTCCTGTTAATCTCATCCTCCTTTTAGCTTGTCCTCCAGCGGGGCTGAAACCATGCCAAAACACTTCCATGAGCAAAGGGGGACTTGAAGACAAGACCTCAAATGAGATCAGAATTGAGAAACTAAAAGAAAAAAAAGTGCCCCCTTTGGTCTCTACTGAAAAGCCGCTGTTGCTGTAGACCCTCGCCCCAGGTGCTCCCTGCCGTCTTGACGCCCACCGTCTGCCAGTGCTGCCGCCTCTGTCACGGAAAAATTGTAAAGGAAAAAAAAAAACACACTGGTTAACTCCCATGGCAGCTTCCAGTCGCCCTGAGCGGTCATCAACGGGGCTGAAAATTATCTGGGCTTGAAGCGTGTTAATTTTTTTTTTCTTTTTTTGTCATTTTAATTTTCTTGTATGTTGACTTTGTGTTTGTTTAATGGGAGTCACTGGGAGAGGAGAGATAAAAGAATAATCCAATCGATGGCAGCTTAAGGTGTTATCCTCCGCACTCCCGGTGGTCCGTCCCTTAAAAAAAAATAGTGTTACCCATAAATCAGGGGACCTCTTGAGACACAGCAATATTACCATCTTGTGCTTTCCGAGGGAGGGGGAGGGGCGGGCAGGGTTTTTAAGACAAGCAGGTGGTTCTTTTTTTTTTTTTATTTTGCTTTGACTCTGTGGTGCATTTTTTTGGTGACCAACTCTATTTTGTTTTGATGAATTTTACCTCCTATCTGCACTCTCTCCAAACACTGCAGGAGGGCAAAACAAACTAACAAGATTTTCTTTCTTTCTTTCTTTTTTTTTTATTTTTGAAAAGCTGTTTTTATTCATTTTGTCATTGAGAGTTTACATTCATGTCAAAAAAGATTTGTACATGACTGTTTGTAGCAAAAATGTCCTTTCTCAGTTTGTTGGTCAAACGAACAACTTCGGTAAACCACAGTGATGACATAAAGTTATTCTCTTGCACAGAACCTCCCGGAAAAGAAGTGACAGAGTGAGTGGGATTAGCTGACGGCCAGATATGAGATTATAATTTTTCAGTGGCGTCATTGAAAAATATACATAGCACACACACACACTCAGAATGAGTGGCTTAGGAGGACTTGGACGTGGAGACATTTAGTTTGGGCGCAGGATGGACGGTGTTTATGGAAATTCTTTTAATGATGTGCCTTGAAAAAGTTATTTTCTTCAAAAAGAAGCAGAGATTGTACCAATTAATCCGGACTGTTCCATCAGTCTCAGTTGCTTTTATTTGTAAGATCCCTTGGAGAGGGAGCTTAAGATGTTACCGCCTCCTCCTTCTTTGCAAAGAAGGGTAAACATTTATGTCAAGAAGCTGAAAGGGCTCTTCATTGAGCTGAGATCAAAGCGTAATTTAAGAGTCATCAGAGAGACGGGGGCTCAGATTAAAAACAGTTTCACTTCAGAGCAAGTACAGACAAAGTTTGATAATTTGCTTTCATGTTGCCATTGCACAGAGATTTACTTCAGTGTGTCAGGTTTTTTTTAAGAGCACAAAAGCACGGTGTGGTGTTCGGAGGAGTCAGCAGGCAGAGACGGTGAAGGTGTGCTATGAAAAAACAGGATGAAGCTGCGACTGTGGACGCAGGGTCAAGGCTGAGCACACAGATGAAAGTAGAAGACACCTTCCTCTGCCTGCTGAGTAACGGTGCTTATGAAAACCAACACAAGGACTTCCATGAAATATTATTCCTGCCAAATAAAGTCACTTTTTACCTTTCCATGCTGAATGATTAGGTCGTTTATGTAATTCCAGATGATAGCTTTAATTTTTGTAGGTATCCCGCTTTCCAGACCCTACCCTTACCGCCTTGTTTTTTTTTTCTCTCTTTATTTTGCATCTTTGTGCATTTATCGATACTCGAAAGTCAAAGATGGGTGTCACATTGTTTTCCTTTGAAACTCAAGGCTGCAGAGGAGGGTGAGCTGACCAGGATTTAGTATTGGAGAGGACAGTGGGGGCACTTTTGTTTGGGCTGATATACTGTGTAGGGAGAGTTCTGTGCCAGAGACCTGTGAATATGTTCCTTTTTAGCGGATGTGTAATATGCATTCAGAAGATGTTATATAAGTTCCTTTATTGTTTTTGTTTTGTGCGTGTGAGCGTGTGTACACGAGTACCTGGTGCTGGCTACATTTGAGCAAACACTTGAAGGTATTGTGTATTCTCTCATTGTAATATAATTAAAATGTTTTATACATAAAGTTGCCGCTGTCTCATTATTGACTCTTATTGTACTCTGTATGGCAGGGGTGTCCAAACTTTTTTCAAAGAGGGCCACATATGATGTTGTAAGAATACCTCAGGGCCAGTGGCTCCTATACTGTGACTTAGGAATCGTAAAAGTTATATATGAAATTTCTATTTAATAACAATCATTTAAAAAAAATCCTCAATAAAACAGTAACTAGGAAGTCCTCAGTTCTCCACAAGCCATGTAAACATGAGCAAACTTTATCTTCTTCTGGAGGAAAATGTTTTTCATTCGGGTCGGGCAATGTGGGAAAAATATTGTCTCATTATTTTCCTATGGCAGGATCAAGATCTTGATTCCATCACACTTCTTTTTCATGTTGTTTTTAAGACTTGTCTGTCCAGCAGACAACATTTTAAGAATAAAATAATTATTTTGGTGAGTTCTGAACATTTTTTATGCAACAAATTTTGCCTTTTCTGCACAATTTCATAATTTTGATCTTGTCTTGTGTCCTCTTTTGTGTCTTCTGAATTTTTAATGTTCATCAAGAACATTTTCACATCATGATAAAAACATTCATTTGAAGACCTGTCAACTTTAAGAGTGTTTGTGTTTCTTCTTTATTGCCGTCTTTCAGAATTCCCAGTGCTTTGGCTTCATACAAGTAGTCTGTATGACGCTTTTTAAGACGTTTCTGGATTGACTTTAGTTTTGTTTGTGCGCTTGAAAGAAACTGCAAATGTACAGATTCAGAAGGTTATTAATTTCTATGCTATAAATTACACAATTTAAGATGGAAGCTTGGGGCCATCAATAAATGGACCTAGGGCCACAATTGGCCCCCGGGCCGTGCTTTGGACATGCCTGCTGTATGGATTTAAACACCACAGAGCTCTGTTATAACCTTCAGCAGCACAAAGCAGCAAGGATACGTGAGAAATGTGTTCAGATGTCACAGTGCTTCCTGTTTGGTTTGTGCAGCTGTGAAACAGAGCTGGAATCATATGTTGTTAAAGGTCAGAGTTCAACTTCTGCCACTGTTACAGCAGAGAAACACTTAATGCAGAAATCATAGACTGTTTAAAGAATGGATGTATTATCTGTGATGTCACCCAGCGCTGATTCTGAAGCGCTGTTTTGAAGCCAAATGCTGAACTCAACCTAACCTCCGTCAAGCTAGTGTGAGGTAAAGAGGTGGGCTTTGAGCTTCCTCGCCAAAAGCTACAGTGTTCCTGTCTGACCAATCAAATCAGCTGTGCCTCTCATAATGGGAAACTGGTAATCTTAATATCTTCAAAACTGCCGTGTTATGATAAGAAAAGGAAGAGGTGTCCTCAAAATGTAGACTTAATCAGTTTATTTTGAGGCGAAAAAACTACAACTACTGTACCAGTTTAAATTGAAGAAAGTTCATATAGAAAAAAAAAATAAGAATAATTCTACAGCCAAATTAAGAGAAAAATGCAAGTAATTCTGGTTTCCTTTAATTTTAGGGAAATAAATAAAAAATCATCCACATTTAAAAAGTTAGGCAGACGACACAAAACCTCTAAAGATGTCGTGCTCGGCATGTTTTTATCACCTCTCTGAGGTAAACATGAAAACAAGAAGAAGAACTTTAACCTGAAACAAAAACAAAATGTTATGATGAAATAAAACTTCATGTACAGTTGAGGCCAAAATTATTAGCTCCCCTTGTGAAATCAGATAAAACCCTTGATTTATCCATGAAAATGACCATTAAAAACAAGTGTTTATAGTTTATGTGTTTCCAAATTTAACAAAGTCAAAATGTTCACTATGTTTGATTTGGATATTTTATTGATGCAATGAATTGAAACAAGAAAAGTTAAAAAATAACACGTCCCAAATTATTAGCCCCCTGGCCATTAGTAGTCAATAGTTCACCCTTTCTGAGCCACACCTGACAACAACCTCTTCAAATTTCCAATTCTTTACAAGGTTGGCACATGTCTCTTCAGATATTTTGGCCCATTCTTCTAATGTAAATTGTTCCAGCTGGTCCAAAGTACATGGTTTCTGAGCATGGACATTCACTTTGAGCATCCACCACAGATTCTCCACAGGATTGAGATCTGGGCTCTGCACGGGCCACTCCAGGACTTTGGTTTTGGTGTCCTTTAAGAACTGTTGGACCAATTTTGACGTATGCTTTGGGTCAATGTCTTGTTGGAAGACCCAGTGCCGACCTAAGCCTAGACTAAGAGCAGATTTCTTCATATTATCCCTCAAAATGTCAACATAATGTTCTTTTTTCACAATGCCATGCACCCAAACAAGGCTCCCTGTGCCTGAGGCTGCAAAACAGCCCTACAGTTCGATGCTCCCTCCACCATGTTTAATTCTAAGAACGGTGTTCTTAGGGTTCAAGGACTCTCCCTTTCTTGGCCAAACATAATCAACATCCATATGCCCAAAAAGTTCCGTCAGATCAAAGGATGGACTTCCAAAACTCATCTTTACCTTTCAATTGTTCACGGACAAACCTCAGTCTGGCTCTGATGTGCCGCTCTTTGAGTAAAGGAGTTCTTCTTGGACGATTGTCCTGAAGCCCACTGCGATGAAGATCCCTCACAACTGTGAGTTTGTCTTCAAACATCAACTCCAGAAGAGGTCAGGTCAGCAGCAATCACCTTGGCAGATGTCCGGGGCTTCTTGTTGACATCTTCAACTATTTTCCTCTCCAAAGTTCTTGAAATATTGCACTTTCTACCACGCCTAGGTTTGTTTCTAACAGAGTTTGTCTCCTTGTACTTTGCAATGATGCGACGTACAGCTGTACTAGAGACTGTAAAACACCTGGACATGACAGTATAGCCTTCCTCCTTATTGTGAGCCTTCACTATCTTCTTTCTGAGTTCAAGACTGAGTTCCCTTGTCTTAGGCATGGTTAGTATGAGCAGTCTCTCTCAATAGTGTGTTCAAGTGCCCTGTTTGGAGTCCCTTAAGTAAAGCTCAGTGCTGATTGAATGCTCAGGTGTTGTTATGAAGCCAATTGACCGACAGGTGTTGTTAGGAAACCAGCTGACTGCACATGTGTGTTTTGAAAGCAAAAATTCACCTGGGGGCTAATAATTTTGACTACACCATTTTCACTATATTTGATATAAAGCTATCCTAAAAATGTATTTTACATTCCTAAATGTACCAAAGCTACTAAAGAACACTGGTGAATGTTTGCTTATATCAAGTTTTATCAATGATGCAAACATTGGGCAGAATTTAAGGAAAATGTTCCAGAATTCCTGGGGGGCTAATCATTTTGACCTCAAGTGTATTTTGTATTCAGTGAAAAAATAACAGGAGGAAGAGATGACTCAAGAGTGTGGATATGGCAGAAGGACATGAAAAGGATGCAAATATGAATTGATACGTTTTATTGAAGCTGATTTTGAACACAAAACAACCAAAAATGGGCTCAATCTTGAGTGCCCAGTTGAAAGTGCTTTTGATAAGTTGCAAAACATGTTCAACCATTCAAAGTTCAATGTATATAATATATATATAAATATATTTTAAACATGCTATTACTACCTGTTTAAAACAAATTACCTAAACCTCTTCATACAAATGCTTAATAGTAAATAATTCTTCAAAATACATCATATGAGTTATTTTCAAACTATAATTCAAGTCTTTCCACAAAATAAGCCAGACACTTCTATCTAAAAAAGGGAATGCAATCACTGAAATGTTTACAATAACATCATCTTTATCACAGCTTTAGCTTCAAATCAGCAGGCAGATTAAAGTGATGTGATCTAAACTATTGTCACTCCAGCACCTCGGCTACATCATCACTGTTCAGGGCTCGTCACAGGCAGAGCGCTGAAGAGAAAGGTTTTGTATATTTGACTTGTTTTGGTTATAAGTCACTTTGGTTTGTTGTGTTATCAACATGCGAGCACAGGTCATGCTAGCATTTAGTCATCAGTAGCATTATTGCTACATTTTCAATTTTTGTGCGCATTAGTGTTCGACCACAATTCCAAAAAAGTGAGGAGGCTGTAGAAAATGTTGATAAAGATAAAATTGGATGGTTTGCAAATCATTTTTTAGACCCTATATTTTATAAGAATTAGTTCAAACAGCACGTTTCATTATTTCACATCGTTTTACATGAAACATACGCTTTAATCTAACTCTTGTAAAACGCATCAAACGGAAACATTTATGTTCAATATTGTACATGGTCCCCAACAAATAAATAAATACAATTACATTTAAATCATAATTTTTAATTTCATGATGTGCCCCATGTTTTCACCTATCTGGACTCTTCTACTACGGGGCCATGCTGTTGCGTGCAGAATGTGGTTCGGCATTTTCTTGCTGAAAAATGTAAGATCTTCACTTAAAGCACTGTCTGGATTGCAGCATAATGTTAAAGCAAAACCTGTGTATATTCTTCTGCATTAAAGGTGCCTTCTTAGATGTGTAAGCTACCCATGCCATGGGTATTTATGCATCTCCATACCATCACAGAGACTGTTTTTTTTTTTTTACTTTGCTAAAAACAAGCCAGGGGGTCACACCCTTCAGAAGATGTGGCGTCCATGATTTCCAAAAAGAATGTTACATTTTGATTTGTCAGACCACAGGACAGTTAGCTTCAGTCCATCTTGAATGGGCTCAGGCTGGATCATGTTCATATCTGCTTTTCTGCACAGAATCTGTGCATTTGTGGATTTGGTGGAAACCGTGTTCACAGACAAAGGTGATTTTGAGCTCATGCAGTGATTTCCACTACAGAGTCTGTACAAGTCTGTTTTTAATGCAGTGCTGCCTTAGGGCCATAGGCTCAAGACCACCCAGTGTTGGTTTTTGTCCTTGTCCCTTATGTAAAGAGATTTCTCCAGTTTAAAGGATGATATTATGTACAGTGTATGATGAAACCTCCAATTTATTTTACACTGAGGAACATTAGTCTACAATTGTTGAACTATTGCCCATGCAGTCTGTCACAAAGTGCTGAATTTCTTTCCATTTTTAATTCTGAGACTCAGCCTTTTGGGAATGTCCTCCTAGTCCTACCCTGTTGCTTTATTAGTTTGAAGATGTTCCTTCAGGAGATTTCTTTGACAGTACATGATAACTTCAATGTTTTGATGTCCCTGTTACAACTTTGTTGAAATGTGTTGCTGGCATCAAATTTAAAATGGGGATATATTTTCCCATAAAAACAATACAACTTTTCAGTTTCAACATTTTGTGTTGTCTTTGTATTATTTTACATAGGGTTTAAATGATTTGCAAACCATGAAAAATCTGTTTCTATAACCATTTTACATATTTCCAAAGTCTCTTAAAATCTCAATCCTGGTCTTTTCTCAATGTTCTCAATGAAAAAGAGGACTTTGACTAAGAGAATGTGCATGCATGAAGCCAGACAGGAGTCAGACTGGCTTTTACCTGTTGGTGACACAACTGTAGGAGCTGCATATACCCAGAATGCCAGTTCTTGCATAATGTTTCTTAACTTGAAACACAGCACAACAGTCACAGTTCAATGATTTGGTCTGATGTGACCTTTACACTAAGTCAGCATGTAGAGCGTAATTATATAATCACTTTGCATCACAGTTACTGATTAAAGTCTAAGTGCTGAGCTGTTCAAGAATATTTAGTGAAAATAGAGTTATAAGTTAAATTCATATGGCAAGACACACATATGCACTCACACCTCTCATAATTCCAGCATTTAAGAGTGCTGCTGGAAATCTGAAATCTTCCATGAAGGCAAAACATAATTCATAATCAGACTGAAGACCTGAGACTAATGAAATCTAAGACAGTAGATGCAGATTTGAGTATAGAGGAGGAAAACATCATCTGAAAATAAAAACAGGCAGCTTAAAATAGAATAAATAGTCATCAGTGTGATCCCAGACCTCAGATGATTGAGATGTTCACAAAGGCATTGTGTTGAGTTCATGTCACCTTCACAGTTCTTTACACATGCACAGTCCTTGTCAGACGTACTGCTGAGGTTTCTGCGGGGCTGAAGCAGCTGAGGCCAGGCTCTTGGCTGCCTCCTTGGCCTTCTCTGAAGCGTCCTTCACTGAGTCCCTGAGTGGCCGCTGTGGCGCCTCTCCTGTAAGCCCACAGGGATACAAAGAGACAGAAAGACAGGACGAAGTGAAAAATAAGAATGGCAACAAAGTATCTTAAAGCCCTTATTGGACATTAAATAAAAATCAATGCTGGCTTCAGACACATAGGGGACTTTAACAATTATATTTCTATTTGCTTAGCTCTGACATTTGAGGAAATGAGCCTCTATAGATCAGATATTTTAAGCATTCTGCTGCAAGAGGGCAGCACTGAGTCTGGAACATGCCAGCATACGCACAAGGTCACTTCTGAAGGATCAATAATGACCATTATGAGCAAGTTATGTTGAATATTCAACACAAAAACTATAAGAAGTGAACAGTTGAACAGTTAAATGTGTAAACATTTTTTCATATATATTATATATGATTAAAGGGATTTTTTCCTTTTCCAATCAGTTTAAAATGTAAAGCCAGCCATCTATCGACTATCTTTATTTTGTTATTGTGGGCTATATAATACAGTGGCTGGGAAGGGCAATGGTAAGGATGAAGCACTTTTTCCAAAATGTAAATTTGTCTTCAACTTTGTAAAACATTTTTACATTTTATAAAACAAAATGACATCAGCAAAACACTTTTACCAAGGCCAAATTTACATTTAAGAACACAATTGTACAAAATTCGAAAGACTTTTACAAACGGTGAGACATTTTTTACAAGCAACAGAACATTTTTACCAACCCCGAAACAAATTTAAAAAGATTCTGACTACGTCACGTAGCTCACCTTAGAGGCATTGGGAATTTTTATTGCACAATTTTTATTTTCCTTAAAATCTAGGTGCTTAAGGGACTGACTCACTGACTGCCGTGTGATCAAGGCTCTTACCTTATAGGCTGCTTAACCACAAAATTTAAAATACATAAACACAGAACTATAAATATATAAATGATACTGTTTATACACATATATGTGAAGATAAATAGATTTAGGCTGATTAAGGCTGTTTTCTACATTTATATTTACAGGCAAACTTTTTTGGTTGCACCTTTGTTCTTCGTATTTACCATTGCACTTTTTAAAATGTCATGTTATTTTTAACCTTCCATGCTCAAGGGCTTCCCCTGGTAATCCCATATTTCACATCACAATACTATGAACTATGGATAATTCCCTCACGCTAAGTCTGCAAGAATGCCAACTTACTCAAAAAGTCTGTGAGAGATCCCTCACTCACTTCAGTATTTGACAGTGGGACAGCTCTAAACCCTCACAGACTAAGAGGGAACATACCTCAAAGTCAGTGAGTGTGTGAGGGTGGACATTGAGATTGGGCCTCAACGTCCACACTCCCACACTAGTGGAACAAAATAATCTATTTATTCCATTTTCAAATGGCTGATGTTTTAAATTCACAAATCAGCTGCGATTGGCTGGATTACATTATGAGGTTGTCCGATATTAGTCTGAACTGAAATGACTCAGTGGAAACTGAGATTGGTTAATAATCTCTGACTGAAAATTTCAAGAATTATCTCTATTTTTTCAAATTTTGTTTGGCTTTATTTTGAAAGGACAAATCAGAATGACCTGGACAAATCAGAATGACCTGTGATTGACAGGACAGTCTGTTTTCTCTCCGCAAAAACAAACCTGATCATTTCTGGCATTTGGTACATTCCTTTTCCGTCAGAATCTTTGTAAAAAAAAAAATTGTTTTCTTAAATTTAAATTTAAATTTTTTTTGGGCCTTGGTAAAAGTGTTTTGCTAATGTAATTCTGTTTAATAAAATGTGAAAATGTTTCATCCTTTGTAAATTTGCATTGCACTTCCCAGCCACTGTAATATGCATGAGTATCAGTATCCTTGTGGAACAGTGCAGGCGTGCCTACATGTACCACAATGCATTGAGCAAAAGCATGTTTGTATTGGCTTTGTTGCACTGCATTTCTTCATGTGTACACTTTGGATTGAATAAATATGTCTGATTGAAAATGTGAAATCTGTCCACTTCGCTCAGATTTTGAGATGCCATTTTTTGTGGCTTAGCAGGTTGTGTGCGATACAAGCAGGGGCAGAATTTGGCATTGTAAGCTACAAGAGACTGTAGTTCTCAGGAGCCACAAACTACATCAAATGAGGACAATGGTGCAGGATATATGTATTTTCACACTTAAAAGCTACCTGCAATCAAATGAAGTCAGAAACAGAAAGAGCTTTTCTTAAACTTTGTATTCTTTAACCTGCTCAGCTGCAGCCTTGTACTTTGCTCTGATAGCAATCAAGTAAAGCAGGTTCCATCTTGTTTCAGAAAAAGAAGAGAAAATCCACCAAAAAGAGAAAGTGTTTTTGAGAAAGTCTTGTGGCGAGCACACCCATCTTTGAACACTTTTATGAACTGCCTCAAACTGGAGTCAATGCCACATGCTGCAGCGTCTATTCGTGTCTGACCTCACTGTGAACCTGCAGAGTCAAAGTGCCTCACGTGAGAACAACAACAAGGATCACAATGCAACAGAGCGGTTTCCCTAAACTATGAGAGAGGCGGAAAGAGAGCAGAGGGGAGTGTTTCCTATACATTTGAGCGCTTTCAGACAGAGGAGTAGTTACTGGTGAACTGTTGTTCTTGAGACGGTGGCTGCGTGATGGCTGAGGGACAAACCCCTTCATGCAGCCACCATCTCAATTAAAAACAGATTAAGTCATATTTTACCAAAAATACTGTATGTCAAAGACTAAATCAAAACATTTCCCTCCTGAGCTTCTTGATGAACTACAATGAACAAAATTAACGTTTTTTGCCCATGGGTGAGGTTGAGTTCCATCCCCATGTCTTTGTAACTATCTGACAGGATGAGATGAGAGTCAGAGTTGCCATGATTCTGTCAAATTCCAGATGCATCAAACTCCCTTGAAATGAAAACAATCTGAGACAGGGTACCACCTTCTCTAAAATCTGTGCTGAGCATATTTCATAGTTTTGCATCAGCCTTTACTTGAGGTCTTGCTAGGAGTTGATGATTGCAGTAATTAACTGACAATTTATTCACAGCGAGAGATCAGAGGAAGGCTGCTGAGCTAAGTGTTACAAATACTGTACGTGATGAGTGCTGTGTCTGACAGGAAATCTAATCTAGGAAGGCAGAAGGTTAAAAAAAAAAAAAAGGACAAACTTCAGTTGAGAATCCATGTGAGCTGACGGGAGAAGCTCAGACACATGTGCTTTGTATGCAATCAGTATTATGTAAATTTACCCCACACATGGTACGACAGACTCCCTCTGTCCAGAATTCAAAACATCCTGTTGAAAAAATATCTAAACTACGGCTTTTATTTTTTTTAAACCAAATTTCAGATGTCCCCCTCGATAAACAACACCTGCCATCGATTATAATCAACATCCTGTTACATACTGTAGGAGCTATTTGTTTATATTTTGTATTCAGTTGTTTATTTAGTTTGGAATTAATAAGTAGTATTAGTTGTTAGATTTATCTGAACTTTTCTTTTTATAACTCATTTAAGTTGGATTTTGGAGCTATATTTTTTGCCAGTCATTTGTTTAGTATATTTAGATTCTTTGTACATTTAGTATTTCTTTTGTTTGTTTTTGTTTGTTTGGTAATTAGGAACTGTGGGCACCTGAGGTTATTTAGGTAGGTAGGTGGCAGAAGGCCGGCATGCACCTGGATTGGCCTATGGTTTTTTACCAGCGCAAGAGAGGCAGCAGGAGCTGTGATTTTCTTTGTTCCTTTTGTTTGCTTGCTTGCCATCAAAATAAACCACTGGAAACCGCTGAACTTTTGCATGGTAATTAGACTTCTTTTGCCTGCATACATCACATTCCCACGGTGCATCATTGACCCTTTGATTAAGTTTAGTTAAAGTTTGAGTTTGATACTTTAATTATTCTTTGAGTTTTTTATGACAAATGGCCACTACACATACTATTGATTATTCATGCAGTACAAAAGTTTTGTGTACCCTTTTATTCTTAATGATGAAGATTAGGATACTAATAAATGTAAAACTTTAAGGTTTTCAAAATAAAATTCACTGACAGAAACTTTTTAACACAGATAGGTATCATTTACGAAAAAAGATATAACTACAGCAGTGGCCAAAATTATTAGAACACTTGGCATACTGAAAGGTTCCAGTTCTTTTTGTTGAATGGGCCTTTAAAATACCCATAAAATGACTGAAATCAAAGTCATTATCATGCTCTGTTAACCATACAATAGAGCCAACAAGCTAGGCCTATTTCACTGTCAATGTCACACAATCATGTTCCTTCACAGAAGAAGCCAAATTATTTGTGTGATCATTGTCAGGTCGTGATCGTGGTTAAATTGATAGTGATGCAAGAGTCTTAGGACACAGCTGTGTGATTCTTTTGAATGTCCAAGGCCTAGCCTGCTCATTAAGTGATTGGTAACATCAGGGTTGTGTCACTGAGGCTACACCATCAACTGGTATAAATTCAAAGCCTCCAGAAAAAGTCTTGAACACATGATACTCTTTGAACATGGCTAAGGTGAAGAAGAAGCTAAAGAGTGAGCAAAGGGTTTAAATAAAGGGCTTTTTTGATGCTGGCTGGAGTTACCACCGCATAACCAAGGACTTGAGATGCAGTCCGTAAAGTACACTTTAGACCGCCATGATGCCACAAATTCACACCAGAACTGAAAGAGGAGAGGTAGAGAAAAGAAACTTTCAGAAAGACAAGTGAAGCATCTCAAAATGCCATTTTAGCCTCAGGATCAGGTGACTAAGTGAAAATTGATAGCATCATGGATAAGAAAGTATACCACAACATTCTGGTGAGGCACTGAGTACCATCTGGTATTTTCCAAGAGGACAATGACCCTAAACATTCTTGTTTTTTTTCTTCTTCTTTTTTAAGTTATATTTTTAGGTGCATTTTCACCTTTAAAGGACAGGACAGCCAAAGAGAGACAGGAAATACTGGGAGCAGAGAGTGGGGGAGGACATGCAGTAATTGGTCGAGGCTGGAACCTCTGCGACGAGGGCTACAGCCTCTGTACATGGGGCACACGCTTAGACCGCTAGGCCAACGGCACTCCACCTTAAACCTCCTTCTAACTATTGCTGGAACTACCTGCGACAGAAGGAATTTGCTGGAACATTGGAAATTATGGTCTGGCCCCCTCAAAGTCCAGACCTCAACCCCATCGGGCAAATTTGGGGCGAGTTGGAGAATAAAGTGGACAGATCTATCGCACATTCAAAAGGACAGCCTTTGGCTCGAGTTGTATAAGGCATGGGATAAAACTAGTGTTGAAGTTCTCAGGAAATTTATTGACACTATGCCAGAGAGAGGTGCTGCTTTAGCTTCTGCAAAAGGTGGACATGCCAAATATTAAAGCTAATAGTGGATAAAAACAGTAGGACTCACTTCATTTGATATGTGTTGTGCTCAGAGCAATCACCTGTATGTTTCATGGACATTATGAAATGTTTTGGAGGCACAAAAGAGGTGAATATATTCAGATCTGTCAGGTGTTCTAATAAATTTGGCTTCCACTGTATATACAGAAAAAACCTTGTAACTAATAGGAGGTCATTTCTAGGGGGGCAGGTTTACTAGTGAGAAAGTCAGGGGATAACTAAACTAAAAACTATACACCATCTACTTCTACAGCACCGATTGAGTCACAGCCAGGTCCATCTGCTCTCACAACAACACAAAGGAGGGGGACGAGCCACTACCTCAGCTATGCCATCTACTGTGTGACGCTCATATATACGGGATCATTTGACCAACCCTGGGTATAGCCAGGGGATGGCAGATGGATCCTTTTTGGCTAACTGACTTACCACAACGCTCAGCCTGATGCCAATCCCTGCAGTGGCATGAGCACAGAGGCAGCAGGACAGAATGACAACAATGGGAAAACGTCCTTTTAGACAAAGGCAAAACACTAACTCAACCAGACACTTCTTCTTACGTCTGATGGCTAGACTTGAACTCAACT
This sequence comes from Notolabrus celidotus, assembly GCF_009762535.1. Taxonomy (NCBI): domain Eukaryota; kingdom Metazoa; phylum Chordata; class Actinopteri; order Labriformes; family Labridae; genus Notolabrus; species Notolabrus celidotus. The sequence continues at coordinate 23,900,587 of NC_048278.1, read as the reverse complement.
CACAGGGGATTGAAACAGAATTCTTGAACCTGGGTGTTTTGGGGTGCATTTGCAATTTTTAACAATTATTTTGCAGGGGTGCTTCTTGGAGGACTGTAGCCCTTGCACATGAGCATGCAATCTAACCCAACTGAACCAGCATCCCAATCTATAGATTCATAATTAATTCTATGAAATTGTGGTCAGTTGGAGCACTACTTCGGGGCACACTTCTTGCATATTTTCTACAGCTACAATCATTTATTGTAAGGGTCCACATTTGATACATTGTGCCTTTCATGTGCCTGAAGTAGGGATATAAATTTCAAGTTTTCTCCATGATCACTCTTTGGAAATGTTAACGATCAATTATAGGTTAATCATTTTAAAAAACGTAGATGTTTTCCATGTCAAAAACAATGCCATATGCATTTTTCCCCTTAATCAAATGTTCCCTGGCAACACAATGTATATAATTGACAGTATTGAATATCTACGGATCATATTGAGGCTTAAAAAATGTTAAACACCTTGAATATCAACTTGTGGAGCAGCTCTTAAAAATAATCTCCACGGACATACAGTATTATAAAGGGAAGGCTCAGACTACAACATGTGGATTTACTGGAAGAAGAGAACTAAACAGAAACATATTTCAGACTCCGGTTTTATGTCAACCTGTTCTTATTGAGAAAAATAAGCATGTGTAGGTGGTCGGCTGTCAGCCGGGAGTGCAACCGGGTCATAATCAGTCCAGCGACTGAGAAATAAAGCGCTCGTGGAGCCTCGCACACAAAAGCAGCCACTAGCGGATTTTGTCCGCTGCCTGCAACATCCTTAGCCAGCTGATTCACATCGAAACATGCTTTAAAAGTAAAACACCTCCCTGATAGCAGCTATTTTTGAATGATTCATCTTTCAGGTTATTAGCTTCAGTTACCTTGATGTTGGAGATTAGACATGTTTTATTAAGACTAGAACTGGTTTGGTCTGAGACTAAATTCAGCCACTAAGCTGTTAGTCACTGAAGTTTTGATGGTTTCACACCCCTCTATGGTGACAGAGAACCTTTATGCATCAGCAACGGCTGGGCAGCAAGGTTGCTTAAATCAACTCGTTTTCAAGTTTTCACATTAAGGAGTTTTTCTAGAGTAAATACTTCTTCAAACTGGTCTGTGACACTCAAGTCAACTTTGCTCATATAAATAGTATCAACGAAAATAAAAATCTGCACAGTGTCTTATTTTTTTAGATACATGAGTGTATATCATTAGGTGGTTTTGAGGATTGTATAATGAAACAAAAATACATAAATAAATAGATGTTCAGTCTTTTGTTTGTAGAAAGCTTTCTCGCTCACAAGTTTCTGCAAAAATAAATAGTTGTTTTTCTTTTGTCCTGCTCTTACTGGTGACATATACATACCCTGTAAGTTGGAGAGCGCATATTCCAGCCCTTTCATGGACTTCACCTGGTTGCTCTTGAAACGGGCCAATCCAAACTCCTGGGAATAAAAGACAAAACAGGAAATGGCTTTATGTAAGGAGGATACGTCTGAACTGAGCTTGCTGCACTCTCTTCTCTTCTTTTAAAAGCAAGCCTGGCATCTTCCAACACATCTAAGAATAACAATTCTAGGTTGACATATTTTTGGCACAGTTTGCACTTCCCCCTCCTCAAATCCCCAACCTCTTTATTTTGGCATTTGCACACAGACTCCCACGCCACTGCTGCTTATACTATGACCTACAAATCCAACAGAGGACTTAAAAATAGGATTCTGTCATGTTACAAAGTGAGATAAGAAAATGTGATGACTTGAACTGATGCAAAGAAAATAAAAACAATTCTAATCTGAAAAAAAGATGAAGATATAAATAAGAAAACAGTGTGCTCAAAATTGCTTAAAATGTTCAACCTCAGTTTGGGTTATTCCTGCACAAAGAGGGTTGAAATACCTGAATAGGTCTGGAGAATCCATAAACACCTGACGATATCCACGCTTCCCGTTTCAGCAGGGTGGTGGCGGGCTGCTCCTCTGAGTCTTGGAAAACACAACGCTCTTCAACCGACTGACATGAAAGAGAGCAAAGTGACAGCGGGGTTGAGATAAAGGTCAAGGCTGTGGAGGGGCTGAATGTTAATTTGAAATGCAGATCAGAGACAGTCAGTAAAACAAATGGGTCCTTAATGTTGTGTGGCGTTTCTAGAGCTGTTTAAAAACATGTCATTCCACTTCAGTAAATCATCTCTTTTATTAAGTTTGGACCAAAACAGAGCTGTCCTGTCAGCTTCTTTATTGGGTAAAACTTGTAAGATTCAAAGCTGCAGCGAGGAACTTTCAGTTTCTGTTGATTCTGGCGCCCCCCTGTGGGCAAAGATGTACATAGCTTTGCACATCTTATTCCGTATATGCCAAATTAACTCATCCTTCTATCTTTTAACAGTAAAATGGGTCATTTATTGGAAAAGTTACTGTAAAAAAAATGTAAATAAATGCAGTTTCTTTAGTTTGTTGCAAATTGTCTTCATTATTGAACTTTTTTAATTATATTTTTGTGCTTTTGTGAAGAGAGACAGGAATTGTGGGGAGCAGAGAGTGGGGAAAGACATGCAGCAAATGGTCGTGGCCGGGAGTCGAACTGGCGACGTCTGCGACAATGACTATAGCCTCTGTATGTGGGGCGCTTAGACTGCTAGACCACCAGCACCCCTTAAAATGTTTTTTTTTTAAGTACCTTTCTGGGTTTCAGTGCTCTCTATAAATCTTGTTTTTTGGTGCTTTTCTAACCAAGAGCTGTGGTACATTCCTGGTTCTTTATCTCCTCTATGTTCACCACTAATAGTACAAGCGTCGTTTGTTACTAAGCAGGTCATGCACAGAGGAGTTTTTGTTGCTTTCTGTTGAAGACAGCTGGTGTCTGTGGCTGAAAGAGGTGTTTTGAGAATGTTAAGAGTCAATAAAGCCAGTAAAATTGTGGTCGGGGCATTTAAAGCTTAATCCGGAAGGCAACTGGACTGGTAGAAATTCTTGAAGATGTTTCACTTCTCCTCCCAAAGGCTTCTTCAGTTCTGACCAGACTGGGGAAGGAGCTAGAAAATATAAGCCTCTAAAGGTTGTTGGTGTGCTATGGTAGTCTACTTTCTTGGCTGTCAATTCATGCTCTCGCCCCACCTAGAGGGTATCTTTGTCTGTGAAGGTTCTCATTCATCCAGGTCATGGTAATCCAAAGCTTGATTCAAAAAAGGCGATCAAACTTTGATTTACCCTGACCTGGATGGCTGAAAACCTTCACAGACCTGTGATCTGGACCATGGGTTCTCAGACTTTTCAGGCAGCGACCCGCAAAATATAGGTGCCGAAGACTCACGAACCCCACTGTCCGTCGATGTAATTAAATGTTGCTTCATACTTCATTTAGCTAGTCTGCAGAAAATTAGCCTAGCTGCAAACACATGTGGCTGTTTCCTGTGCTGTTATGAATTAAGCTGCTGCTACTGATGCTGTTGTCAATATATTTACAATGGGTAAACTATGCAATTTTGGATTACTTAAAATTGGGATGTAACGATATATCACAAATCAGTAAAAAATCGATACAAATAGGGGTGGATTAAAATCAATTCAACATTTGTATCAGGATATAATTTTTAAACAGTAGCAGGCGCTATCTGCATTATACTCCAATCTGAGACTCTTAATAAAGTTGCTCCAGTAGAGTAGGAGTAGTATTTGAAAGATCGTCTCAGTAATGCAGGTGAAAACACCACACCAACAAAACTACTTGGCATAAATAGATGGCTCACCATGAGAGTGGTGTGGTTGAGGTTCCAGGTGTAGGTGGTCAGGCTCCTGTTCACGGGGTCCACGATGGAGTCCTCAACGATGTACACAGAGCGAGACATGCCGGAGGGGAAGATATGCTCCGCCCAGCGAGGCAGTCGATTGGTCTTCATCAGGAGGCGTCTGGAGAGAAGCCTGTGGTCCGCAGTCACCTCCCGGTACACAACGTCCTCTGTGAGAACATGGGTGCTGATCGACGCAAACACACACAGTCATGTCAGAGAGCCTGTTACTGATGACTCTTAAAGGTTAACATCACAGTTCTTGGAGTCTTTCCGAAAGCAAAAGTTAGGTGCCGATATATGCCGTGTGTTATGGCTGCTTTAACTTGTTGTGATCATTCATCCTGTTGTATAAGTAAGAGTTCACAGATAAAACATAGTCTTTGAGAAAGGACGGCATCAGCACCTTGATGCTCACCTTGAAACAAGTGACAAGAGTTTTTGACATCTTAACTTAATATGGCTGCAGTACACAGACAATCACACATATTTAATATCAACAGCCGTCTGCTGTTTTGTTTCGTTTGCACTTGACCAACTGAAAGTTGATCAAAGATTTTGGAGCAATTCTTTTCACTAAATGCATAGTAGGATGTGAGTTTCATTTTCAAGATGGATTTGAAGAAATGTGATCTGAAATAATCTTTTCATTTTCAGGTTTCATATCACTTTGAGAATAGTTTCAGTACTGTTTTTAGAAGTGCAGCACTTTCACACAGCTTCTTTAAAGTTTGTGAGTTGTGGTGCTGCCTTTTGGGGAAAAGTTGTGTAGTTTGTGAGATGTAATGGAATGCAGGACTAATAAAGTTCAGTTAGTCGAAAACACGTTATAAAACACGAACAGACTGACAACAAATTGTTTAATGTGATAGACTTAGTTTTACTTCTTTGATGCATTCTACCATTTTCCTTATGCATATTTTTATTAAGAAAAATTAAATCACAACAATTATCGTTATTGAATTATCGCCCAGCCCTAATTCAACCTGTACTTGTCTTCATCCTTTTTAACTTTAAACCATCAGACTAGATTTCTTAAGTTCTACAAACTCTGCTTTAACTTCACTTCATCCCAAATATTCTATGTTAAGTTTAGAAATAGTTAGTCTTGTTTTATACTAAAAGTAATATTTGGTTTGAACTAAACTCCCTTATTATAATAAAGTTGGAATCAAGGAAATATCAAAGAAAGCATGGACATATCAGAGAAAAATTAACTATTTTTGGCTATACCGAATTCTCTGCAACCCCACGAAAATAAAGTATTTCTGATTTTTATTGTTATGGTCTTTTCTTGTCACTCACATCTACACAAAGCTCTGCAGGTCACTGACTTAAAAACAATAACAATAACAAATCCTTTAAAGCTTGGTTGAATGTTGACATGAAGGAGAACTTATGTTGCAGTAAAAATACTGACAAATAAAAATAGAATACCTGAATGGGTTTGGGTACCTCTGCCAAAAAGCAGAGACAACATGGTCCCACGTACTCCTGATGTCTATGCTATTACTGAAATATTTGACCATGCTTCTCTCGCTTGTGTTCAGGATGGCATGAATCCCCAACCCTGAGGCACCTTGCTGTGATGACACAAGTCAGTAAAAACTTGGGTGCTGACTCCATCCAGAGTCTGGCAGAGTCCTGGAAATGTAAAAAGAAGACTTCTGTCAATCATCAGTGGAAGGCAACATTAGACGTGGTAACAAAAAGTGTTTAGGTGTGCCTTCATTTTCATTTCTAAACATCAACATAAAAATTGATCTTATTTTTATCTAAGTGGTGAAATCGCAAACAGAAAAGTGTATACATATATGACGTCACCAGATGATATTCACGCAGCTCTACCTTACTGTCATACAATGTGAACTATCCAAAAGATTCTGGAAAGACATTTTTTCTCAGCTGCTATTTATGTTTATTCTCTTAAACTCAAATACGTTGTTTGTTACTATGATAACAAGGAAAATATTGCTCTTGAACATATCATAAACTTCATTATACTATATGCCAAGTGTTTCATTCACAAACAGAAACTCTTAAAGTCACTTCAGAAGTTCTCAATTTTTCTTCTAGAATTCAAGTCCCTTATTTAACCATTTCTTTCAGTCAATGACAAAAAATGCATCAAATTCATGAACTATTATTACACCTTTTTCCCTGAGACTCCTAGGTAAACAATTATTTACACATTTCTGTATATGATTTGTTTTTGGTTTTTTTTGTTTTGTCATGAGTGTTTTTACTTTATACATTCGTAATTGTTGTTGTCATAAGTGCATTTACTTTATATACACTACCGGTCAAAAGTTTGGACACACCTTCTCATTTAATGTTTTTTATTTATTCTAATCATTTTCAACATTGTAGATTAATACTGATGACATCAAAACTATGAAATAATCTGGTTTTGCCATAATCTGGATTACAACAGTAGTCAAATAGGGCTATCCATTGTGTACTAACCCTACCTCTGAAAAGCACAACTGATGGTCTCAAACTCATTGTGTTAGCAACTCCAATGACTCCTGACTTGTTTAAAAGAAGAAAACATTAAGAAGGCAAGTCATTCTACAAATGAACTCTTGACAAGGCTCATGTAATTAGAAACCATTCCAGGAGACCACTTCATGAAGCAGACTGAGAGAATACCAAGAGTGTGCAAAGCTGTCATGAAGGAAAAAGGGGGCTACTTTACAGAATCTAAAATATAAAAATAAATTGTTCTTTTATAGTTCTGATGTATTTGGTATTAATCTACAGTGTTTCAAATAATTAAAATAAATATATACCCTTGAATGAGAAGGTGTTTCAATACTTTTGACTGGTAGTGTATATTGTATTGTTGTCCTGTCTTCTGTATGTATGATATGTTTATCTTATTTAATCTGTCTTCACTTGATTTGATGCGTTACTGTCTTCTACTACCTGTATATGAACACCTTTACTCTTGAATAATTAATAGATAAATAAAAAACATACTGTCATACAGTCCATAGTCCCAGTGTGCCATGGGACACTAGTGTGCCGTGGAACACTAGTGTGCCGTGGGACACTAGTGTGCCGTGGAACACTAGTGTGCCGTGGAACACTAGTGTGCCGTGGAACACTAGTGTGCCGTGGAACACTAGTGTGCCGTGACAGATCGTCAGGTGTGCCGTGGCACATTTCCAATTTCACTTAATTAGTCCCCAAAAAATATTCATATACTGCAAATAATTTGCCATGTAGTGCGTCTATGTCTGCAGTGTAGTGACTGGCGGAGTATCAATACTCGTCCATGTACTGACCTGTGCTACCCAGCCACTGGTTGGCAAAACAGCACATTTAGGACCTTGTTCATTTAAGAAAATATAATTTATGATGCGCGTGAGAAGTGTATGTGACAAGACTTAGGCTTACAACAGCCATGGGTAAATATTCAAAAATGAAAAATGAATATTCCAAACTGGGCCCTGGATAAAATTCTAACCTGGATGAAGAGCATTAAATGGGTGGTGGAAAAGGGAACTTTTATGAGAAAAAATTACAACAGTGACTGCAAGAACTCTCAAAGCTAGCTACTGAGAAGCTGAACTCAGCCAAATCAAAAAAGCCACACACTGTGGCAGAGACATACTACCTGCAAAAGCCATTGTAAATGAGATGATTTGCCCTGACACAGTTAAAGAAGTAGCCAAAGTCATACAGTCCATCGCTGTACCTATCTACAGTACAAACAATATAATCATAAACCTGTGTTAGCACCTCCAATGACCCCTGACTTGTTTAAAAGAAGTCCTACCTTCTTCTATCAGTTTATTACTGATGCTTACTCACTGTGTCCACCAGTGACTTTGACTTCTGGCCTTACACTGTATCGTGAGCTGCGGTTATATCCCAGCTCAGAGGCTTATGTCACTGTCAGCAGTGACTTAGTTTCACAGACAGCTCATTCAACCATTAGCTAGCTTCTTAAAACGGAAAGACATTCAACATTTGCTGACTGACAGTGAAGGTATCACACAGTTCAATCATGAGTGGGTAGAAATCTAGCTTACCACAGCAGTGTGTCAACTCAAGTTGTTTGAGTTTAGCCTTAAGGCTCTCTGAAGGAGTAAGCTAATTAGCCCACACGGATCCAAGAGATGTCCCACCAGAAGTCACTGGGAATGAAATACGAGGCTAACAAAAATCCATACTCACACGGCTTATTGCGCCTGTAACCTATGGATTAAATAACGGAGGGTGTTTGCTTCCATTCTGATCATAGATTCTGATCCATGTGACCGACAGGTTGTTGATAAAACGTCTTCTTCTTCTCCTTCCGCTGCCTCTGATTCTTCTTCGTGTAATCATGTGCTACCCATGATTCAAACATGAGAAGTCAGTGTAGCCTCCTGCTCTGCCCCCTACTGTACAGGAGGGTACAACATTATAATGTCATTTAGATTATTCACATTGAATTAGGCTGTCCAAAGTAAATACAGCAAAGTAAAACAGAATCAGATCTTAAAATGAAAGGTAATTTGTGAAAATCAGAAGATGATAAGACCAAATAATTACCTAAATCAAAAAAGAAATAATACACAATAAATTAAAATAAATAAATAAATAATAAAAATTGACTGAAGAAATAATGTGTCTATAATAATTTATAATTTAGAAGAAGACGGTATATACTTTAAAAAATGACTAAAATTTGAACTAGATAATGGATAGATACAGTAAGATGGAATAAGACTATTATAAGAATAAAACTCATTTATAAATGAGACTAAAAAGGTCGGTCTAGAGTTTGCTTTTAAAAATATTTATGCTCTGTGCAGCCCTCAGATCTTCAGGTAGTGTTATGGAACACACTAGTAATTGTTATGGACCACATTTATAATTGATAGACTGGGCAGATGTCAGAAAAATATAATACAGAGATTTAAACCTACCTGTTTGCTAAAACGCACGCAATACATATCTTTCTTTCCATCACCCATTTGCCTTGTGTCTCCAAACCCCTTATTACCCAACACCTAATGTTTATGTTTATGTTTATGTTTATGTTTATGTTTATTTATTTGCACAAAAAATAAGACAAAAATAATACACACAAAAAAGCAAAGATAAATAATATATAGTGCAGGAAGAGGCAGAAAACTCAGAGAGCTTATTTGAAGCCTCCACCCAAATAGTGTTCTAATATCAAAATGTATTAAAAAGTACTAAGTTGACACATATAAACACAATAGTCAATACTAAAAATAAAATAACATAAGAATATACAAAATTATCAATTAATATAAATACAGTTATTACATCAACAGAATTCAAAACATGAATATGATGTTTATGCATACCTGTCTATGAGTATGTAGTTGAGCATGATGGGTATAATTAATTAACAGTGGTTAAAACTTTTTCAAGCATCCTTTTTAACATTTTAAAGATAAACAGTTTTTAGCCACATTGGAATAAATATTCCCGAAATTGCTGCCCCTGAAATGTATTGAGAATTGACTTCTACAAGTAAAACATTTAGGAGGATGAAGAAATAAAGTTTGACGAGTTGAATAATAGTGGACCTGTGAATTTAATTTGAAGTAAGACTTGAGGTGATCAGGGATATTCCCTTCACGTTGTATTTTACACAAAAAAAACACATATTTGAAAGATATTGATGTTATAGGTATTAAAATATATGATATCAATGTTTCCTCCTTAAACGTTGTGTTCTGATGACCTCAATGTTATATATATTTTTATGAAGTTTTTATGCAATTTCTTTTTCTTTTTGCATTTGCGTTACGTATGCAACTGATTGGCTATAGCACACATACATTTTATTTTTATTTATCTGGTTTGAATTCAAGCTTTCAAGAGAACTTTTCATTAGAAATTCACATCAATAACAAATACAATACAGGCTACTATAATATGTATCAAATGCCAGACTTGCAACTTCCATACCCTGTTGTACAGCAAAGAGCTTACAAGCCAAACCTGGTAAAACAGGCCCAAAAGGCTGTAGCACGGATTTAACGGAACTTATCCAAATACGTTCAGTTTTTAAGCACGCACATACACAGGGCCCAAGCATCGGGTTATTTTAAAATTGTTATATTTATTTAAAATTGGTATATCCATTTCTCAAATCTTCCTCAGGCATTACATTTTCAGAAAATAATACTATTAAAATAATTTTAAAAACTGTTTTATTGTGTTAAAGGCACTATGAGGAGTTTTTTGAGTGGTTGAGAAACAGACTGAAACTGATACTGATGCCTCTTTATGACCCTCAAAAGCAAACAAGACCATCCACAACAACACTGATAGCTTCTCTGTTGTCATTTTTAATGCCTGACACCACTCTGAGGGGGTAGGTGTCAGATCAGATGATTGACATCTCGCTTTAGAAACACCCCTTTATGTCTATTTTTATGGCAAATAATCACACTGTGTGATACATTTGTATGTTAAACACAACAGGATGAGGTTATTGTCTGAAGATGCAAATTTTGCATGTACAGGATAAGAGATAAGAGGTATCATGTTGTCCACAAGGGGGCGCCTGAATCGATACAAACCAATAGTTCCTCACAGCAGCTTTAATTAGTGTATTTATTCAATTTATGTATGCATCCAGAAAAGATTGTGATGCCTTTTCCAACAGGGGGTGCTGCAGCACCCTCAGCACTCCTACTTCACACGGCCATGCCAGAGACTCCCCTTTTTTCTAGAAAGGAATACTGAATGTATGTTTATATATTCAGACAATTTTAGTTATCTTATTGCAGTTATAACAAAACATAAGAAAAGCGCAGTAAAAAACTTACAGGATCATTAGCCCCCCCCTCCCCACTTGGCCCCTAGGTAGTCAGTACCACTTTTCCCCCTCTACGACGCCCCTGGGATTGAGGGAGTTATTTTAATTGAAAGGAAACTGGAAATCAAAATAAGAGTAAAGACGTATTCTTCCAGTCCGCTAGGTGTCGCATCATACCTTGCTGCGTAGTCCCCCCTGTGTTCTGTTTCCGCCTCTTCTTCTTCGTCTAAGGGAAGTGTCCTCCATGGTGTCATTGTGGGCTTGTTGTTGAGGTTGAACATCCAGAAATAAGAAATGTCTGGGTACACACCGGACGAGAAGCTCCGCGTCGAGCAGCTTTCAAAGCTCCGGAGACAATGGTTGAAGGACCAGGTGCTCAGCCCCAGAGAGCCCGTGCTGCCAGCCAAAGCTCCCGGCGCGATCCAGAAGTTCTGGACTGGCTTTCTGGAGCCCAAGAGCCTGTGGAGACTTTACGTGAGTGCTACAGAGAACTAAAGCAAAACAACTACTGTGAAGTGCAGTTTACAGTGAATATGTCAAATACTAGGGATCAAACATCAAATTTAACTAGTGTCACTACCGTAATTCTAATAAAAGCTTACATTTTTAGAGGCGCAATACAGCTAACTAACATGTGTGTTAGCTTCAAACGTGATGAAACTGCTGACCTATGATTCTTTAATTTGACTTGAAGTTTTGTTACGGTAGGCAAGGCAAGGCAGCTTTATTTGTATAGCGCATTTCATACACGAGGGCAACTTAATGTGCTTTACATTAAAACATTATAAGCATTGGAGACATTCAGACAAGCATAAAATAACATTATTACAGGACAACATTACAGGAACTTATTTTCATTAAAGGCCACTGTTGTTTCACAGGAGGGGTGGGCAATGAAGTGTTTCAGTCTAAAAGCTGACTATTAAGACATTGCTAAATGATCCTATGTCCACACACTGTACCTAAAAAAAAGTGCAAACTGTAAACTTTTCTTTAAAGGTGCATTATGTAGTTTTGCTAACATTGAATTCAAACACAATATAATTTGAAGGCCTCTGAAAACAAATACAAGACAAGAAATGTGCCTGTAAAAAAATGGCAGACACTACCAGAATAATAAAAGCAGTATAATTTTCAGCTAGAAGTCTAGCTTGAAGCTGAGAAGGTTACAGAGAAAATCTAGATTTTCTTTTTTTTTTTAATTGCCTGAAACAAAAATGCGATTAATCGATTAAATCGATTTATCGTACAGCCCTACGATCAATTACCATTGATCATTTTTTAAAAAGTGAATGTTTTCCATGTCAGAAATAATGCCAACTGCGTTTTTTCACCCTATATCAAATTTTCCTTCATGACGGTGTTTATAACTGCGGGTGTTAAACAGCTATGCATCATATTGAGCATATCCGATTTAGATTTAGCAGCTACTGGTTCATGAATATGGTATTGATGCTGTCACTCCATCATAGCTCATAGGGTCACTTATTTTTTTCTTTGCATTGAGATGTTGTCATGGTGCATTTTTCTCTATTTTCAGCTATTTTATGGCGTAAATGTGATTATTTGTTTTCAACAAATTAAGAGTAAGTTCATGGATAATTAAAACAAACACAAACTAAATATGTTATGTTAAGAAGGATGGAAACCAACATTCCTGATCCGGCATTTACTGATATAATGGCATCAATGTGTCTTTATATAGACATATAGTTGCTTGGATCCACGTCACGATCCACCATGACATGGATCTAATAGCTTCATATGTGTGAACATCACAAAGTTGATTTTTGACTTGTTCTGGCCTACCACTAGTTGAAGTATGCATCATCTGTTTGTATCTGTCACAATAAGCACTGTGATGAATGATGCACTTCTCCTCTCCGAATATGTATCCTCTAATTGTGTATCTCTTCACAGACCTACAAAGCATACAAAGGTGGAGTCTTCACATTTACACGGCTGCTGCTACCTGCATGGGTTGTTCACTACTATGTGAAATACCATTTGGCTGTAAGTGAACAGAAATTAAAACAGTTTTAATGGATGTGATGTGTTGAAAGTAGTCAGGTTTGATAAAGTAGGTTGTTTCAGAGTTGATACTCTGGTAGTACAACAGCCAAGCGAAGGATACCCTGAATCACTCGTACATACAGTTGGAAGGGGAAAATTCATTAATGTGACCATGTATTGATAAAATTACGTTCTAAATAACCATGTCATTGTCCACTACAGGAAAGGCCATATGGCATTGTGACATTGAAACCCAGGCTGTTCCCAGTAAGTATGACTCACCTTCTATGTCTTGTACCTTTCTTCTGTTTGTAAAAATGGGTTTATTCAGTGATATCAAGTGATCAGATTCTACATTGAAACATTCCCTCACTCATTCCTCCCGTCTTTGAGTACAAGGAGCTTCTGAGATGCATGTCGAGTATGACCCTCAGTTTGCCAAGTTTACTGTCAAAAAAATCTATTACGAATTATTTTGCATACAACAACCACTCTCTTTTTGGTCTTACAACCTGAGCATTTTGCAAAAATGTGCATGTTACTAGTTTGCACATTCTGTGCTACTGTAGAAATATGGTGGCTTCTGGGGAAGGGGACCTGCTCCTTTGTAGATATTAAAAGCCTAATTCTAAGTTAACAAAAACAAAACAATTTATAAATTCAGGTGATAATACAAATATGTCAACATAAATATGAATTTTATATCCCATTTCTACAAATTCTGTTCTGCTAAATGCTGCTAAATTGTGTAGTTATTTGCAGAGTTTCAAAAAAGCCTTGAAATACAAATTAATTCATGAATACAATATTATTATGAATAAATTAAAAAATGATAATAATCCTGTCAGATTCAATTAGCTCCTCGCACTAGCATAAAAAAAATTAAGGAGTGCAAACTGTTTTTGTTACTTTCTTTACTGGTACTGCTGATGTTTTGGGGTAATATATTGGATTGTACAGAGGAGGCAAAAAAAAAGCCTGGGGCTTCAGCCTACACCTTTTTGGTCATTGATGGTTACTGTTTTTTTCGTTTTTTTGTTGTTGTTGTGAATCTTATCGTGTGAAACAAATCGGTGTCAATGTGTAAAATTGTGTTATCTTTTTTTTTTTTTTTAGATGACTACTCACACAAACTGTAGACTTTTGTTCTTTTTTAAACTAATGACCAAAATAAAAATATTCATTCTTTCATTCATAAAAACCACACATGGCACCTCTAAAAAAACTATACCAGTTTTATTCCATGCAAAATCGCCACTGTTAGGACCCGTTTCGATGTGATTGTTTTTAAATGTATTCTCCTTCATTGTGTTTAGGGTGACACCATCCTGGAGACGGGTGAAGTTGTTCCAGATCTCCCTGAGAGCCACGGTCATCACTGAACCAGAAATATTTCAATAATTTAGAGTTTCTGTTGTAAAAACTGTGTATACGCCAATAAATATTAAAAATCCCCCTTGGTTTTAATTGCTCTTACTAATGTAATTTGACTTGTGTGATACATTTTCTTAAAAGCGTGATAATAGGATGGGTTGTGTTGAACAATGAAAAGCACTGAAATGTTATAAAAGGTCACAATTTTAAAGGATGAAATACAGGAGACATTGGTTTCAAATTCAAAAACATTGTATTGTTTTGAAAAATGTTTTAATGCAATCTCCAGTACAGTATAATATGGAAGCCCTAAACAGATATACATCTATACTTTTTATTTACTGCATTTCCCCCTTAACAAGTAATTTAATTTTTTTAGAACTCTATTGATAACAGGGCATAAAAAGTTTATTGAATAAAAACTTGAATTAAGCTGAAAGATGTGTAACCTTTCCTGAGATGTCCTAAATCAGGGGCTCCCAAACTTTTCAGCCAGTGACCCCCAAAATATAGGTGGCAAAGACTCGTGACCCCCACTGTCCCTCAAAGTGATTTAATGTGGCTTCATTTAGCTGGTCTTCAGAAAATTTGCCTACCTATATGAGCTTGTGGCTGTGTTTCCTGTGCTGTTATGAAATAACCTACTGCCACTGATGCTTTTGATAATTAAATGTTCACTACCCTAAACTTAGGAGTCATCTGGCAGAAAGAAAGGCAGAAAACTCATTACATTTTATATTTTCAAGGTTTAATTTCAAGTTTAGCTACTTTTTTGTGTCGATATTTTTTTTTACTAAAAAAGGGTAAAATTTACTATTTTTAGATAAGTTTTTTCATTAAACTTTTTTATTGTATTTTTATTTGTATTTCTTTGTTCACCACAAGTTGACAAATTATAAATAAGTTATATAAAACCAACAAAGAGAAGAAAGAAAATACATTTTTTAAAATAATAATGTTAAAGAAATAATGATAATAAACATTACAAACAAAAAAGGAAGATACAACTTGGAAAAAAAGGTAAATTAACAAAAATAAAAAATAGACTTTTTAGATAACTTATTAGTCTTTATCTGATTATTAGATTTAAAAATAGGCTTTTATTGTGAAGGCCGGAAGTGAGATGATTTAAAAATAAAACACACTATGCTATGGAAGGACTGAGGCGAGGCCACTCTGTTGGTCCAGTAAACAGTTTCCTCTTGATTCTATTTAACTGTAGGTGTATGCTCTTTAAGTAAATGGATTAAGCTCACCAGCTTCTAACCTTAAGAGTGTCTGAAGAAATCAGAGGTAAATATTAGCAACTTTTCTCGACCGTCCCAGCTAGCTGTAGAGGTGCTAACCCGTTAGCTTAGCTACATACATGTTGGGTAATGTCCTAGCTCACTCTGCTAACCTTGGATTTCTAAGTTATTATGTACGTTTACCTGTCCAAGTTTACAGTTTCGATTATAGAGAAAGTAAGGCCAATCTTGCATATCCGTTTTTGTGTGAATGTACCTACTATAGAGGTGATATAATGTTTGATATCCGACATATTACATGTACTGTTTACCGACAATAGCCTTACTTCATATTGGAACAAACGGGGCGCTGGATCTGCTTACCTAACTGTAAACAGTGCTGTTAAAACTGGGAAAGGACGATGATCAATACAGATTGAATAGTAAGGTTTTTATTTAGTCTGCCTGGCGAATGAAGAGAAGGACATTTCCAGAGTCTAATTTTTACAGCATAAAATGACAAAGTACGCCCATTGTTAAAAGATGCCATGGACTGTCACAGCATGAGTACTTTAGACTTTTGGTTGCTCCTATAAGATTCTGTCTCCTGTCATTGTAATACAGTTTGTACTGGAGGGTGGCGTGTGAGATTCATTATTGGCTGCAAGGGTATTTGTGAGGTCAAATCGTCAGTATGTAAAGAAATACTGGTGTTTTTGGGATGTTGTGATTCGTTACTCGTACTTTATAACATAATGTTTGTTTGTTTTTTTGTTTCTACTTTTTTATTTTCAGGAAAAAGAGGTAGGGAAGAACGGGGTTGGTTTTCACACTTTTTACTGTTTGATGATTGCTCATCATTAAAACATCTTTCAGTAGTCATTGCTACATTAAATTGAAGCTTAAGGTGTTGGCTTGAAATGTGTATCCCTCTCATTTTCCAACGCATCGTAACAAAGAGGCAATTAACTATCACAGACACTCTGACACATTGTGACAACCAACCCCATCACAGGGATGGTCGTCACACACTATGGGGTTGGTTGTCACAATGGTATTTTAATGGGAAAAATCTTAAAAAGGCAAGAAGGCAGAACTAAATTTGAAAGTTTAATTACACTGACAAGTGATAGGCCTACATAACTGAATGCATTTTAACATAAATTGAGCAAGGAACATGAACAGGAAACACATCTTTAGGCCAGCCTATATAACAACATAAAGAACTAAACAAATAGGCCTAACAATAATGGTCGACGCAACTAGGCTACATGCAGTCACTGTCTGAATTACAGTGATGGCAAATATAGGGTCTGCGCACTCCAACTAATTTCACCATGCATGATTTTGCCAACATAGGGGTTGGTTGTTACATGTGACAACCAACCCCAAAGAGAATGTGACGACCCCAACTGGATTTTTTTGCTAGCATCAAGGCTATCAACCATTGAACAACTACTTAGCTAGCTAATACAAATCTAAACTATAGCTTTCCCCTCACACTTTGTAAGGGTAACACTTTTGTTTTGTTATAAACCCATAATTTAAAAGCCTAGAAGAAAAATACTGAGGAGCTGAACATTTACAATTTGACATGAAAAACACAAAAAAGTCCTCTCTCCTCAGTTCAGCTGTCTTACTCCAGAGAAGACTATGTAGGTGAGCTCTGATCCTAATTCTGGAAATGTCCTTACCTCAATTTGAGATACAGTGCCCTCTGGTGGCGAGATATAACGAGTGTGCCAACCAACCCGTGTGACAACAAACCCGTTCTCCCCTACATTACAAAGGTACAATCAAAAAATATAACATTTTCTCCCCAAACCCAGCTCAGTCCTCTTCTTTCATAATTTAGACATTAAGAGAACTGTATACTTACATAAATATACATAGACACCTTCACATGAGTATTCATATGAAACAGAACAGTGTACCTAATGTTGAAAAGAAAAGCTATATTTGTGCATATATTCACAGACCCATACACATACCTACACCCACCCATCAGCTCATATATATCCCAGCCATGCCTACACATAGTCATAGCCACAGATGCATGCATGTAACCGTACTGCAAAAAAAAATAAAGGTAAGAATAAGAGTTAAACAGAGTACTGTTAAGCATTGCAAACACTCTGGGGGATAACATTATGTTTTGATGTCCGTACAGGTATTGTTAAAAGCAAAATCCAGTTTGCTTTTTTATGATGAGATAATTGACGTCATTACAAGAAAGATAAATACAACGTAGATACAATCCTGGACAAAAATATTACAGTGTTGACAGAGACAAACATGATGAAATCTTTTATTATTTTATCAAGCGTGGCATTGGTGGTAGGGATTCAATGCCGAAACAGCATGTGCAGTCTGAAGTGGAGTGGAATTTTGAGTTACTAAGTCTGTCATACCAGGCTTATATGATAATTGTGATCATTTTGAAAAAGACAATTTTTGAAATGTATTTTTTCTTGTCATTACAGATCATGTCAGCAATCAAAGTTGCCTTGCAGCAGCGCCAGAAGAATGGCAGAAGGAAAACCACTGAGACGTTATCTGCAGAGGCGTCACCAGACTCCAAGTGTCCCATCTGTTTGGATGTGTTCAACAACATTGCTTACCTGGACCTTTGTCTGCACAAGTTCTGTTTCCGCTGCATTCATGAGTGGTCTAAGAACAAAGCAGAGTGCCCGCTGTGCAAACAACCCTTTCATTCGATTTATCACACTATAAAATCAGAGCAAGACTTCAAGAAGTATGACCTGAAGCCGCTGGATAATGGCTCTTTTGGAACTTTTGGGGGAGTGCGGTTTAGATACCGCACGACTCTAACGGAGGTCCGTCGATCGATGCCTCCTCCAGATAATGGGGTTATGTTTGAGGCTTCAACAAACCTTCCTCTACAGAGGCAGGACCGTTATGTTCGACGTATGCTCGCGACGTTGGCAGCAAAGAGGAGAGCTGCAAGTGAAGGCAGGGTGGTGAACAATGTCAGAGAGCAGGAAATGGTTAACTTCAGGAGGGAACTCTACCGCCAAGGGGTGAGGGTTCGAAATGTTCGTGATGGTGGCCGCTCAAGAGACACCTCAGCTGAATTTTTCAGAAGAAACCCTGCTTGTCTACATAGACTTATCCCCTGGCTCAAAAGAGAACTTATTGTGCTTTATGGAGCCCATGGCTCTTTGGTCAACATAGTTCAACACATTATCATGTCCCGGATCACACGTTATGACATGGAGGATGGAGCTATTCAGGAAGAGCTCAGGCCATTCCTCCAGGGCCGCACAGAGCACTTTCTGCACGAGTTCATCAGCTTTGCAAAGTCTCCCTTTAATATGGAGGCCTATGACCAACACGCTGTCTATGACTGCCCAGCACCGTCTTCAAATGACAGCAGCTCTAGCTCGTCTGTAATTGCTATCTCAGAGGATGAGGAACTCTCTACGGAATTGGATCCCCAAGGAGACTCCACATCTACCCTGAGCCAGTCTATGTGGGATGATGAGACGCCAGGGCCTTCATATTCTACAACAGCAGAGCAGAACAGGGCAGAGTGTCTATCCGTTGCAGACTCAGACTCAGACAGCAGTGAGGATGAGACACATGAGTTAAGAGCTACTCTGCAGCAAATGAGTCCCCATACCCGAACAGATTTACCACAGGAGGAAGTAAACAAAGAAGATTGTTTGACTTCTGACAGTGATGACTGTGTCATTGTTGGCTTTGTCAAGCCAACAACAGAAAGGACTCCAGAGCTGGTGAAACTCTCCTCTGACTCGGATGAGTCTGCTGTTGAAGATACTAAAGAAGTGCCTCTTTTGCCACAACACATCCGCTTCACCAGTCTCAGTCCTGTCGCTTCACAGAGCAGTGGTGCTGGACTGTCAGAAAATCCAGAAACAGATTATCAAGTGGATACAAAAGAAAGATATAGCTCTTCAACATCTAGCCGACACAATACATCTAGTAAATCAGACAGAAAAGAAAGGAACAAAAGATTTGACAGTAATGATACATCTAGAGAGAGGCAGCGGTCAAAGGATAGAGACCATAGGAGAAGAAGGAGGTCTAGAAGTGGAGAGGGCAGGCACTCTATCCGAAGTCCTGTAAATACCCACAGCAGTGTCAGCACTCTGTCCAGAGACAGAGGGTATTCTTACTCCACTAGCAGAGACTTTTACTCTAAATGTGAAACTAACTATAAAAGGAGGGACGATGATCGCAGCTATCAGTCATACAGACATTACAGCCAAGCGAGAAAGGATAAAGGGATGCATTACACAGAGAGGCATTCCTATTACTACAGTACTAGCAAGCACTCAGATCAGCACACCCACTCTCGCTCCAGGAGCTGCAGCAAGGACTCCAGAAGGCGAGACAGGAGGCATTCTCGATCCAGGTCCTATTCCAGCAGTCGTTCTCCTACAGCGAAAAAGAGATCTCACCACGACAAGCCCGGTGGAAAGAGGAAATACAAAACAAGGCATTTGGAGGAACCATCCGACGTCCTCGCCAACTTTAATGCTGACGGCGAAACTTCTACTCCCACGAGGAAAAAGAGCAAAGAGAAGCATCATAAAAAATCCAAAGAGAGGTCGAGAAAGACGAGCAGGAGTCTGAGCGTGGAGCTCGTCAACGAGGAAAACTCTCATGAGAGAAGCAAGCGACATAAGAAAAAGAAGAAACACAAAAAGAAGAGCAAAAGGCACAGGAGTAATGAACGCACAGAGAAGCACTCGCCTGCCGTCATTACTATTGACAGTGACAGTGATTCTTTTGCTAACGGTAGTGCCACCCAGGCCCCTGATTCTGAAGCAGTCATGAATATTGAGACTCCTACAGTTTGTGGTGAGAACTGATAGATCCACTCAGCTGCTAATGCCTGTGAGCAGTATTCAGAACACAACAATATTATGATTAAGTTTACTAGACTTAGGGATATGATAAATACGCACATCCCTTTATAAATGCCATTGCAACTGCGACAGTTCTGTGGACTATAGCTTCCATGACGGACAGAGACATTTGAATTGAACTGTTGAGTTGACATTCTTTGGAAAAAAAGACCATCGCTGGCCATTACTGTCTGGTTTTCTGACTGATGACTACACCTACAGTAATCCTTATGTATGTGCCAAGTGCCACTTTGAACAAGGATGAATGGAATACTATCATCATCAAAATCCTTTTTAGTCTCAATTTTTATTCTGCAAAATTTTCTTTCTTTTCAGATGTATTTTATTTCTCAGGTGCTCTCAGGGATAATTTTGATAACAGTGATATTTTTAAATGTAATCAGAAGTCATATATCATTTTAAGACCAAAACTACCTGTTTTTCGTGGAGTAGCACTTACTATCCACAGGTGGTGTACGAATGCCAGATTTTGGGCTTTTGTATTGAGTTTTATTTAAAATAAATTGTATTGAGCAACACGGTGGGCTATGTTGTTAATTCTATTTTGTATCTATTTCTTACAGATCTGAAGACTGTCATTTGAATGTTATTTTGCTTATACTTCTTCTCTTTCTCCAGTTTAAGGCAAACATTTCTTGCTTCCAAACCCTTAACATATATATTGCTGAACCATGTTAAGACTCCAAAAAACATTAAATTCACAGGAAAACTCAACTTTCCTTTTAATTATAACCTAGCAGTTGTCAAGAGGAATATTCTTTTTCTCAAAAGCTCTACTTTTTATATTGTCTATCACAAATACACACACTTTTTATTTTTCTACTAAAGATGCAAGCATTCTTCAGAAAGCTGCAGGCCAATTCTAATCAGGTTCATGTTTTTAACTTAAATGTGCAGAAGCCTCAATGTAATTTGGATTAAAAAAAAAAATCATTACAACTAAATTGTTTGCAACCATAGGTGGTTTTACATAATCTATATTAATATGCAGTTACTGGTTGAGAACTAATGAAAATAACATCTTTAACCCTCCTATTATGTTCATTTCTCTGGAACAGCAGTGATGTTCCTGGGTCACTTTGACCCGGGGCATATTCAATTATCCAAAAGTGTCAGAACCTTAAAAAATCCCAATTCACATTTGTTTTAATCTACCTTTTTACTCCATTACTAACCATTTAAATCAAGATTTAGTCCATTTGTATTCTTTAATTCTCACAGATCATGGTTCAATGAGGATAACTCACTCCTTTGTTCATTAAAATCCATGTTAAAACGTTTTAATGTACATTGGAAAGCCCTAAATATAAATACAATTGTTTAACATGACATAGATTTTTGTTTATTCTATTTTAAATTTAAAATTTTTATTTTCTATGAAGTGATGTTGATAGCTTAACACAACACCTCTTCTGTCACATGCTGCCCAGATTTGTATGCTGCATTTAGCTAGTTTGGAAGGCATATATTGCCTTAAAAAGACTTTTAAAAAGGGTCAATTTGACCTGCAACATAACAGGAGGGTTAAGTAACTAAGTAAGTAAGTAAGATTTATTTATTGAGCACCTCTCAAGAACAGAGGTCACAAGGTGCTTTACAACAACAACAACAACAACAACAACAACAACAATAGAAAAACATTAAATGGCAAAACAGTGATTGCAATTACATACAAAAACATGACATAAAAAAAAGCAGACGGATTAAACAAAGGCAAGTCTAAGCAGATGGGTCGTCAACTGTTTTTTAAACATGTCAACAGTGTCCACAGTTCTCAGTTCCAGAGGGAGACTGTTCCAGAGTTTAGGACCAACAACCTGGAAAGCAGTTAACATAACTAGTGTCTTCATACTATGCCATTATAGTTGTTTATGTTAATATTATCAAGCTTAAAATTCTGTTAAAACCATACATATACAATCTATTGTTCAAACCCAAGCTTCAGAACTTCTAACAACTTGAGCATACATTATCCTAACTGATTAAATACAACACGGTTCAGGAATGGATTCTATTTTAGAGAACAGTTTTAAAGTAAACTAAATAGTTTGAGTTTCCCTGTCAAAGCAAACATACAGGTTAAACTCCGTGCTTTTATTTTGAAGGGCAAACAGGAAATGGGCGTACCTGACGGCCATAGCCCAGACGGATGTTAACGGTGTAGCTATATAGCGTGAACCATAACAGCTTGGTTATATTTTCTATTTTACAGGCAGGATCACTCTCATCATGGCTTCTTCAGTACCCATTAAGGTAATGTCTCACCTTCTATGGCGCTCAGACATCTATACTGATAGAACATTGTGTTTGAGCACAGTGAAAGATGGAAATCAACGAGAAATGTTAGCTTGTTCGTGTAAAATCCTGACAGAAGTGCAGCCGTCACAAACTTGAAAGTGCGGGAAAAGCTTCTGGCTGTATGCATTTTAATCACATAGTTTTATACTAAAGAATGTTTTGGCACATGGATCACTAATGCTAACTGTAAAGACGCCCTGCCTGTGCGTCACTTTTTAAACTGTGAAATTGAACCCTCTTAGTTTATTTTGCACGTGGCCAGATGGGCTGCAACCTACAGCTGGGAATGCACTTTCTGCATTGTGACAGTTGTGGGAAGGAACTTATATGCAGGTGGATGAAGGATCCAGGTCCTAATAGTTACTGATAGTCAGTGGTGGACAAAGTAAACAGCTTCATTACTTAAGTCAATGTATAGATCCTCCATGTCAAATATTACTCCAATACAAGTGAAAGTTGCTCTGTCAGATTATTACTTGAGTTAAAGTACTGAAGTACTTGCTTTTAAAAAAAACTCAGGTATTCAAAGTACTTTTTAAAACATCTCAAAATGTTGTATTTTCACAAGCATATTGTGCAGTCAAGAATACATAGAAGTACATTTGGTTACATTATGTTTATCTAGAAACCATTACTTGTAATCTCTAAAAACTATACAATGGAATAAAAACAGCAACTAAATTAATACAAGCACAGACCACTTAGTTTAAAATGTTCATCTGGAATTAAACAAGTGTAATGTAGCTCAACACGCTTTCTCAGGTTCTGTAAGTTTCTGTAAGTTTGGCAGAGTGGGAAACAGGGTGAACGTTTCAAATGATACGTATCATTCTTCATTTCAAAAACCTCTAACACGGGCTGAAGATATGACCATGGGTGCTCAGGTGTAGAATTATAGCCATCATTACCACCTCTAAATGAACTGCCTGATCTGAGTGAAATTTGCTCTGTGTTTGCTCCATGTTCAACCGTGGAGACGCACGATATACAGGTACGGCTAAACCACTGAGACAAACAGAACTACACAAACACATTTTACTGTCTCAGGATCAGATTTCAGAAAAGAGAAGGAAATTCATGAACTGACTTCAAAGCAACAGAAGTGAGTAACTAGAGCACTGATAGAAATGTAGTGGAGTCAAAAGTACAATAATTGTCTTCTGAATGTAGTGGAGTAAAAGTAATAAGTTCCCCCCAAAAATAATACTCAAATAAAGTACAGATACTCAAGAAATGTACTTAAGTACAGTACTCAAGTAAATCTACTTAGTGTTAGTGTCCACCACTGCTGATAGCATCCTCACCACGTTGTAATCTAAACATTATTACTATAAGTTAATCATTGTTAATAAATACAAACAACTTGGTCTTTTACCTGGTCTAAATGTTTTCATCCTGAAGTATTTTTTAATGTAATTTATAAACAATATACAACTGACTGGAACTGCTAAGATAAGTCTTATATTTAAACTGTGAATGATTTATGAACAGTCATGAATGGATGACTAGAACAAAACAAATAAGAAATAATCAAGACAGTAAATATCAACAAAACACTTTCTAGGGGTCGTGGGAACCCCTATGCTAGAGTATAATTATAAGTAAGAAAGTGATTCATGTTGGTGCTACATCAGTGATGAAACTGGTTGTAAGTGGTGTCAGTTTCAAAAATGTAACATGATAGTAATTTGATCTAAGACTGTGTTTTATTATCTTTAGTTTCTATGCTTCTGCGATGTTGACACTAACTAATATATTTACAGTTGTCGCTCGAGTATAAGTAAACAAACTCACTTACCTTCAAGCACTACTGTTAACTGACTGTAACTTATTGTAAACAGGAAAGTAAATATGAACTAATGCTAATGTACATCTACTTCTACAAGTAAATACACTTACCTGTTAACTGATGAGAAACAAACAGTTAATATGTTAAAGCACAAACAGCTTAGGGGGAACTTACACGTCATGTTTAGTGACTGGGTAATGAATGAGTGTGTAATGTCTAATGTTTAAACAACACATGTATTAAAGGTATGTCCTGTTTGATCCATATGCCAATAGTTTCTGTAATACACGTTAATTACTTTCTTTTTAAACATTTGCTTAGATTGGAATCATTGGTGGTTCAGGTCTTGATGATCCTGATATCTTGGAGGGTAGGACTGAGCGTTATGTGGACACACCATATGGAAAGGTGAGTTTTATTTTGTGAATATGTGAATCACAGATGATTTTTTTGTAAATTATATAGGGTTTCAAAATTCCAGGAATTTTCAAATTTGGAAACTTTCCATGGGAATTTATGGGAATAAACCAGGAATTTACTAAATTAAAGTTTGGCTCTTAATAGGGTTAAGACTTGAATATAGTTGGAAAAAATATATATTTTTGCATAATTCTGACTGAATCAACCAGATTTTATGCAAGTACAGTTGAATATCTATGCTGTTCCTCAATGACATGCACAGATGATTTCTAGAATCCTGCAGAGGCTAGGCTTGAGAAGCTTGAGGGAAGATGCTTTTTTATTTGCATGTTGAATGGGTCTTTTTTGGAGGGCGAGGGGCTCTTTTCATTGAACATTTTGAACGGGACTTTGTTGGGATTGCATTTTTGCTAATTTTTGAATAGGTTGGGTTGGGGGGATGAGTAATATTTAACTCAACATTCATGTTTTTGTTCTTCAATGAAATAATTGATTTTTCAATAAAGTATTTAACACTTGATAAAGTTCTACTTACTAATACATCTGTTTTAATTGTATTATTTTGGATGGATGTTTGCTTATAACAAAACAAATATTTATGATTTGATACCTTTCCATTAAATTACCCTCAATTCCCATAAATTCCCATTAATTCCCATAAATTCCCATTAATTCCCATGGAACATTTCCAATTTGGAATATTTCCAAAATTCCCAGCTTATCTTCCCATGGAAATTTACCGGAAATTTTCCACCCCTTTGCAACCCTAAAATTATACGAGTAGGTGTATACAATTAGCTCAAACTAAATTCAATCAGTCAATCAATCGATCAAGCTTTACTTATATATCACCTTTTATACAAATCAAATGCGATTCAAAGTGCTTTACAGCGATTGAAAACAAGAAAGAAGCAGGAATAAAATAATGACAAGACATATATAGAAAAACAAAAATTGATTTTTAATATAGAGATTAATGCACACCAACAACAATAAAATATGTGTGATGAAAATAAGTCAAAGCATCAAATTAGCATTAAGAATATAAATAGTTAAAATAAATAAATAAAAAAGGGTAAGGAGGATAAGAGTTGAAAATAAAATAAAGGCTAAAAATATCAATACAATTGAGTAGATTAAAAAAACAGTTAAGATAATAAAACAATATTCAAATCAATATAAAACATTAAAGTAATACAATTCTTGAACCCTACATAAAAGCCAGACTGAATAATATGTATTTAGTTTACGCCTCAATATCTCTATCAGCTCCTCTCAGATCCTCTGGCAGGCTGTTCCATCGTCTTGGAGTGTCGTAGCTGAAAGTAGCATCACCAAAAGCTTTTGTTCTCCTCTGAGGAACAGCTAAAAGAGAGGAGCCGGAGGGATCTGAGAGGCCATCCTGGATTCATACACGAAAAGCTTCTCTGAGATGTAGTCTGGTGCGAGGCCATGCAGCACCTTAAAAACTAGTAAAATAATTTTAAAATCAACACAAAAAGAAACAGGCAGCCAGTGTAAAGATTTTAAAATAGACATAATGTGTGCTCCTCTTCTGTTCTTCATTAAAACCTGTGCTACTGCATTTCAAATTAAATGCAGTTTGTTTATTGTGTTAGTAAGGAGAGCATTGCAGTAGTCTAGCCTGCTGGTTATAGAAGTGTGCATTAATCTCTCTGTGTTGCTCATGATTCCTTACTGTTGTGTTTTTGAAGACTAAATTAATTTCTGTGCTCATCTTGAACAGCCATCAGATGCTCTGATACTGGGGAAGATCAAAAATGTGGAATGTGTGCTTCTCGCAAGGTAAGAAAACTGGTTCAACTCTCTTTTCCAATGTGGATCAAACAGTTAGCACCATCTAGTGGAAACACTTTGCAAGTTCCATCAACTCTCAGCATGTCTCCATATTTTCATTCCCATCTAATTATGACTTTCATATTCCCCACACACACGCACAGGCATGGGCGACAACACACCATAATGCCATCCAATGTGAACTACCAGGCCAACATCTGGGCTTTGAGAGAGGAAGGCTGCACACATCTGTTGGTTACCACAGCTTGTGGCTCACTGCGGGAGGAGATTCAGCCTGGAGACATTGTCATTATAGATCAGTTTATAGACAGGTGAGTGGGATGTGAACACTACAGCTGTTGGTTTCCCTTCCGAGGATGTGTGGGATTTACTGCCTGTTTTGGCATTTTAATGATTTAATTGCAGGCTGAGTATGATGATCATGTTCTTGGCTGCTGTAACTGTAATGAGTAAATGAAGAAAAATAACCTTGTGTTAGCTGGATGAAAAAAGGCACCATACTAAGTGGAAATTATACCACAAAACAATGACAAGAAATTATTCAACAGACTATTATACAGAATACAAAACAAGAATTGCATTCGCTGGTTGCACAAACTTAACATTATTTCTCTTGTGTGAACAATGCAAGCTTTTTGGAGACAGTCTGCTGTACAAGCACGTTTTCAAAACCTGATCCCAATTTCAGTTCCACTCTCTGAAAGCATATTACTCCTCCTTCACTGCTAGTACAGCAGTGGTGTTCAGAAAAGTCTGTTAGACTGAGAGCATTTTAAGCAAAGTGTATCACCCAGTAGTACCTACAAGTTTTGCCTAATAGGCAGCAGAAAACCATGCAGTGAAGACCTAACAACATCCAAATGTGCAAACAGGCTTTTCATCACTGAACGACTTAAACTTATGAGACCAGCAGACTCATTCCAGAGGCTTATTCTTACAAACACAGCATAAAGCACAACATTCACAGCATAATCTATGTTGCTGCAGCACTTATTTCATTGTGCAAACCTTTTGAGGACTCGCCTGCAAATACATTCTGAATAAGTTCCTTTTAAATAGTTGACCCTAACTTCCCAGAAAAGATTTCACACAAGGTGTGTTGTATACATAGACCAGGGGTTCCCAAACTTTTCAGCCTGCGACCCCCAAAATATAGGTGCCAAAGACTCGCGACCCCGACTGTCCCTCAAAGTGATTTAATGTGGTTTCATTTAGCTGGTCTACAGAAAATTACCGACTGCTACTGATGCTTTTAATAATGATAATTAACAGTACAAACAAAAAGGAAGAAAAACATAAGAAAACAATGTAAATAAACAAAAAATATGAATACTAATAATAATAATAATAATAATAATAATAATAATAATAACAATAAATATTTTTAAATAACTTTTAAAAAAAAAACATTCTGAAGGACATCTCACAACCTCCCATTTATGTCTCGCGACCCCCCAGGGGGTCCCGACCCACACTATGGGAACCCCTGTACATAGACTGTATATATAAGAGACGTAGTATCCATGACATCACCCATCTGTTTCTGAAGCACTGTTTTGAAGCCAATCGTCGGCGGGAGCCATATCGGAAATGCTGAACTCAACCTAACTCCTGTCGAGATACTGTGAGGTAAAGAGGCGGGCTTTGAGCCTCCTAGCCAACAGCTAGAGTGTTCCCGCCTGTCAATCAAGTCAGCTGTGCCTCATAATGGAAAACTCATAATCTTAATATCTTCGTAATTGCCACATTATAACAAAATTAACCCCCCAGTGTGTGCCGATCAAGAAGTGAGGTTTCCTGACTACCCTCGTTTTTTTGTACCAGGCTGTTAACATGTTTATGTCTGCTGTAAAGATTGTCTTTTTTGAATGGGTGTGGTTTTTTCGGTCCTCCCGGAGCCAGCCTCAAGCACACACTTGATGAACTGCAGTTTTTAACACTTCCGCATTGGCTTCAATTCTTGCAGCCAGAGGTTGCCGCTTGGTTGTATAACAATACGAGCTTCTTCCCACAAATCTTGCTTATGGGACTCATGTTACCTTGAAGCTAGGTTGTCATAATAGCCCTGTGAAAGAAGACTCATACATGACACATTTTTCAAAACAGATGCTTGTTAACTAACCTGTGAGGAGTCATTTCCCGCTGCCTGATGTTTTGCCGGGCTTCAAAGTGTCAAAGCTTATTTAATGTTAAAGTTGTCACTTTGATGCTCCACCTTTTGAAACATTTGACGAAGGTTTGAGAAGTCTGATCGTCTGGTTCTCGCACTTTGCTTCTGAGGAATTTTGAACAGTCAGGGCTTCTTGTGTTGTCTTTTGTTTCACTTTCTCTGAGCCGTCGTGTTCTCAAACTTATTTAGCTAGCTTTAAGATCTCCTCCTTTACATAAAGCACACTTTCATTACTCATTGTTCTATTATTATGAGAGTATGTTGAGATTTTACCATAGATTGCCCTTATTCAATCTTTAAAAAGGTCAATCTTGAAATGTGCTCTATAAATACAGTTGACTTGACAGCAAAACTCTAGATGATGATCTTGCATATCTGGGTTTACATCTCTAGAAACCCACACTCATCCTACCTTGAGTATACAGGTGAACCTGAGAATCCCTCTTAGCCACTGACACTGAAAAGCAGACTTTCTCAGAGGTGTCTGCCCTCAAGGCGTAAACATAGTATAATAGTATTACATGCAGCATGACCGTGAGGG
Organism: Notolabrus celidotus; assembly: GCF_009762535.1. Classification (NCBI taxonomy): domain Eukaryota; kingdom Metazoa; phylum Chordata; class Actinopteri; order Labriformes; family Labridae; genus Notolabrus; species Notolabrus celidotus. The sequence continues at coordinate 23,871,401 of NC_048278.1, read as the reverse complement.
AGAGCTGTTTACTTTCAGTTAGCATATTGCACAAATTCCATTAAACAGGATGGATTATTGTTTTACCAGTGATCTGGCTTACAGCTGGTTACTTTGAGATAAGTAGTAGACTGCCTTCACACAGTCCTTTCAGTGTGTTCGCCTGCACACTCGTATCCGCTGCCTGTAGCCTTTCCTGCCCGTGCTGGAGAATCTGACGAATAGTTAAACTACAAGTATCAAGAACAAACCAGATCTATTTATCAGAAATGAGGAAGTCGTTTGTTTGGACTTGTTCAGACTTGTCCCACAGCATGTGACAGCATGTTTCTAAAGGCCTCACGCTATTGATGCCACTTTTGTTATGTCACCTCTGCTGCTCCCAACCAAACACGTGGTTACTATGGTGCTGTGGGCTTTGCTAAGTTTAAAGTGTCGGTGTAAGACGGTGACAAAGTATAAGCACTGATGTTTAAAGTCGTATTAGTTAAACTGTTGCATTTTCACTTTTCATAGAACTGTAGTTAAAAGAATTGTCACAGACTGCACTTTCCTTTCTAATGTTGTGACAACACAAAGTGCTTTATACAACACCCCATATTTACACATTTACACACCCATGCATACTCTGATGATCATGCAAGTTCAGGATCTACACTAAGTCATGCACATTCACACACTCTGACTGCTGTGCCTACAGGAGCAGTTTTGAGTTCAGTATCTTGCCTGAGGACACTTCGTCATGCAGACTTAAGGAGTCGGGAGAACTGCCAGGAGTGCTGAATTTCATGCTTTTGACTTAGCTAAATCTTGTCTCAACATATTGTAAACATGTAATTACCTATAACTATAACAAAACATAATTGATAAACTTGTTCAGGTACACTTTGTTGCCAAAAATCAGTGGACACCTTGTATTGATTGCATTGACTTGCATGCCCTACCCATCACAATGCTAACAGTTTGATAAAATTCAGCACACAAGAGTGAGAATTTTATCGGCAAAGTTCAGATTATTATTGAAGCGGCTCAGATTGAAAAGTGCCGCAGAGACTAAGTGGGGTCGTGCTTGTGACGTGTCTTGCCATAAATCAAAATCAAAGTCCAAGGAAAGTTTCTGTTTATTAACAAAACACTCAAAAAAATCAATACCAAAAAAGACCTAAATAAACAATGATAATGACGATGACGGTGGTAGTCTACAAAAAAATATTCAAGCCCACTCACCCTCTTTGTATACCTCCCGCCACCCAACTGAACAGGTACTTAGAAGATAATCCATACCCATGAACCCAAAACCAGAAATTAAGTAAACCATGAAAAAGGAAATAATCATGATTAACGAATAAGACAGAAAATCAACATTATGGCCCCTACAATTATAATTAATCATAAAGGGCTTTGTGGCTTTAGTAGTTGCTCTACTATAGGATGTGTGTCTGGGATTTTTTTTATTGCCTAAAGTAGAATTGATCCAGTCTAATTTTAATTTAAGTGTTATTACTTTGAGAGTATCATAGAAGCAAACCTGCTGTGGAGCAGGTTTAGGTGTGAGTATTAGGTTCTGTACCTTGGGAAGAAGAACTACTTTCGTAGCCCTAAAACTGAAAGTTAAACCAGAAATCACTGCAACTCAAAGCCCCTCATGTGCTGGCTATGTGATGCTTTTTGCAGCTTTAACAAACCTACTCAAGTTTGTTAAACCACATCTTAGATAACACTGCTGTACATTACATTGCTATGCTATTATATCATGGTATTTGTCCTACCTTTGCAGAAGGTTCTAGAGCCATGTTCGTAGGGATGATGACACAATATCAACAATCTTTAGTCAGAATAATCCTTTAAGTATTTAAATATTACAGCCATTGATTTAATTGTCTCATACATTATCCACATTTTTGGGGCAACAAGAAAATAGGATTAAAAGAAAACCCCAAACCCCAGCATGCCATTTCTGCATTATTGGAATAACTAGAATTTTTGATAATTAAAGGCTGTGGTAGTGATCTGTCCTAACAATGTCTCTGTAATGGCATGACCAAGATAACTTGATAACTACGGCATAAATAAGCATCACACTCTGCTCCATGTTTGTCTCACACACTGCCGTCATTGATTCTCAGCAGGGTGGGGCTGCAGCTGGCTCATTCCATTTCAGCATTAACTTAATTCTTCTAGTGCCAGCATAATGAATCAACAAGAGGGTTGGGCATCACCTTCAAAGATTGTTTTTGTCTCTGGTGGTGTGATTCATATTTTGAATGGTTTAAATATTTCTCTGAGGTGTTCATGTCGACAGGGCATCCTACAATCATTTTACCTTCTCTGTCACTAAAGTGAAAGCTAAAGGAGCATGTAGAATTTGTCACTGTTTATTTTCAATAAGCATAATTAAGTTATCTGTACATTTGGCTAGTTTAACAACACTTTTTGAAGTTTGCATGGCATGCTGCAACACATTATCAGAACTCATTTCTTTAACCTCTCTTCCTCCAGGACTACCAAGAGAGCTCAGACTCTGTTTGACGGGCAGGCCACCAGTCCTCCAGGAGTGTGCCACATCCCCATGGCTGAGCCTTTCTGCAACAGAACCAGAGAGGTGGCTCCTCAAATTCCTTCTCACACGTTCCCTTTAATGAATGTTACTTCTTGTTCTCTCTGAGCTTTTGTGCGATTATTTGTTTTATGGAATTATTATAAAATTGAAATGGAAGGGTACAGTGTGTAGAAATGGGCATATTGAGCACTCCTTTTGATTTGATTTGATGTCTTTATTTCGATCATGTAAAAGTAAAATAGAAAAAAACTCACAAGTAGAAAATTAGAAATAGTTATACAAAAGAAACAAAATCAATCAGTTCCATTAGAAAACCCTGAAACATTTTACTTTATATGTGCGAAAAGGAGTAGGAAGAAATTAAAACTTATCTAATCCTACCCCTTTATTCACTATTTTCTGGCATTATACTAGTGCACTCCCACAAGTCAAATCTTCATACTTACACCATCAATCAAAAGTAAACCCCTCATGATTATCAACACTTGTCTTCCTCCTTATACCTCATGAAAATAATTTCTTTATCCCTCTGCCTGAACTGGATTATATTCTGACATTGCTGTAGCTCCATATTGAGACTGTTCCACAGTTTTACACCACAGATTGAAATACAGAAACTTTTTCTTGTGGTCCGAACACTCACCATCTTCAATCTTAACTTCCCTCTTAAGTTATACCCCCCCCCCCCCCCCCCCCCCCCCCACCCCCCCCCCCTCTCTTTCAAAGAACAATCTTTGAATATTTCCTGGCCTTTGTTCTTCTCTCCCTTCTGAATTAACGTTGGCCCTTGAGGACAAGAAGCTGATCTGATGCATGAAAAGTTTCACCCTCCCTTTGTCAGTTTTTTACCATCATAAAGGTCTATCAATTCAAATTCTTTCCTGCATAGCAACCACTCTCTTCGTCTTCATCTTCCACAAAATACAAAATAACACGCATGATACTAGTTTGTCCACTCTGTGCTACTGTAGCAACACGGCAGTGCAAGATGACTGCTGTGGGAGGATGATCACAATCTAGTAATTCCAAAGAACATTCTAAGTCAACAAAAACGAATTGTTGCATACTTGAAATATACTTATGAATACACTGTGCCTTGACTCTTAATGTTTTTACCTCTGGATTTTCTCATGCTCTAAATCTATACTGGATTTGTTGTCAGAACTACAGTCATGCACTTGTTGTTTAGATTGTGCATCAATATTACATTCATGTTTTTCCAACATATTTCCCTACAATAAAAGCTGCAGCAAAGCAGAATGTAGCCAGTGAGAAAACATGAGCACACTAGGTGTTTAAATATATCTGTTTAAAGAGTTGGATCAATGTTTGGTTAACAGCCTCAGCAGGCCCCACCTCTTCTCCCTTTGTTGACATCTAGCGACTCTCTCTATCTCTCAGGTTTTGGTGGAGGTGGCGCGCAGCCTGGGGATCAAGTGTCACGTACGAGGGACCATGCTGTCCATCGAGGGGCCTCGCTTCTCCTCCCGGGCGGAGAGCCTGATGTTCCGTCAGTGGGGCGCTGACGTCATCAATATGACAACCGTGCCGGAGGTGGTCCTCGCCAAGGAGGCTGGCCTGTGCTATGCCAGCATCGCCATGGCAACAGACTACGACTGTTGGAAGGAACATGAGGAGGCGGTGAGTGGCGGGCTGGAGCTCCTCACAGCCGCTTTTATTACTTTGATGTCTCCTCTGTCCTTGTTTGTGCTCTGTGTGAGTCATTATGGGCAAAGGCTGGTGCATGGTCAGGGCTCTTTGGCGACATTGGTTGCTTTTCATCCTGTTTGGTTGTCTGTCCAGCAGGCAATGACAGATTTAACTGTGATTTAATTGCTTTAGATACTTTAGAATCCTTTAGTTACCAACACCCAAAGTTTGTTCTTTTTTACATTTAACTTACCATCACTGGAGACTATTTGTACATTGCCTATGAACTGGATTCCAGCAGGCTGGAAACATTAAATGTAGAATTTGTGTTAATCACCTACCTTGAATGAATGAATGAATGAATCAATCAATCAATCTTTATTTGTATAGCACAAAATCACAACAAACGTTATCTCAAGACGCTTTTACAAACATAGCAGGTCTAGACCGTACTCTGTTAAATTATTAACAAAGACCCAACACCAAGACAGGATAAGATCCAGTCCCCTCTTACTGACAGGACTCTCTTATCTCATCTTAATCCACTTGACATGCTCCTCCCAATATTTAGCTGGTTACAGCGTTGTTAAAGCTTCCTTTTAACAGGCAGAAACCTCCAGCAGAACCAGACTCATGTTAGACAGCCATCTGCCTTGATCGAGTTGGGGTTGGAAAGAGGGATAGAGGAGAATACGAGAGAGAGAGAGCAATGATAGCGATGACACGGATGATAGTAGTAGCTGTTGCCGATGGAGTCCAGCTCGTCTGTATCAGCTGGAGTCTGGAAAGTTCAAAGCAGCAGGACGTCTACATCAGCAACCCAGACGAACCTACGAGACAAGGGAGCTTGTTTTTCTCTGTCTAACTAGTCCTCTCAGCTCACCAACTGAAATAACATAACCTGCGTTAACATGTCAGGGACTTTTCAGTTCTTTCTTTGAAAAAGCTCTCTCTGGGATTTCTCCCTCCTTCTCCCTCTCCCACTGCATTCTTCCTAACAAGAAGGCAGATTAATTCAAACAGTTGGAACATGATTCACCAGCCCACTTAATCACATGTTGTTTACATCTCTAATGGACTGCCCGTGAAATGCAGTAAATACAAAGAAAAATGTTATTCCCACTCACCATGGGTTAAAACTTTTAACCTATCAAACACCCTGAAAACGAAGGCAATCCTTTCACCTCATCTGTCCACCTGGTTGAAATCACAGTCACTCAATGTTGAGCTACCCTCTGATTCATTGGGGTCACTTTTTTTTTGGCTACAGCAATTTTGTAGTAAGCTTGCAAGTTGGTTGAGGAAGGACAGAAAAGCTAGGCCAATGTGGCATTTTAGAAAAAGAGAACTGAAACCTCTGCTATTTTTATTAATTCGATTCAGGACAGAGGATGTTAAACCAAAACAAGTCGTGTTTAAGTCGGTGATCAGCAGAAAGACTTCGGAGCTGTGTTATAAAAGCACATACACAATTTCATATGCGTTTCATATGAACTTCATTCATTCATCTCTATGTCCTCCCATGTTAACGCTGAGCCTGAGCTTAAAGTCGTTGTGGCACAGCAAGACTGAAAATCTGGTGACGACGGCTAAAGCACTGTACTTTAGCCGGAAAAAAAACCAAATGAAAAACGACTTGTAAATTGTCTTTGATTGTTTATACTTTTTCCTTTTGTCCTTATTATTTAACCCTTACAGAGGGAATTATTAGTAGCTTTATTTTCACTCCCCTCTCTTCAAAGGGAAGATTTTCAGTTGTGTTTTGAATATTCAGCTGTTAAATACGAACCACAGTGATCAGTCTCTTCCTTTAGCAGGAAACGTAATCTCACGGTGCATTATGTCCTTGCTCTGTTTTTTTTCAGAGCATGATAGCATTTTATCACTCCACATTGGGGGCGTGTACAGAGAGTCACAATCTGTTGGTTTGAACAATCAGCTGCTTGTCTTTCTTTCTCCCTACCAAAAGCAAAACAACACCAACATATCTTTTTAAAATGTTCTGGGAGAGTATGGCACATATTTTATTTTTTGTACTTGAACATAGAATAATTATTGGTAATAGTCCCCTCACTGTCCTGCTTTATAGTAGTCTGCCTACGTTTGAGCCAGTGTGCAGAACAGTCACTGACAATTGGGAACAAAAGAGCTACAGTTTCTTAATAAAGAACTTAGAAGAAAAGTAGAGTGTTTCTTGCCCAGATGTAGTTTATTTTACTTCCACAATTCAGTTCTCAACAGAGGTTTTCACCATCTGTGCTCCGTAAGCAGGCTACAGTATCTGTGGCTTCTTATGGCTTCCGAGGACCTCAGACAGACACTGTTGATAAAGCAGTAGATGAACTGTGGGGGCGAGTTTTGGCATATTTGTCACGGATCCAGCCCGACTCACAACTCCACTTCCGAGTTCCTGCAGCTGACCTCTTCCCCCTCCTGTTGCAGAGCATTCGCCACATCCTTCCGCCTGCCCCCCCTCCACTCCACTCACACCCAGTCTAATACTACCTCCTGCCCTCCCTCCCTCAGTCAAATCGGCTGCCAGCCTCCGGTGGAAGCCCTGCCAGAGGAGGTTGAGTCACACTGAGTCATCGGCTTCACTGTCTTCATCCTGGCAAACACCAGAAAAACATTAACGTTTACTGAGCGAGAGTGGGATATGAAAACAAAGCAGTAAAGGGAGGGGTTAATGAAGGTTACAGGAGGTAAATATTAAAACAGGAATGAAATAGTCACATTTCCTCTACATTGCACATCTGGTCAATTATTTCTCATCTTTTGACACGCTCTCCTGCAGATTTACCAAATTAACTTGAGAAAAGGGCACATTGATAAATATAATACTGTTAAGGTGTTTTATTTCTGCTCTTTAAGTTTGATGATGTTGTGAATGTGTTTTGTGATGTTAATCTTGAATAGTCGCAATCGCCCGTATCATAGATAAGACAGGTTAAAACTTAGGACTCAGCATTGTTGATACTGCAGGATGACTCGTAGGAGTTCAGGGCACAGCTGGTTAAAATGTACTGATCTTCACATCTGACTGGAATGATTTTTGAAAAGTTAAGGTAGAAAGGGGCGGAGCTTTAACAATTGTCAATAAAGTTACCTTTGAAAGCTCCCACACACTGGAATTAAAGTTAGAGAAACAACTTCAGCTGTAATTATAAAGAGCAATAATCACCTTTCTGATGTGTAGGGGCCGTAAACTCCAGCTTTTTCCAGCCTCAACACTGACACCAAGTTCTCCATCGTGAACGCTGACTCCCATACATATTGTATACACGCAGAAACAAATACAATCAACCACTGCAGCAGAAAAAAATAAGTTAAAAAATGTTATACCATACCTTTCTATGATGTTATCAATGCACAACAGTTGGTCTAGAAACAAGCTCACAAGGCTTATCTCTGGAGAAACTAACAGCTGAGGATCTGTATGTGCTTCAGTATTGGATTTCAGGGTGGTAGACGTAATTGATCAATATTGCATCACTCTGCCTCTGTTCTACGCAGCACACTTCCTTTATTTTTGTGAACCCTTAAACTTCAAGTCCAAACTACACCTATGATGTTATTGCTGCTTGGCGTGTATTCCAGTTGCTGCCTGCCATTTTACACAGGCCGCTGTCATTTAAAAAGTCCCGAAGTTTGACAGTTGGCTTCTAGCCATGCTTTCACTCTGCATGATGACGCAGCTAGCCTAAATTTTTGACATGCTAGAAATTCATCTGATCTGTCAGGAGCAGCTGATCAGATGGTGATCATTGTGATCTTGTGCTCCACTGCTCCTGCTGAAATACAGTCAGACTTCAAAAGCAGGCGTGATCAAATATCTTGTCAGAATCTGCCTTCATTTACACAGTGTTAGCCCAATTTCATGCAGTAAAATTTGACATGCTAGCACTTATATTATAATATATTATAAAATATTTGAAGCCTGAGCAAGTTTGATTCTTTATCTCGCTTTATGATAATACTGCGCCATTGCTGTCCAAATGTATTGTCTAAGTTAGAGTTAATAAAAGGAGATGTTTGAGCCTCGTGTGTGAAAAGTTACAGTGGAACCGCTCAGTTTTTTTAAATACGGCTGTCGAACTGTTTTTTTAATCCCTGCATTCAATAATTGATTGTGATTAATCACTTGTATTCCTATGACCATCACATCCTGATATCCCTCCAAATGTTCAACTGGACCATTGGGATTTCTTAAAAAGTGAAATGCGCCGTTCAATTGGTGTTACTATTTTTCATCATGGCAGCAAAAGGAAGACGCTGCAGGGGCTTCACTACGGTGTTCCCAAAGGATCAAAATGACAGGCAGTTTAAGAATAAGGTGTTAATTTCGGACCGTAACGACATCCCAAATACAGCTGAAAGCCCTATTTTATTGCATTGTTTCATTTCATCCATTTACATAGATTACGCCATTTTTTGATAAAGACAAAATTCAATATTAGTTTTTATATAATGATATTTGTTTTAAACTCTTTAAAACTCTTTTCTAAATTAAAGAGCATTTACTGCTTTAAATGGACTATTTTTTAATCTCTTTGGGCTGTCTGCATGAGGAAAATAGGACAATATGTGTGTTCTTGGCTGTGCCATGATCAGATTATTAGAGATTTAAATTGTCTCTATTAGCTGTTAAAGCAAATCAGATCTCTACAGGTTATTGATTAAGAGAGGACTTAGTGTATATGACACTGACGGAAGTTACACACTCTGGCATACCATGGATAATCTCCGTTCAAAATAAAGAAATGATGAAAATTGGAAATGTTGAAACACATTTATTTTTGCCACAACAGCAGGTCTGATTTCACAGGTGTCCTGATTGCATCATCCTGCAAGAAATAATCCCCGATTTTAGATTCACAGTGCACACATTGTCTGTAGCATCAATAAGAATACATGTGAATGTTCATATTAGCAGCCCACAAGTGATTGTGACACTTGGAGGAAGTGAATCTTATCAGCCAGCGGGCTGTTTTTTTTCTTCCCCTCTCCCAGGTCTGTGTTGACAATGTACTCAAGACATGAAGGAGAATGCCAACAAAGCCAGCAGTATCCTGCTCACTGCAATACCTCAGATTAGTCAGATGGACTGGGCTCTGACAATGACGACCTTGAACGTAAGTTGTCAACTTTATGATGATTCACCTCCGTTAAAGCGAGTTGTTATGAAAGCGGGTTTGTTTACCCTCAAAGCTTGCTATCTCATAACTAACTCACTGTTGTCTAATAACCCATGGTTCAAAAGAATGATCTAACACTGGTGAAGTGTGGCCACTCTCTATCTACTATGTGTTTATGAGGGTACTTGATACTGTGCAGCCCTGCAGCCACAAGTGAGCAGTGACCGTTTCTTTCAACTGAGGGCCGTCTCTGACACTCATTGTGCTTTGTAGTTTTTATAGAGTTATAAAATGTTTAACTTGGCTGGTTTAGGTTTGTATGGAGACTTCTTCACACTTAATAAGAATAAAACACTACTGAATGAGCTTGATATATAGAGCAATAATAAAAATAAAGGATAGTTCACCTGTATTTTACAAAATGCACCACATGACCAACAGTGTTTTTCACTTGGTACGTTACTTTTTTATTTTCTTGAAGATTGAGGTTGTATGAAGGTAAATAGTTTAAACTTCTTTTCATTTGTATTAATTGTAAATGTTTTACTCTGAAAAGGTTGAATTAGAGCCCCTTAATATTTCGGTTTTATCATGGTAACAATGACACCCATATTTAAACAAAGCTTCTAAAAACTAGCACAGTGTTTTATACAGTCATTTGAAAAAACGAACTCCCCTTGAAAAAAACACACAGTCTTACCGTGAGTGATTGTTTCCTCTGTGACACATACATTGAATACCAGCTGTTTGTTTCCTTCTGTTTCAGTCAACAGCACAATCTTCAGTAATGTTACCAAAACACTAAGTGTGCAGCAAACAATGAAGTAGAATCGGACAAGGATCCAACACCCTTCTGGCACCAACACGGACCGCAGACTACCTCTGCCTCATCATTGAACTCAAGAAAGTGCCTCACATAAGTAACGCACGCACTCTGTCTTCAGCCGGAGTTTTCAACTGTCTTTTCTTTCTTCAAGTATAAGCACACCATCTCACCCTCAGTCCTCGTATTAGTCATGATCAGTCTGTTTCTTTGACCCACTCAACCAGTATTTTCTTTCCCCAGCTTATGTTACTCAGCTTGGGGTCCCGGCTTATACCGTTTAACTAAATCAACAAAGATTCAAGGTCCTTTGAGATTAAGCTACATATTTCCTGAGCTACATACATTTCTGGTTCTAGTGTTTCAAATGTATAAATTGTTACCTGTGAACCATTGGTGTCTTCATAGTGGTTTAAGCAGTGTACAATAAATTGTTTTAAGGGTAGCACATGAATACTGACTGCCTTAGTCATGATTGGTATTTTACTTTTGTATCAAACGTATTCATTGGTTTATCAGTAGTATGCCTGCTAAACTTCTTTTGAGCAGTTTACTAAGTAAAGTCTTCTATTATTCATCATTTTTGACTTAAAACTTTTTGAATAATGGTTTAAAATCCCAAAACCTTTTATGTACAAGTGGTAATTTAAGCTGTTCACACAGTTTTTCCAGTAAAATCTGATATTGATGCTCTTCAGTACTTTTGAAAAACGTGTCTCAATTGAATTCATGTATTAATGGAACAAAAAGGTGGTAAGACATTTTTACATTCCTAATGTAGCAGTGACAGACATGTATCACCACGTTTGCCTCAGCTGAAACCAATTACACTGCCACTATCTGAAATATTTGGTCACTTGTTTTTTTTTTTCTACTTTGATGCCTGTCTCCACATGAATGCATGATGCAGCACTCATATCTAAATAAAAACTATGGAGAAATAAAATAATGCTGGAAAGTTTTTGTTTAAAACGTCAAAATCCTATTTTATTTTTGCAGACCAAGATTTAAAGGTAATATTTAGGATATAATAAAACCATTTGCAGAGAGATGCCGAGTGACACACACTTGTCTCCTGTGTTAAAAAGAATGGAGTGATATGAAAAAAATTTTAAGAGTGGAAAAGTTCAAATAAAGGAAAGGTGAATTTGGTATCCCATGATATAAGTTATTATTGACATATAATCACAGTGCACTGTGTCAATGTGTAAAAGTCTGGCTTTTAGATGTTGCATGAATCTCAACCTTTATTTTGAAAAAGAGAAAAAAATGAATTTATGTCCTTTCTGATTTTAGGACTTTTTTCAATAGTGTTCTTTTTTAAACAACTGCTAGACTTATACCTAGAGGATATTTTTTACCTCTGCAAAATCTAGATGCAAATATTCTTCTAGAAATCATTTTATTTGAAACATATTGCCTCTTATTCTGTCTTCTATTCTTTGATATAGAAAAAAAGTACTAAAATATATATCTATAGTTGCATTTTTGTCCTCCTTATCAAAGTAAGTACTTCTACTCTAAAAATGTATACAGCTTTTTACTTTATGTATTTCTGACAATTCCCCACAATTGTCACTAGAAATAATTACATTATTCCATCAGCTGTGATCTTATTGGAATGTTTAACTTAATAATATAATCTGATAGGATTTTTATAGCGCTTTTTCTGAGTACTCAAAGTGCTTTACAGAAAGTGCGAAAAATAAAGCAATAAATAAAACGAACAAAGACAGGCGGGCCAGGAGTAGAAGTTATGTGTTGTAGGCTTTTTTGATCTAGGAATGCCCAAGGAATATTTGCCTGTCTATATTCCCATTCAGTGTTCAGACACACATTTTTCCTTAACCTTTTTCTCTGTTAAAACTCCTGAAAACCTCTTTGGTTTGATAAATCCTCTCCTTTAGGCAATGCTTGCTCAAACTATCTTAAACGTCCCACTGGATTTAAATGCACAGTCACACAGACAGACATTAATACATATTTTAACATTATTTTCTTGTACCAAGAAGTAACTCATCCTTAGGCAGTTGCCTATGAAAAGCAAAACCATACATCTATATAAAAACAATTTACCTATTTATTAATAAATTACATCTTATCTCAGCTCTGATAACAAACCTGAAACGAGACTTTCAGCCCCTACAAAGTAAAAGACAATACTGAGAGAAAAGTGCATCCTCTTGACACTCATGTTTAAATGTGCAACATATTTTAGGCTCTGCCAAAGAATTTGTAAAAATGATTTTACCGGAAATCACATAAGAAAACCAACATTATCCTATTTTGTAATAAAGTACTCAGTAAAAAATACAAAGTCCGATGAGTTTTCATCAGGACGCAACAATCCTGTTATTTGTCCTCACAGCAACCGTGCTCTTACATACAGCCTGAATTCGTTTACACTAAAATAAAGATTGCCATTTCAACAAAAAGGATAATAGAATAAAACGGCATATCTTAAAAGCTGAACAGTCTGTGCGATTGAGCCTGCAGGCCCCGCAAAGGCCCCGTTTCTCAGCGCCCTGAGTCCACAGTCAGAACGAGCAGCAGAGGATTCATCGGGATTATCGAAGCATCACTGGGCGTTTTCAAGAGAATCCAGGAAATCAACCACATCTGTATGGCTGTGTTTAATGGCCAAATGTACAGGTCGGCAGTTTGCGTTGTCAGTCGCCTGCGGGTTTGCATTGAACTCAATTAGCAGCCGCACGGTGTCCAGGAAGCCCGCCCTGGCCGCATCGTGCAGCGGGGTGTGCCCGGTGGTGCAGTCCGCCACGTTGGGGTTCGCTCCGTGCTCCAGAAGGAGCCGAGCCACCTGCGTGCTGCCCCTCATCCTCACCTTCACAACAACCATGACCGTGACGTTACAATCTGATATAAACTGATAACGAACATAAAAACAGCACTGGTGGATTAAAACAGCTTCTGTGGAATTTATTAAAGATAATAAACATGCTGTGGTACTATACGTAGGTTTGCGTAAAGGCGCATAGGCCTACAATCACTCCATCCTGACTCTTTAGTGGATAAAATAGTTATAATATTAGCTGGATCAATTCTGGTGAAGTAACAAAAGCTCTTCGCCTGATCTTAAAAAGCAGCAACCAGTCTTTCTTTTTATTAGGTAAAATAAATATGATTCTGAATTTGGATCCTGCACCCACTGACTGCATATACTCCACATGTGTATGTGTTAGCCACAGGCTACTGTGAATTAAAACAGCTTCTGTGGAATTTCATAAAGGCACTAGAAACCTGCAATTTCAATAGACTGATCACACAGCAACTCTACTCTGATGTTTTAACAATGCCTTACAGCTTCAGAAATAAAATTTTAACAATGACATTTCGAGATTTGTAAACTGTTTAAACTCTCACCTCTTTTAAATCAAAGATTAAGACTTTTTTATTTGACATTGCCTTCCTATCTTAGCTCATTTTAACCCACTCAAAATTAAAAATTTAATGTAATTTTTAATATATTTCTAATTTTCCTTTTCTTTGCTGTTTTATTATATTTGTCATTTTAATTATGTTCTTCTATGCTTGTCTGAATGTCTCCAATGCTTTTAATGTTTTTATGTAAAGAACATTGAGTTGCCCTCGTGTATGAAATGCACTATACAAATAATGCTGCCTTGCCTTGCCTTGCCTAGAGCTCTGAAAATGACGCTAAAGATAAAAAACATGTTGTGGCACTATCATTAGGTTTGCGTAAAGGCGCATAGGCCTACAATAACTCCATCCTGACACTTTAAGTGGATAAAATAGTTATATTAGCTGGATCAATTCTAGTGAAGTCACAAAAGCTCTTCGCCTGCACTTAAAAAATAAAGCAAGATGTGGGCTAAAATAATTGCTGTTTAGAGTTTAAGATGATTTGGTCACTATAAGAGGCTTCTTTGATCTTAATGTCTTATATCCGTTATCATGACATTTGGAAATGAATCAAACCCAAACTTCCCGAATGTGTCATTTTTCACTGAGACTTTGGGATGACACGAAGGCGCTTTAAAGGCACGACCGACACTAAATACAACTTTAATAGTCGCCTTTATTCTTCTCGGCTGGTCCTCACATGTGAAAAATATTTTAATGCTGCTCTCACCTTGATTCAAACGAATTGTTACCTATCCCTATGAAATAACTTCCAATATTGTTCCAGGCTTTGCGTAAACTTGTAGTTTCGTTTCAGTAAGCTCAATGCATTTGAATGAGAATAATAGGCTATTATCTCTAAAAACCCCTTAGTGAATGCTGAATAGTTATGACTGAATTAAGTTTGTTCCCAAACTTGCACAAACACAGCTATGGACAGTGTTATGAGACGCGTACATTTGTCAGTGGCCTCCGAAAAATAAAATATTTATATGTCTGCCCTTTCTGACAATCTTCGCAGGTATTTTGAGTTTTTAATTCTCAAAATTGTATCCATGAACCACGTTTAATTGCGAGCCTGGGCCCCTGTGGCCTGCATCTGATCACTGACCTGTAGAGCGGTGCGTCCGAACCGGTTGAGCCCGTCAACTTGAGCTCCTTTACGCAGGAGCTCTTCCACAGCCGCGGTGTTTCCCTTCGCTGCTGCTGCCGTCAGCTCATCCTCTCGAGTCATTGCCATGTCCTGCAGTCTGCAGCGATCACAACGTACGTGACAGATTGCCCTGACAGGTGATGAGGATGATGCCTATTTTTACGAAGAAGCACTGCTCAAAAACAAGCTGCGAAACGCGTGTAAAATAAACTCCAGCCCGGTGTGGAAGTGTGGCTTTTGATCATGAACCGTCCACGGCTCGTCAGTTCGCGCGGCTGGTTGTCTGGGTCGGGGTAGTAGTAGTTGCATCGCCCGGTCCAGCGATCCTGTGGAAGCTCTGTGTCCGGACTTGTTTCTTACTTCGAATGGTGACGTCAGTTGCTGCAGTGGTACGATTGTGCGCATGCGCATCACCACCCTGCCTTTTCGCACATGCTTTACAGTCACTTTGTTTATCTTTGGCTCCCACTTTTAGACGATTGTAACTTACTTATCAGAAATTATATTTGGAGGTGTTCCTCGGAAAATGTTATTGTATTATATCAGCGCTGCCTTGTGAATGATTGTAATGGAAATGTTCCTTCTTTGACTGGGGAAACAGTTTATAATTTTCCATAATTCAGAATCAGAATCAGAATCAGCTTTCTTGGCCTGGTATGCTTGAACACACAAGGAATTTGACTTTGGTAAACTGTGCTCTCTTTGTACAAGGCATAAGAATAAGACATACAAATAAAAATATAATAACAATAGCATCATCTATAAATACAAAAAAACAACAAATAGGCATGACTAATATGTACAGACTAAAATAATATGATAATAGTGAAGTGGTGAGTAGCAGAGGTAGTTTTTACATTTAAAAAATAGTAGTTAAATAATAAAATAAATAGAAATATGGAATTCTGTTAGGACAATTCAAACCTGTCATCAAAATACATTATTAGGAAAAAGGAATATGATTCTGAATTTGGATCCTGCACCCACAGAACTGCATATACACCACATGTGTATGTGTGCCATCAGGTCAATTTAACTCTTCAACCTCTTCTGTGTCATGAAATAGCAGCAACCAGTCTCATAGTGAAACTAGGGTAGTGGTAAAATGTAAGATTTTGTTTTTGTTTTAGCTGAGTGGTTTCTGTTGCCATTCTTTGTATGAATAATTTAGAGTTATTCTGTTTTCAAACCTGTCATCAAAACACATTATTAGGTAAAAGGAATATGATTCTGAATTTGAATCCTGCACCCACTGAAATGCATATACTCCACATGTGTATGTGTTTAGCCACAGGCTAAGGTGAACAGATTAAATAGAAACTTTAAGTTAACTTCAGGAAAAGATGAGACCACTGGAAATATAACATCCTCATGACCAAAGGAAGGTTGTTTTTGCACATTGTAGTATGCCCAACATTTTCAAAACTATGAAGAAAAAAATGACTAAATGTAAATAAAACTCTGATCTTACCCTCATTTTTCTTTGTATCGATTTAATGCTGGTAAGCTAGTACAACTAACTGTTGATTCAAAGAAGAGGAAGTAGTACACTGTCCTTGAGAAAGAACTGAACGTGACATTGAGAGGGGGCTAAAAAGAGGGGCTAGCATTAGCAACAATTTAAATACATAAAACCTATTTAAAGAGATTTAAATATAATTTTTTCATCATTGTGTCATTAATTTTACTGTAAAAAGAAGATTGAAGGAGAACCTTATTTACAATCAGGATTGGTAGGCTGCACACCGCAAATGCAGTCACAAAATTAGGTGAATGATTCAAACGAAGAATCATGGCTATATAATGTTTAATATCCCACTATAACTTTAGGGTTACTGATAAACTTTCCTTAGTCACTCTCTCAGTTATTTCTACAAGCTTACTGTTTTATTCTGACTGTTCATGCATGTTAAAAAATGGTGACAAAGTTTTCAAACTCTGTGAGATGACAGGTGAAGCTCTGGTTGCCAAATAAAAGACACAAGGGTTGAAATACATATGAGTATTTATTCCCTGAGATGGATTAAGTTGCTTTGGAATTGATTAAAGAATTGAGTCAGTTTGCCCTGACTCAATGCCTACACTATAACACCTGATTTGCAGAACATTAAAATCAAATTGCAAAGGACACGAAAACACAAGGATAACAATGGGATCAGTTTGTGTAGCAGAATTAAATAGGATTTTAACATGCTGCTGGCTTAGCAACATACTTCAGCAGTGCTGAGGTATGTTAACAGATTTGTGGAGGAATTGGTTAATCTGAATGGAGGTCTTTCACATAATGACTGAATGGTTTCTTTGTTTGTTAAAGTCTTAAACACATATGAGTAAAAGTAATACAATGTGTCTCTTAATAAAGGAAGCTCTTGACATGTCGTAGTGAAAATGTACGGTAATGTTTCTCCATTGTTAAACCTGCTTAACCACTATTGTTAGTTAGGATTTTTCCTTTGAATGGGATTTCCAAGAAACAAACACGGCCATGATGGGAGAGAGACAACCTGCCATTCTGCTCGTAATGTGACCGTATAATTGATCACTTGATGGGACATGTTGTTGTAGGTGAGAATGGATAGACAGATTGTCAGCCCCAGATGGAATAATGGTTGCTTGTGTATCAAAATGAAATACATCAGGTTTGCCATCAGGTCAATTTGACTCTTCAACCTCTTATGTGTCTTGAAATAGGTTTAATTTTGCAACCAGCAACCAGTCTTATAATGAAACTAGGGAAGTGATAAAATGTAAGATTTTGTTTTTGTTTTAGCTGAGTGGTTTCTGTTGCCATTCTTTGTATGAATAATTTAGAGTTATTCTGCTTTCAGAATGACACATAAATATGCAAACACATTCATTTCCAGCTAAGTGTAATTTTCCATAATTCAAACCTGTCATCAAAACATATTATTAGGTAAAAGGAATATGATTCTGAATTTGGATCCTGCACCCACTGAACTGCATAATGTGCAGTTCAGTGGGTGCAGGATCCAAATTCAGAATATATTATATTTATTTATTATATTATATTATATTATATTATATTATATTATATTATATTATATTATATTATATTATATTATATTATATTATATTATACTTCACATGTGTATGTGTTTAGCCACAGGCTAAGGTGAACAGATGAAATAGCAACTATAAGTTAACTTCAGGAAAAGATGAGACCACTGGAAATATAACATCCTCATGACCAAAGGAAGGTTGTTGTAATATGGCTTTTGCACATAGTTAAAATTAATTAATTTAATTTAATTTAATTTAATTTAATTTAATTTAATTTAATTTAAATTAAATCGATACAAAGAAAAAATGAAGGTAATATCAGAGTTGTATTCGTCAATTTTTCTTCATAGTTTTAAAAAATGTTGGATATACTACAAACTGTTGATTCCAAGAAGAGGAAGTAGTACACTGTCCCTGAGAAAGAACTGCAACATTTGCCAGTGACATTGAGAGGAGCCTAAAAAGAGGGGGAAGCATTAGCAACAATTTAAATACATAACATCTCATAGCTCAGTTGAAAAATAGACATGAAGAATTACAAAGAAGGGCTGAAAAAAATTGGTATCAGAATTGGCTATCAGCTAAATAGTTATTTTATAGATCAGTACTGGCCCTGATTTTTACAAGCGGTTTGTCATCATACATTTACTCTCACTGTTGCATATAGCCCTCTCCCTTGTTATGCAGGTACCAGACACTGGCATATGTTTCACCTCCATTATTGAAGCCTTGCAGCCATGCCTTGTAAAAATGTCATCACAATAATTAACCCTAAATGAACATATGATGAAAATTATAATATGAAACTGTGATCTATGATAGGTGCATGAGGAAACCATGATTACGCTAGTTAGAAAATAGTTGAAAAGAAAAGGTGTTGTCAAATATCAGTCTTGAAATTTTGGTTGATTCTCACTGCGATGCTTCATGTTTTTCTTCAATGAATAAGGGCTCCAGTTTGGCCATTAGAGTCAATGTTGTGTGGCACACCGCTGGGATAAAAGAAAGAAGTGGTATAAAGTTGAAATACTTTGAGGAATAAGTGTGAGGTCACTGAAATGACACATGATTAATAAATATCACATGACTTCCCATCAGCTGCTAGTTGACTAATTGTCAGAATTGTTGCAGCTCTAGTAGAGTTGGGTTATTGAAATATGTGGTATTGTAACACCATGGTGTTTTTCATAAGGCCTAATTCTCAGTTTATCTGTGTTATTGCGAGCTCTACGAGCAGATCTGTGTGGAATGTGTAACTCTCTCACAGCCTGTGGCGATGGACTGCGAGTGGGTGGAGGTGTGTTGGTCTGGAAGTCCCCTGGGTTAGTGCACATGTGTGTCTGTGTGTGTTTTTAAGTGTGTCAGGGTTCTGTGTGAGAAAAGGGCACTGTGAACGCCGTTATGGCTCATGTCTTCTATGTTCTGTTTAAAGTATGGAAGAGTAAACAGATCACAGTATTACATGGTGAAAAAACAGGGACTTTGGAGGGGACTATTTAAGTTTGCTTTCAACAACAACCAAGGCCATCATCAACATGTCTGAGTCGGCGGTTTTTCTTTGAAGGGATCGACTTCATTACATCAGTGCATTTGGAACTTTTCTCTGGTCAGCAAAAATGCTTTCAGAGGAAAGTCCTCCTCTTTGTTGCTAAATTTAGCAGCTCAGTTTGAAGAAAAGTGGTCAATAGTGATGTGGGAATCTTTGCAATCTGTCTTAGTTACATGTTTTTTTTCTTACAGAACCTCCTCTAATTTACATTCTTACAGTATGCGACTTCAGTTGAGGAATGAATGGAACTTTACCCTGGATTAGTCAGACAGCTTTTATTTCCCAGTCCTTGTCATTCACTAGTCACACTGAACTGTGCTGACATGGCAGTGCAATCCAGACGTCAGCATGGAGAAGGGAATACCTGATTCTTGGTGAATGAAATCACCTCCTACTGACGTTCATTTCAAATCCCCTGTTTATTACTTCTTTTAAATGGTTTCATTGTCCACCTCTTGATTGCTTAACCTACTGTTGCTTATACCTCACACTTGGCACTTCTCAGATTTGCACAAATATAACCTTGTTCTGAGTACATGCACTGACACTCACGTTTACACTAGCCAATAGGAAACAACTGACTTATTCAACTGTGCGTAATATGCATTTTTTTTTCTGTGTGCTATATACTCCTCTGACATTTCTAATCAGTCGTCGGTTTATGTTAATAAAAAATCTACTTTTGAAGCACCTTTTGTGATTGAAGTCAAATAGTATAGTACAAGTTGAAATGTTTTATTTCAACTTGTTTTGAGCAGCCAAGCATATTTTTTTCTAATTAGCATTCACTCATGAAACGACATGCCATGTAGGTCTATAGATAGCCTTTCATTACTTTTGAGCAATTCAGCACAATCTGTGGTATTTCACCATGCTCTGATAAGTACAGGCTCCACCCTTCATACTCTTGGCCTTTCACATTGTTCTGTTTTTTTTACACATCAGCCAGATGATATGTGTTGTGACAGTTTTCTGACACTTCCCTGATAATGAAATGATGAATAATAACGGTGATTTCTATGTTTAGGCTACATTGCACAACATTTCAATGAAGTTCTCTGTTACGTTTGACTCACACGTCCTTAAATGACCTAAACTTTGATCGAGCACTATTAGCAGACAGCATCGTACATCAAAGGCACATCACAAACCATGACTGAGGTTAAACACACACAATTCAGTATGTTATACTGCTGATGAAGCCTGTATTATGTCTGAAGTCTCACTTTGAAGTCCTCTTGTCAGAGTGCTTTCCATGAGCAGAGGTTTAACTCCCAGACAGGATGGGAGGGGTTTGTGTGGCAGTTGAGTTTACTTTGTAATACCCTCATAATTGATCCATTCAATCTAGCTGCAATATGTAGTTAGTCTGAAATTCCTTCTTCCTTACTCACGTTGCTTGTTTCCCCAAACTAGGTACGAGCTATGCGCACCACGAGGTGCGCATAGCTCTTCAGCTGTCTGTTTTAACAAAGCTGTACAGTTTTCAATCTTCTTTTAGTGACCATGTTGTAAAAGCAACATCTTCGTGGACTTGGCCTCACACACAAACATAAATGAGGGCTTTATACTCAAAAGTCCAGCTATCTCTGTGTTTTTACTCAACTAATCTACATTTGCTTGTTTTTATTTTTGCATGAGTTGAAGACTTTTCTGCAGGACACTGCAAATACGAGGGGGGAATTTTATATAGAAGACAACTATTTAGAAGCAGAAGTTCCTCTTTAATACTCCACCATGACTAGTATTAGACTCAAACGACCTCCTGGCAAAACCACACTTGGCTTTTAATATGTGATGTTTTTAATCCAGATGTTTTATTATTTTTCAGGCAGTATCACTGGCAGTTTTTTTAAATTATTTTAATTATTTTCTATTTTTCTATTCCGATATTTACATTTCTTTATTCTTATATCTTTTGTTGTTTTTAGCCTTCCAACATTGTTTTATCTCTTTGCAGTCTTAACCTTTTTATCTCCCTTTCTGTCATTTATTTTGCTGTGACCTTCCTGCAGTTTTATTATTACTATTTATAATTTATTGTTAATTTTTATTTGATGTATTTTTATTTATTTATTTTGGTTCTTCCTATTTTTAAAGCACTTTGTAACCCTGTTTTGAAAAGTTCTATACAACCAAAGATTATTATTATCATTATTATTCTTACTAAATTTGAATTTAGGGCTTTTCGAGGGCAAGTAGGAGATTCACCCTGTGGTTTAGATTCTCTATCACAAGACGATTTTGAGAAATGCTTGCAATCATAATTGTGAATCAGCCTGTGTATTCTGAATGTAAATGACAGTGGCACATCTAATATCCTCTAGAGGTTTGTGCAGTTATTGCGATATCTTAATCTGCATTATTCAGCTTCAAGTGAAGCATTCATTCAGGCATCAAATGTCAGCACAATGGAAGGTTAACTGGCCTCTTTGCAAATTTTGAATCAGACTCTAAGTGACTGAACTGCTTTCAGGTTTCCTCTAGATGCTCTCCCTTATTTAGAGTGAGGAAAAATGCACGGCACAGGACATTTGAATATCACTGATGGTTTACAGGAAATGTGTTATCCCTTCTTAGAAAAAATAAGCCTGTTATCATTACCCTGCTCATAAAAGCTAACGATCTAAACGGCTGAAATCAGTGGTTTCCTGTCTTCTTCAGAGCTAAAAAAAGGAGAGATTGTTTTTTAAACAATAGGTTATTGCAAACATGTATAAGGGCATGGACACTTCCCTTAGAGTTGTCATTGAATCTGCAGAATTAATCTCATGTCAATAAGAATAGACAGAACATGCAGACCTAAATTCAGTCTTGACAACCACAGTTTTTTTAAGCACAGTAAATCCCACTGCATTAGATTCTGTCTGCGTGGTGAACTGTACTTTGTGGGAAATAGCTGCTCAGCACAATCTGTGTTTTACCATTCATCTATTGCATCACTCACTGTTCTTGTTAATCATAGCTGAAAAGGTTTTTGTGTGGTCCTGCTAGTTCTCTAGTTTACTGTAGTTCTTCTCCATTTCGCTCAGCCTCCCTGCATTGTTCTTTCAGGGCAGGAACACACCACACACACACACACACACACACACACACACACACACACACACACACACACACACACACACACACAGACAGACAGACAGACAGACAGACAGACAGACAGACAGACAGAGACAGACAGACAGACAGACACAGACACACACACACACACACACACACACACACACACACACACACACACACTGGTTAAGGGTTTGCTGTTTGAGAGTGGGTTGGTGACAAATGATGCATCTCTGCATCTCTATAAAAGGTAAACATGTCAAGAGGAAGGGGTTTACTGTAGTGGTGCTTTTCTTTCCCTTTGGTTAACATTATCATGAGCACTAATAAGCAGCGCCCACGTGGCTTATGTATGAACTGTATGACTGTCTCCAGCTACTGGGCCACTTTCTGAAAGATGCAAAAGAAAGGGGGAATAGTCTACAGTAAAAAGACTGAAATACATTTTTAAAAACAGTTAAATAGTTGACTTAGTTTGTGTTGTAATAAGTCTATTGTGCAATGACAAATAGCAACTGTACAGACAGTTTTGCTGATATAAGCCTGTTATCATGGTGTTCATTAAAAGTAAGGTAGCTGTTAGGGATGGCTTAAAAATGACAGTTGAAGCTCCAGTAATTCTAGCTAGCAGTTCATGTATGAGCCCCATGTACTGAGGCTATAGTACTCATCAAAGAGGTTGCTCAGTCATGTCCCGTTTGCTGCCTGTCTTCCCCCACTCTACTCCACACATTTCCTGTCTCTCGTGGGCTTTCCTATCAATAAAGGCAAGTGCTAGGAACTTTAAAAAAAGCCCCCTTTTTTCTCTTTAATAAAGGAAATGATAGATATGTGTTTAACTGTAGCTTCATTGTCTAACATTTATTAGGGCACATAAACTTTCCTTATACCTTCCCTCAAAAACAATGAAAAAAGACAACATACTCTCACCTTTATTCATAACAACAACAGCTACAGGAAAAAAGAGGAAAACAGACAAACGGTTTACATTTAGGTACGTCATCTTTTCTTTCTAATTTTGCTTAATTTAAGAATTAAAAGTACCAAAAGTAATTGAATGAATACATTTCTGGTACTTAAAACTCATGTGGACGCCATTCTTCTGAGTGAGGCAGGTAGACAGCACTGAATCATCAAAAAAAAAAAAGTAGGATGATTATGAATCTTGTTTTTAATTTGTGTTATAGGTGGATATGCTTTGTCTTGCTGGAGAATATTAATTTGCCCTGCTGTGCATATAGTAGTGTTGCTAAATGATACAATTAGTTCCCTGCTTAGTGGCTGTATTGTTTAATCACATCTTCTGGACAATCCTTCAGTCCAGTATGTAACAATATGATATATTGTTGCCCATGTAGGCAATGCTGGCTGGTCTGAAATACATGAGGTTAGTTTTATGTGGCTGTTGTTGCAGTTAGTGCAAAAGTATAGATTCCCACGTGTTTGTGCATGCCCAACTTTAAAGGTGACCGTCGTGCAGAGGTATGATAATAAGAAATATATTCCTGCCGAGGCCACCAGTACAGCTCCATCTGGAGCACTAACCCTAACACTGATTCAGCCCCAGGCCGAGCCCCAGCTCCAGCTCCAGCTCCAGCTCCAGCTCCAACTCCAGCCCCAGCCGCATACCTCTTGCTGGGGCTTTCCTTCATCTTGAGACATCGTCCTGATCTCTCTCTTTTTTCCCATTAAAGTCCAAACAACTGTTTCCCTTGCAGGATGCACATCTTAATAAATCTAATTTCCTTCTGCCTCCACGGAGATTAAAAGAATACTGCCCTAAATAATTGCCCTGGGTTCCGTTGCAATCTTTGCCAGCAGAATTTTGTCACTCAAACATATCACCTCATACCAAAAGGTTCTTTCTCATCACATTTCCATATACATCTTAAATGTATATATTCCTTGACGAGAACCTTACATAACAGTTAAAAGGTGTGTCACCACTGAATCTGTGTGATTAAACTTGCTTAAAAAATATAGATAGAAATGTAGAACCTTGAATTCAGTGTGGGCTACCACATGTTTTGTAAGCACAATAAATCAGATTTAGTCTGAGTGGTGGGACTGTACTCTGTGGGAAGTACCGTAGCTGCTGGGTGCAATTTTTTGAACACACGCACACACACTTACAGGGTATTAGTGAGCTGTCTGGGAGTGTGTCAGGGGACAGATATTTTCAAGTATTTCTGCACAAGGAGGGCAGAGTGTGGTCGGAGGGAGGTTAGCGCCGACAGGCTTTTCTTCCCCTTCCTCTATCATGAGCACTATGAACTTATTCAAGCAACCACAACCACAACTACACATTTTACGTATGACTGTCTCCAGCTATAGGACGACTTTCTGAACAATCTAGAAAGGGGAATTTACCTAATGTAGAAAATTTAAATACAGTTTTTAACACAGCTAAATAGTTGACTTGGTTCATGTAGTAATACGTGTATTGTGCAATGACAAATAGCAACTGTCAGGTCAGTTGTGCTGATATTCAATCGATTTAAGTTCCTTTATTCTGACTGGCGATACTGAAACATACAGTTCTGTCAGTTAACAGCTCTTTGGTTTTCCAGGATGTGGACAGGATGAAAACACTAACAGCCGGATGAATTAATGCAGCATTTGAGTACTTCCAAGCTGGGATAATGATTAACCAGGAGGGTAGGAGGTGACATCATTCCACCTCATTATCAGAGTGATAAGTGCACACACCCTAAGATACGCACACATAAACTAAACTACTGACTACAGGAGATTGGCGATTTATGACCTAGTGGAAGTACTTTCATACTTTGTCAATACCTGTGTCAAGGCAAACACCAGATTGCATCTTTCAAAAGGATAAACTGAACCTCTTTTGCGTTTTATAGTGAAGATACATGCCACCTGTTATGTTCTTGTCCTTGCCTCAACTTTAGTTTCACTATGTTACTGTTAGATTTGTGGTTTATGGTTCTACATTGAGATCAGTTATCCACATTGAAGACCTTTAATCTACTTACTTACTTATTTATCATTAAAAGAGACAATCATTTAAAGGGTAAATTGCTGACAATTAGAAATGTGGGGAAATCTCTGTTAATGAACACTCTAATGAATGAAATACTCTTTGTGCACACACCCAGTTACATCACTGTATGTTTTAATTTTTAATCATTTATCTTCAACAAGTGCTCTGGTACAAATTTACACCGCCTCTGTGAATCTTTTTCATTGTCATTGGATGATAATTTCGCCTGGTGCATGTCTGTGAGAAGTGAATTTACAGTCTATAGTAGAAAGCAAAAATAAGCTAGCTGTTAGCTCTCTCATCAAAAGCAGAGCTAGCAGCTGTAAAAACTGAGCGCCTCATTACAACCAGAGGCCAGTATGGTGGTGAGGAAGAAGGGGGGGGGGGGTAAATGTCATGCAGGGGAGGCACCGACAATCTTTTCAGATCTCACGATGCGCTGGAGGGTCATATGGCAGGACTCAGTGCAGGCCCCGAACCACACAGTGATGCTGCTGGTGAGAATGCTCTTGATGTTGGTGGTCCAGGTGATGTCTTCAGTGATGTGCACACCAAGGAACTTGGTGCTGCCCACCCTCTCCACAGCAGCACTGTTGATGGTCAGGGGAGCGTGCTGGGTGCGTGTTCTCCCGAAGTCCATAACAATCTCCTTCGTCTTCTCCATGTTCAGAGAGAGATTGTTGTGTCCGCACCACAAGGCCAGGATGACACCCACCACAGTCGTGTCGTCAGCAAACTTGGAGAAAAGGTTAGGACTGTACAGTGTGTGTGCAGTCGTGGGTCAGCAAGGTGAAGAGGAGGGGGCTCAGCACACATCCTTGGGGGATGTTCAATGAGATGGTGCTGGATCTGTTACTGCCAACCCATACTGCCTGTGGTCCTCTGGTCAGGAAGTCCAACAGCCAGTTGCACAGTGAGGTGTTCAGCCCCAACTAGTCCAGCTTGTGAATGTGTTTATGACTAAAACATTGACTAAAGTTAGACTATTATGAGAGTATCACTGACAAAATCTTGACTCCAACAGCATCAGACACAAGGACTGAAATATGACCAAAATCAACCACAATATTCTGATAATGCCTAACTAAATTGAAATGTCTTGTCAAAATGAAACTGCAGTCAGCTAAAATCAAGCCTTGGGATTTGGATGCAGTTGGGTTGGATGCTTTGTGATATTAGAATTACTGAACTAGTCTTGGCAGTGGTCAAAGTTTTCCTTCCTTTCCTTCCACATTGATTCCAAGTAACCATTATATTCTTGTCCATTCACTCAGTGTTGATCATTAATCATTGTTTGTGATGACTGCTCAAAATTTTCTTTCCCTCAGCATGATACTGAGCTAACGTAGGTGTAGCCTCAATGAGTTAAACGTTTAATCTTACGTACATTGAAAATTCTGTGATTTTAACAGCGTTATTTAATTTTGAAAAGTAATTAGATACACTACTATAGTTGACACAGAGTGGTGGAGTTACAGTAATTCACCACTTAGAAACACATCACTCAGCACTGTCAATATCATGGATTTATCCTAAGCACATTGAATCATTAGCTGTTTCCCTAAGTTAGTTTCAAAGCTAGTCATGTCCGCTCTCCAAGATGCGTAGGCGGCAGGCAAACACTTTTTTTTCAATCTGATTGAAATGCCTCACATTAATGTCAAAGAATATCGTCTGAAACACAACAGAACTGCAATGGAAACAGTTTATTTGGTCAGGATGCTGTTTCACCAGCATTGTGACTTCTATCAGCTATTGGAGATAATGTAAGATAGGTGTATGTTGGCATTTACAGAACAGAGAATGAAGAAATATGCTTTGATTGGATTTGAGCTTTAGCAGAAAAGGAAACTCTTGTAATAGGGATGTCTGCTGTCCATAACTGTCAGAAATGGGACTCCGCTTCAGTTTCACTCAAACACTCAGCAGACAGACATCCTGTGTGACGCCAGAGTTTTTGAGTGGGAATTGGGGTTTTTAGGTGGATGGATTTCAAATGATTCCTCCATACAAATTCAGCGTGCTGTGATTGTGAGATAAAACATCACATTTTGGATGCTGAGAAACTGTGCACAGCATTTTTTGGGACCTACTCCACAATAAATAAATACTTTCCATGAACCCACCCAGAGGAAAAATTTACTGCTCAAGGCTTTCTCTTCTAAGTCTCCGGAGACAAAATTGAGATTCTCACTTCAGCCTCATTCAAGTTTCAAATAGTTCTCATTGGTTTCTCATTAGTTTCTCCTAAAATTCACTAGGAGAAATAGTTGAGACCATGACATGAGTCTTATGTGAGACTTAAATGAGAGATCTCATTAATGGTGAATTTAATTTAATTTCCTAATTATTATTTTTTGCCTTTATTTGGCAGGACAGCTGAAGAGAGTCAGGAAATGTGGGGAGTAGTGAGCGGGGGAGACATGCAGGAAATGGTCAACCAGCCGGGAATTGAACTGGCGAACTCTGCGACGAGGACTGAAGCCTCTGTATGTGGGGCGCGTAGACCGCTAGACCACCAACGCCGAAAAGAATCCTCCCCTTTAATTGAATAATCTGGCTAAATCTGGTCAGCCCTTTTGCGGCCCATATTTTAAATAAATCGTATGTCATACCTGGTATGAAAATCGCTATCTTTTGCAATTTCTCTCAAATACACTAAATCTTTGTGAAGTTGTTTTGTTCCAAACAGACTTGTAAAGGAAGGACCATATTGTGAAGTCAAAGAAGAGATCATTTGACATCTAAATTGCTGATCTTGCAAGTGGTTCAATGTTTTAATGAGAATTGTAAGTTTGTGGACAATTACATTGAAATCTTAATTTTGCAGGGCTCTATAAATGTTCATGGAAAGATGAGCTCAGGCTCTTTCTTTGCTCCATCTGAGCTCGACATGAGACACAAAAAATGAGTCTGACAAAAACAAATGGATGAGGTTAGATTGAGACAATTGAGAGAGCTCCCTGATTTCTCCACCTGAGCTCAAAAGGAGTCACAAAACTTGAGAAATACCTGAGAATCATTTCAGATTTTGACGAGATCTCCTTTTGAACTGAAAGGGAGACTAAGCTGAGACTTTTTGCAACTTTTTTCTGGGGGCAAGAATGAGATACAGGAGACATAAGCATTGTTGTCTAGGAGACATAATGAAACACTTTTGAGATCTCCTCTCTAAATTTATTTTCCTATGGGCAAACATCACCTACACCTTGTAGGTATCTTGAGTGATATTTAAGAGACCTGCCTTTGCAAACTTAAAAATCTTACTAAATCCACAACACAAGGATTAAAGCTGAAATGACAAAATGTAAGCGCCAAGATGTTTTAATCAAGACTGCAAACCTATTTGTGTTAAAATTGTTCAATCTTTTTTCCTCCTTTTCACCCTCTTCCCTTTTCTCTTATTTCTATGTCTTTCAAGGTGAGGGATATAGGCAGAAGCCGTTGGAAGCCTTGGTTTTGTTCCTGTAAACTTCTTTGGCCTGCACATTGAACAGAAACAGAAAGCTACCAGCCTGCACAGAACAACATCACATGATAAGATAATGTTGCGCCCTTTAATTGCGTTTAAATGTACTTTGAATCATAAGATTGATCCTTTTATGGTGACAAGGCATATCTGTAATGACAGAACCTAGTTTTTCTTTGATAAGAGCCTGTCTTTATCAGTATAAAATGCCACTGTCATTACATTCTAAGCTGCAATCATCTTTATAGTTATTGTTTTATTGTTAGCAACACAAGCTTACCTTTTATAAAATGCACTGTGATACTACAGATGATTTTAAATCTCAGTCCAAAGGTCAGGCTTTCAGCTTTGTTTATGTATGTGTATGCATATCTGTTTGTCTATTGCTAATTTCACATACTAAATAAACCTTCTTTTTCTGCACATTATTATCTGCATGCTCAGCCAGCTCTCATGGTGACAGCCTGCAACATCTTCTATTTGAATCAGAGACGATCATACCACAACCAAAGAATTTTGTGACTCAGAGTAGAAGGGAAGAAGGAGAATGATTAACATTTATAGCTCAAAACACTGCAAGCCACATACCAACACATACCTGCGTCTATAATCTTCAGTATCAAGTCTGAATCAACTCGTTCACAATTTTTTAAATGCTTTTTAAATGAATGCACCAGTTGCTGACTGCTTTTTACTCTTCATTGAACGATAGGGACAACAAATGATCAACACCTGTTTCTGCAGCAGACAAAAACCAAGACAGTCAAGTATGTGTTTGAATAACCATGATGCAAGACTGCACCAGGCCAAGAGCCAGCCTCGCAGTGCCTCCCACGCATAGATGATACATTTGGCCACCCAAGTATATTTTGGTATATTTTACTCGCCTGAGTAAAAAGCCTCCCATTTTTGTATTCTTCTTATTTTATCTGTATTAGATTTTCATCCGTAATTGATGAACTAAAACATCTGTTTCATTGCTTTCTGCCCCTCACAACCTGCAGCATGTGACACATGCTCTGCAGGCAATCAGAGTGAGAGAGATAGAGAGGTTACTCAATACGACCGTTCTGTTAAGGCATTGGACTTCCTCATACTTCCTCTGTTTTTAGAGCTATGTGCAGCTGGTTGCCGGTGTGTCTTCCTCTGTCTTCCTCTAATGTCTTGGTGCATCAATGAAAAATGCAAAGTCACTACCATGTGACATCCACATGTGGATCACTCACTGTATTAAAATAATCATGTGTGAAAGATTTTAAAATACGACTTGTGTTATTTAGGCAGAGGGGGACACACTTTTGAGCATAAAGAGAGGGAAACCGTGTGTGTGTGTGTGTGTGTGTGTGTGTGTGTGTGTGTGTGTGTGTGTGTGTGTGCGTGTGTGTGCGTGTGTGTGTAGGTGTGTAGGTGTGTGTGTGGTGTGTGTGTGTGTGTGTGTGTGTGTGTGTGTGTGTGTGTGTAGGGAGGGGATAACAGGGCTAGGAGAAAGTAAGTTGAAAGTAATTTGAACAAAGGAAAGTTGTTTATTAACACTTTGGAGAACAAAACAATGACTATTTAAATTAACTTAATATATGAAATAATAGATGACACAAAGTAATTTAAGTAGAGTAATTTATGGCACTTTTTCAATAGATCCCCGTCCCCACCTTCCCCACCACAGGTTCAGTGTCACTCTGTGAAAAACACTGCCTCACCTAGTTTGTTGCAGGCCATATTTGGCAATTTGCAGGGAGAGTAGGGTGGGGAGGGTTTATTTTCTGTGCTGTGTTAGAATTAAAAGCTCTCAACCTTATTTCACCACACTGTGACATCTCTCTCACACATCTCTGAGAGACACACACTGGCTTAGAGAGACACACACACATTGGCTGAGAGAGACACACACACACTGGCTGAGACACACACACACTGGCTGAGACTGAGACACACTGGCTGAGACTGAGACACACACTGGCTGAGGCCGAGACTGAGACACACACTGGCTGAGGCTGAGGCTGAGACGCACACTGGCTGAGGCTGAGACTGAAACTGAGACGCACACTGGCTGAGGCTGAGACTGAGACTGAGACGCACACTGGCTGAGGCTGGCGCTCTCTCGGGCTCACTGGCTGAGGCAGGCTGGGGCTCACTGGCTGTGGCTCACTGGCTGAGGCAGGCTGGGGCTCACTGGCTGAGGCAGGCTGGGGCTCACTGGCTGAGGCAAGCTGGGGCTCACTGGCTGAGTCTCTCTCTCTCTCTCTTATATTATTGCACGCTAAGGAGACTTGGCACAGATTTTTTAAGATGCTTAAAATATAAATCATGGTAATATTTCTGTTAAAGATGTTGCTGTTTTGTGTGTCACAGAAGTTGACATTCTCTAGCTTCCCAGCTACAGCAGTACATTTGTGAATTCATGATTCCATCAATGAAGTGAAGCTCCCCAACACCAGCAGCACTCATGCAGCCCCACATGAGGACACTGCCACCACCATGTTTTACTGTAGGCACTATGTATATTTCCTTATACTCCTCACCTTTGCGACACCAGACAGTTTTGAAGCCATCAGTTCCAAAAACATTCATTTTGGTCTCATCACCTTTATCAGCATGGGCCCTGGCAAATGCTAGGTGGGCTTTTTTGTGCATGGGCCCTAGGAGAGGCTTCCTTCGTGGGCGACACCCATGCAGGCCATTCCTCTGCAGTGTACGCTGTATTGTGTCTCAGGAAACGGTCACTCCACTTTTCTTTGTTAAGTAAAGCCCTTTTATGGTGTGTGCTGATGAATGATTAGACTCACCTGTGGTTGAATTCTTGTCAATTTGAATTTTGTAGTCCAAGATTTAGCTTTGCTCCTAAGACTTTCATTGGGGTGTACTCACTTGTGCAACATGGTCTTGGATGAATTTGTTAGAAAAAAATACTTTTTTCTGTGCACAAATTAACAAATCTTGTTTGCAATCAATGGTCCACATGTGTGGGAGTATTTCATAGTATTGTATCCCAAAAAAATACTGATCCTGAAAGGAAACTAAAGGTTTTCTAACAAATCTGTTAGGGGTGTACTCAATTATGCTGAGTAGGTATCTAGGTTTTGCAGCAACATATGCTGCCATCGAGACAGACAATGCCTCATTGATACCCTCAGTGGTAGAAGAGTTTGGATGCTTAACTGACATCCCTGAAGTCCCAACATGTCACCCACTAAAAATACTTGGTGCATTATGAAACCAACAATATGACAGAGGAGGCCATAACTGAGGAGACCAAAACTGAGATTGTAGTTTAGTATTCTTGCAAAGAAAAGGTGTTTGGTTCATTACAGCAAGTTTAAAAAACAACAGCAATTAAAGTTTCATTTATTGATTTACCTCTAAATTCTAATAATAGCAACTTGTAAGTGACAGCACTGTTATTTCTAGGTCATATGTGGATGTCCCAATATCTTGCTTAAAATTATATTCTCCACCTATTGAGGATCAGTTCTATAGGACTACTCAAAAACACGAAGTAGGGCCAAAGGAGGAGTTGGGATTGACACCTGACCTCTGCCGACAGCACTTCTGTAGGTAGTTGATTGTCTTTATATCACCACCAGGGGGCAGAATTGTCTCTAAATTAAACTTGGGCCATCTGATTGTGTGTTTGGGCTTTTTTTTTCACCTGTGCATTCATTCTTTTGATGTTCTAGTATGGATGTAAGTATTATTAGGGTATTGATATAGTGTCTTAAATGAAAGTGGGAGGTATTTTTATCATAAATTAATCAGCAGCTAAATGTTTTTGAGACAAAAAGCACTTGCAGTTTTCCTGCCTTCTGCAGTGTAATTGCCAATGTATTTTTTTGTTTACTCTCTTTGTATGACATCCAACCTTTAGCTACTGAGGTATTCTAACTCTGGCCCTTCTCTGCTCTGCCAACATTCATTCAGTCTGAGTGCCCATCAAAATGAATACTTGCCACTCTACAGCAAGAAAAAAAAAGAAGAAATGTGAGATTTTTTGGGGAGCAAATGTTAGATGTAGAAGTCAGCAGAGAAGAGATAAAGACTGTGGCTGTGTGGTTTGAGCTGCTCTCAGACAGATAATATGTGTAGTCCTCCGCCGCCTCCCCACCACCTCTCTCTCAGCCCCCCCACACACACATCAACACCAACCCTCCGGGCAATATGAGACGTCTGGGAGAGCAGAGGGGTGAAACTGGAGAGATGGCGCAGTCACTGGCCCATGTAATAGAACGACAGAGGAGTGTGCCGACGTGGACATGCACACACACACACACACACACACACACACACACACACACACACACACACACACACACACACACACACACACACACACACACACACAAAGTCAAATACGAAGCACACTTGCATATCTTTAAGTTACATGTGAATATGCTGATC
Organism: Notolabrus celidotus; assembly: GCF_009762535.1. Classification (NCBI taxonomy): domain Eukaryota; kingdom Metazoa; phylum Chordata; class Actinopteri; order Labriformes; family Labridae; genus Notolabrus; species Notolabrus celidotus. The sequence goes on along the minus strand of NC_048278.1, from coordinate 23,838,219 downwards.
GTTTTTTTATTTGTATTTGTGTGTGGACAGCAGAGTAACAGACAGTCCAGAATTAATTTAGGCAATAATTGCTTTCTTTCTTTTTTTAAAACACATTTTATGAGACTTGTGTGTTTTCCCTGCATGATTAACTTTTAAGGATTCATTCCTTCTAAAAAAAAATATAGTTTTTTAAATAATAGTACAATGCGCCTGGGCACTAAAGGTTCTCAAAAAAGAAGTGCAACTAATTTACTTCTTGTTTGTGCTCTTTTTCTCTGTAGTCATCACTCTATCACTGAAAGAATTGTTTAAAAACCAATCATATTTAGCTAGAGCTAAATAAGGTGACATCTTCAAAGTGGTTGTTTCTTCCAGCAGTGGTTTAAAATCCTCAAATTCCAAGTTCATTCTTACAAAAGAAGGATTTTTGGTTACGATCTGTTTTGTAATTCAATAAATTGAAAAAAGTAATCAAAGTTTTCAGACAGGGAAAACGCATCATCCTTGTAGACGATGTAGATGATTGTAAATGCACATGCACTTCATCTCGATCTCTGCCCATGGCTCGTAACATTACTTATGACTGAAGGAATGTTTTAGCTGTTGGTATGTAGAAAGTGCACACTGCTCAGAAAAGCTTAAATGTTTTCATTTTTGCCGAGCAAAGTTTGCCATGTTTACAAGAAGAACGAGGAGAAGCAGCTAGGTTGTGATGTCAAAAACTACAAATTAAATTGTAGTAGTATTTGTAGAATCAATCCTACGACCAGTGCGACCGGGACTAAACCAGCCTCTTTGCGTGAGGCACCCGCTCTACTGACTAAACTGGCCCATTAGACATTATATTTTTACTTCTTAGAAGGACGCCTAAAAATGTATGCCTGTATGACGCTCTCTGCACTAAATCCTTAAAATGTCTTCTGTATTTACATCCCAGAAATAACTTCCATAGTGTTACACACAGACTGCTTCAAGTTGCACAAACATACATTATGTGGGTCTTGTAAATGCAGGCTGAGAATATTTTCCTGCTCCCAGGATGGTAATTTCTCTGTTTACTACTAGCCCAGCAGCTTTAACAGCTTCCTGTCATGTGATCTTTCTGTCTCCAAGAGGTCTGGACCAAACACCTGTTGTCAGGAAGCAGGGAGGGGAGGCCCTCATCTCTCATTATGGAGTGCAGCATTACCATGGCAAACATGTAAACACCAGGGTGAACGCAGGACGACAGACGTACAGTGCAAATGCAAGGTGTACCTGTCTGCCACATTTGTTTATGTGTCTCTGACTATCTGTCAGGCCCACAAACAAGTGTGCACCACGTTACTTCAGCTCATCGGAATGAATGACTGATTGTGATTTTATAAGTTAAAGGTAACATAAGTTTCAGTTTCAAAATGAGCTGGCCAACCGAGCAACGTTCATGTGACACATAAACAAATACCTCATTGTCTCGTAGTGATTTTCAGAGCAATTTTTCAGATCTGCACACGGTTAGAAAACCAAAACAAACACAAGAGCATTCTTTCTGCAGACGTTGATAATATGGCACAAACCATTGTTTACTTCTGATTTAATCCCTTTTAATTCTTCAGCCGTGAATCTTATAAACATGGCTTCCTAAGTCCCACCCTGTTCCACTAGATGGCACTGTGCTGACAGAGATCCCCTTCCTTTCAGAGCACACTGACCTTATTCCCTATCTATCTAATTACACATTAGACCTGTAATATGCCATTCCACATCCATGGGTCTCAGATGAATGCTTTCCCCCCTCCCTTCCTCTTCTCATCTCTCTCCTCCTTTCCTTCCTATTTTTTTTCCTCCCCCCCACCCCCCCATCTTCACACTGTTCCGGCCAGCTTCCCTCAATTACTGTCACGGGCAGGCCACAACACCGGGGGAGGCTGCGAATGTGGATCGGAGGGTGGGGTGGAAGAAGAGGAAGGAGGAGAAGATGTGCATATGGATGCGATGAGAGGAGGAGACAGTCGCTGACATACCAGCACACCGTATATGTTTACAGGTGTGTTTTTCTTTGTGTGTGTGTGTGTGTGTGTGTGTGCGTGTGTGTGTGTGTGTGTGTGTGGGGTGGGGGGGTGGGGGGGTGGGGGGGGTGGGGGGGGGTGGGGGGGGGGTGGGGTGGGGGGGGCATGCCTGGTTGTTTCCATGCCTGTGCATTTGTGTGATTGTATGATATGCCCATGGGGCAATTGGTTGCCACACACTGTGGCTGTTGTAGCAACAGCACTGTGACAACAACAGTTTGACATTTGTGAAGGATAAATATATTCCACTTAGAATGAAGCGATTACCCTCTGCTAGTTGTGGAGAAAATAAAAAAACTAAGAAGTGTAACGAGACCAGCCGAGGTGAGCGTGGAATGTTTGCGCAGACATTTTCCCTCTGCTGCATTCAGCGTCAAACTCAGGAGGGCCGCTGATTGCTGAAGTCTTACATGCTTCCAACACAATGCATGGTGAAAAGTCTGTAGACCTCTCTTTTATATATTGCATTAGAATAAAACTGTTTAAGGTTTTGTTTGGTTGCAATGCTCCCCATATGATATAACAGAAGGTGTGGATTGCTCTATATCATACATTTGGAAGTTTTGTGACTTTGTCTATTAACTATTTAGAAAAAGGTTCAAACATAAACATAGATTTGATGAGAAATTAGCTTTTTCATCTTTACTGTTAGACATAAGACTACCTATGAGTGCTTATCTTACATCATACTTGTTTACCTTATATTAAAAAAGGATGTGAAAATGATTAAAATACTCAGAAGACAGGACATTTGACACATAAGACTGGTGTTGACGAGGCATGTGCAGAAGCAATCTGGCTGGTGGTTGGACATCGCACCTGTTCTGCTGACAGAAACATGCATTTGATGAAACATCAAAGATCCCTAAGGTCAGCACAGTTCACAGCGGAACAAATTCTTGTGTTGATCTGAAGCAGACACTCATGGGTATTGAAAGGTCAATGACTTATGATAGTGTAGGTTCTGTATTCTTTTTCCTTCGCTGGTCCTCCTCAACTTTGCTAATCAGAATGCACAAATGCTGCAGGAAGTTGTATTTGTCAGCACAGCTGTCAATCAGGACTCTTTAAACATCTGATAGCTAATGAACACTGAACTTCTCCAAAATGAACACTCAAATTTAAACCAGCATGATAAGAACTGAAGCCTGATTGACGCTGTTAGTTCACGTAACCCTGTGTCTATGCAAAAGCCTTCGTACATAGCCTGACGTGCACCTCCTAAAAATATAACTACCACAAGCCCTGTGATTGGTCCGCTGGGTAGCATCGTTTCCTGCATTGACAACATTTCCAGTATTGCAAGTCGGCCTTTCATTCCACCTCCCCTGACAGCTCCTCTCTTTTCTTCTATGCAATAATTGCAGTAAGATCAACTGCTGATCAACTTTTATCAGCTCCAACTCCAACATGATAAGCTCCGGTTCAGTCGCAATGGTTTCCTGTACACAAACAAGCAGAGAATGGAGATCTAAAAGTTTTGGCTTCACTCAGGGTAGCTGTTGTTCCATCTGCGGGACATACAGTCTATGCTTTGCAATTACAGTACATGGCACACATACTGGAGTACTTTTCCATCATGAAGCCCCTATATATCTATATTATACGAACACATTCATACATAAATATTTTACTTATTTATTTATGCAACTTATTTGCATAATGACTGTAGTGATGTCTGTATACTGGCTCTGTGTGTCTGTAGGTTGAGTATGAGTTTTGGAACCGTGGTTAACACGGCAGACTTGCAGTATAAGTAACACAAAAAAAAAAATCATTGTTCGTTGTCAATATACAAAAATACAAAAATTTTCCTACCTAGTTAATGTCTGTGTGTGTGTGTTTTTGTGCGTGTGTGTGAGTGTGTTTTGGTAAATGTCTCTTTAAGGTCTACAGGTCAGGCTGCAATAATTCTCTCCATCCTCAGATATCTTCATTATGAACTCCTGCAGGATTGCTTCATTAAGGCGCCTGTTCACGCCTCCTTCCCCTGCAAATACTTCATACATAAAATCCCTAATTTCCTGTCTGGGTGAGTGTAAGTAATTGAATCATTTGACACAGAGGAAAGATAAGTATCGTTCAGCTGGAGGTGTGGGAAGAGATTCTAGTGTGATCTTGCCGTACAGTGTGAGATTTTGATTAAGTCCACGATTTAAATGCACCTACAGGGAATTTATCAGGTGTTACTGGTTGTTATTTGTGTGTACATTGCTACAAACAGGGAGCAGTGGAATTGGTAGGGGTTTATCCATAGTGTAGAAGAGCTGTGGGAAGTGGGAACTACAGAGACCATTGTCCCGTGTGCACATCATCCTTTGCACTCTGCTTGCTGCCTAGTACAGTGAAAACGGCACACACAGATGTGGTGAGGCAGAACAGAGAGACAGTTTTAACTTTTTTGATGTTATTTTTAAATCTGATGTTTCCTCGTGTGAAGCAATGAAAAGGGAAAAAAGGTGACCAACAAACAGAAATCAGTATGCAGACACTGACAGGCTGCGGTGACCTACACGTCGAGGAATGCAAGTTCTGGGAGAAGCCACTTGGCCAATCGAGAAGATTCAAGACGATGCGTGGGAAAAAATCCAACCAGGCCAAAAGACTTGAAAGGAAGCATTTACAGTCTTACCTCCCCATAACAGTGAGAGAGATCAATCAAGATGAATCACTGAATATATAGCCAAAGACGTACAAACATTTTCTTTGGTTGACAACGAAGCCACTCAAGCTGACTTTTGATTCACACTTTTTTAACTTACTGTTTAATGTTTCAGGCTTGTGGTTTGAAAAAATGATTGGATGGATCTATATGATTCCATCCAATAGCTGGTCAGCGAGTGGTGTCTCATTAAACATGAATGATATTACATTCAGCGATCCCTGAACTTCTCATTAGATGCCAAATGTACGTAAAAAAAAATAATTGACCAGAGGGTTTATATTCTGAGAAAATACTCCCAAAAAAAATGACATCATCCAAACACAATTCTTACCTGCCTCAGCTACACTTTGTTTCTAAAATGAGCAAATCCCTTTGAGTGGACAAGACTCTGACGCAAGTTGTTTCCCATAACTACCTGCTAACCATACATTATCCCGCTTACTTCCCGGCTACAAAACAATGCAAAAAACATTGATTAAAAGATCATTTTATTGATCTTAAATGATTTATGTATACAGTTTTTAAAAAAATAGTCCCAATCTACTTACCTACTGCATACTACATTAGTAGGTAGTATGGAGCAGGCTGTTTTGAAAACAGCCAAGGATTCAGAACTACAAATAAAACAGTAAACACAAGATAAGAAAACACAACAAGAGACATGGATCAATAAACACTCAGAGAGACATAGGATAACAAATACAGAATAAACACGGGGAGGAACCAAGGCATGAAACTCAAGTAAAAAACTTAACCAGTCAAACCATGACATGTACTCAGTTTCATCTAGTATGTATGAATCAAAAATATAAAAAAATGTAACTAATAAATTTGAGTTGGGGAAACTTGAAAATAAAAAAAAAAGAAAGAAAACAATTGAGTAAACTGAAATCGTATTTTATAATTTCAGTATCCTCAAAAATTGTATTTCCACTACTTAAAAACGTTTATGTAATCAGTCACGACAAACTTTTTGAGTCATTTCAACTTGTTCGGGTTTTCAGTCCTCATTCAGCTGTCCTTCTCTTCTGAGCGCCTTTAAAAATAAACAAGGCAAATGTCACAACTTTGAACACTTCCGCTATCATCACCACCGCTCATTGATGCTGCCTTCAAATGGAACTCGTAAAATTGTGTGGGGAAGTTGTGTGAATGAGTGGCTTGGCGTTCTAGTGGTAACACCATTACTAGGCAAAGACTACATGAAGGCCAAAAGTTCGATTGTTGTCCTCCTTGCTTTATAAGTGTAAAAACCTGGAGTCTATGGGCTCCACCGTTTCTGTGGACGTCATTAGACACGTCACAACTCGTGAACATGATGCTTTCAGAAAATTTTGTCTTACGATGAGAGGGGGCGTTCATATGGCCATCTTTGTGGACACGGTAAACACGACCCCATTTCAAGGCACCATAAGTTTCTTTGTAGTGACCGGTTGCTTAAAGTTTCGCTCACCTGCTCCACTGCTGTAATAATGCAGGATCAGGATTCAATATGAAAGTATCCATGTTGTTATGTGGAACCCGTTTCTGTGGATTTATTTGACATGACGTGTGATCAGTTTGCCTCTGGTGTTGCTCATGTCAGTGAAAGTTAATAACCGCTGTCAAGGCGTTGTCAAGGAGTTTGACGAATCAGAATCAAGCATCTTACACAGCCAGAAGAACAGTAAGAGAGCCGGATAATACGTAAAAGATAATAATTATATTAATGAAACAATCAAACTTTTGCACAAACCAACACCATTTACCTGTAACTGTTGATTTGGAGTGCTGTATGTTGACATTGTGCCATTGAACAGACAACATTTGTAGAGCTACTGTCATGCATCCCTGTAAATCCCCTTCTTCATGGAGCTCCAAAAAGTCATAGTGGGACAGTACTTCTCCAAAATGCCTTTCAGTGATTTGGACTCTTTATTGACCCATAAAAGTTGAGCTGTACTATCATGTTGTGTTCAGCTGATTCAGCTTAGGTCACATCACTATATCTGTTATTGTTGCTGTAGTTATGGCTGAGCTTTGAGTTGTTTATGTCTGAGGGTGAAACACTAACTACATGAAAGGGTTGTATGTATTCAGTGAACTGACATGTCTGTCATGACTAAGCATTGTATTCATGGTATTGTTTTCTTCAGCTCCCACGGTGTACTGGTAACACATCTGTCATGTCTGATAGGAGCACTGAGGGTTCAAATCCTGGGTGGCCTTCATTACTTTCTCAGCTAAAGTTAACAGAAGCAGCAAAGATTAGTCATTGTGTATTCATAGCACCATGGGTTCAACCATGACTGCAGCTGTAGACCATGTTTCTACCACATCCTCAACCACAGCATTGACCAGCACAGCAGCTGCAGCTGTACTCAGTCAGCCGATGTATGTGGTTCAGCTCAAGCTCAGCCTTTTAAAAGGAGTCATGAGTAATGCATGTCATGTCATGGCTCCTTTCCAAAGTAGTTGTGAAACATGTCACCAAACTAGCGGCAAACTGGACTCTACCAATACTACAACCATTTCTCCTCAATGGGTCGCAACATTTTCTGGAGGGAACACTAAATTAGTCCAGGAAAGTGTCTTTGTGCTTGAACTATTAAAACACTGCCTTCGTACATTATCATATGAGCCTCACTTAATCCAGACTGCCCATGTGGTATATTCTCAAGTGTGTCCATTGCATGAGGTCATTTCAACAGTTAATAAAACTGACTTTAGGTGTTAAACCATAAAGGACATAAAGTATCTGCATTGATGTTTACTCACAACAGGCTTTAGGAAACTTTGACTGTACCTGTTGACGGGTGATTTTGACTGGTTGTCTAAGAGACAGAGAGACAGCACAGTGAGATGCTAAGTAGAAACAGTCTGTAGCCTCTGAGCTGCTTCATCAGAGCTGCCGGGGGTTAAATGCCTTGCTAAATGAAGGCACTGTAGCTGCAGGTACTTTCTCATTTTCTGTGCCTTGCATAGTTTCTCTCACGTTATCCAGGTACTTAAACTGGTGGCACAATGTGCCCAAGCTGATCGCGTAACTAGTGTCATTGCTTTGGCTGCCTTTCTGTATACATCTTTAGTCATAATCAAGCACTTTGCATTCTATGGAAAAATTGTTATCCTCTAACATCCTCTAACGTATCAGTGTTGACGTGGATATTATATATTTTGATTCTTGCATTTATGTCTTGATATTTTGCATCACGCAAGTAGCTTTGGGTTTGGTCCCTCCAATTTATAAGGAATCATTACCGTTCTCTCAACACTAATGTCCTTTTTACCTCAGCCCCTCTAAACTGCTGCCGCAGAAAGGGTTGCAAAGGGCTTTTTTAGGGCTACAAGGGAGGGGGTGAAAGGGTGAAGAGTGGGGGTGAATGTGCGGTGCATTGTGACTGCACATTAATTGAATGGGCTCGGGTCCTGAATCCCTAATTAGGGACAATGGCTGTGACATGGGCAGCGGAGAGGCAGAGAGCTCTTCCTCAGAGGTAAGTGGGGGAGTTGAAGGACAGGCCACAGGAAAGCACCTCTCTCCCTCATACAGCGTCCTCCAAAAGCCTTAAGAGACTATTGTACGAGTGTAGGAGCGCACACACACACACGCATACATACGGATTGAAATAGAGGTGGGGTTGGAGAGGGGGTAGAAGCGAGATGGCGCTCCAGCAGCCTGCTCTCGTCTCTTCCTTCTTCCAGCTCATTGACTGATGTCACAGGGAGAGACTGAGAGGGGGGGGAGCTGCACCATCGTGGGAAAAGAAAAAAAACAGAGTGACGTTAGAGTGCAACCCACGTCAAGGGGAGAAAATAAACCCCTTGCTAAGCCCATCAGGCTGCTATGGTATGTGTGAGCGTGTATGCTTGCAGTTGCACATACACAACATGAAATTGATCTGTGTGTATGCATGTGTCACATTCTGCTGTTGTCAAATAGGCATTATTGTGGACCTACTGAAGCTTAACAGGTTCACTTGAAAATGTTTTCTTGAATTACCTAAAAACAGCCGGTTAAGTCTCACTAAACGACTTAAAATACACATTTTGAACCATTGTTATTCTTCTAGACATATTAGTTGAATAATGGCAGAAAGAATTGTGTTTAAAAGTTACCACAGGATACAATAAACTACATTTTGGCTCCACCTAGTGATAATATTGACTTAAGTGACTCTTGTAGAACAATCAAGTATTGGCAGGAGTTTATTTCCAAACAAACATGTACACCTTTCGAGGAATTTGAAATTAGCAGACCTGAGCACATAGTAGTTGACATTTTAAGCTAAAATGCTGATCGGTTGGGTTTCCGTTGACGACAGGAGTGTATCTACTTTGTTGGCTTTTATTTCTATTTGATGAACAGATTTTACCTGCTTTCCTTATCACAATATTCAACAGGCATATTGTATAAAATCAGGCTGTATGTGCTGTGATTATTTTCTACTTAGTTTGCAGGATTTCATTTACTCTCTAATACAGAGCACCACAGGTTCTACACATGTATTTATACTTAACTCTGTTTCATCAGTGAGACTGCTGCTGTGCATCACCGTGTTCATGTTGTTTCAGCCACTGTGATAAAGAACATTGATTGTTGTAGTGGCTGGGTTTACATGGAAGTGGCTTAGCTAGATGTGGGTGACTTAAAAAGGTGCTCATTACTCAGACTTTCTTTCACTTGCTTCATATTAATGTTACCATGGACATGCACTCCTGTCCTAGAAAACTTGATTATAATCAGGATGTAATGTAAACACAAGCATCCTAAAGGAAAGGAAAGCATTTCTTGGGTTACATTTAATTTGCCATGACTTACTTTTTGGTTGCTTAGCTCAAATAATTGGTACCATTTATTTTCAAATCAATTTATATTTATAAGGTATGCTAAAACATACACTTCAGAAAACAAAAAACATGACACTCTTTAATCTTTTTTTATGTAAAGGAGATGGGGCAACAATATAGGTAAGGCAGTTTATCATCATCCTGACATGATTTGTGATCCGATCATTGATACAGCAGCTCAAATATTAATACTTAATTGAGCAAATAAGGCGCTCTAAATGGATTTCCCCTGCTAATTTGACCTCATCAGAATACAGTACAAGATCCTACTCATCACCTATAAAGCCCTCTATAACCTAGCTCCCTTATACCTCACCGACCTTCTGCAGCCCATATAATCCCTCCCGGCAACCTCCGCTCACCAATGCCAACCTCCTCACCCCTCTCACCAAACCCAAGCACGAACCTGGGGGGACAGGGCCTTCTCTGTCGCTGCCCCACCCTCTGGAACTCTCTCCCCCAACACCTCAGATTCTCTCCCTCACGCACCAAATTCAAATCTGGACTCAAAACACACCTATTTAGAAAGGCTTTAAACTAATTGACTTGATTTTTTCTTGTTTTGTTTTATTTTGCTGCCTTGCTTTTCTTTGCTTTTTTTGCACTGTTTTCCTTTTGCTTTCCTATTGTATAATTGTATTTTCCTTTAAAGAGCGCTTGGAGAATCTTTTAAAAGCGCTTTTATAAATAAAATGTATTATTATTATTATTATTATCACTTCACTTCTTCATGCCACCTCGAGGTGGTTGCTAATGACATCAATGGGGGGGATATGAATGCAACTTCCTGAAGAAGTTGAAAGCCGCTTAATAAAGTAGAAGACAGCTGGGTGTCTGACAGCGATGAAAAGAAGTTCAGAGATACCCGAGCTACATTCAGTACAAAAAAAGAAGAAATAAAGAAAAAGTTGTTCTAACCCTTAACGCTGAGAAAAGATGAGAGGTGGAGGAAGCACTCCAGACTGCAGAGAGAGTTGCTCTAGCATGCGGTGAGTGTACAAAGGCGGGAATGCATTCTTATGTGCTACAAACTAGTGTGATACATAAGGCTTACACAGATGTTCCTATGGCAGAAGTTTTACTGGAAACTGGAATTCGGAGATGGAAGCTGACCGGCTGTAGTTATTGACACCATGGTGAATACGACTGTAGCTCAGATACATGCATACAGGTTAACATAGACACAAATTTCCATTTCAGCCAACAGAAGTTCAGTCAGACAGCTAAAGTTTGTTATTACAGCATACAGTATTGTGTGGCGTACAGGCTCCAAACCTCATTACTCTATGCAGATATTATATGCAGAATTTGGGGAGTATGAAATAGGACTAACCCCCCTCTGAGCCTATACAGAGGGATCTGAGGAGGTGGGTTTTGAAAGTTTGCATGCAGCACTGAGCAGGCAGCAGTAGCACTGGTAAAGCAGAGGCAGGAGACGGGAAAGACTTGCAGCTCTAAATAGACTGCCAAATGGGAGGATGTTGAGATCAGCTGATAGAGAGGAGACGTGTCAGTATGAATCTGTGCAGCTCGAGTTGTCTGCCTGAACTAGCTTGCCTCCATTTGGTAATGCTTTTCACATATGTTAAAATGGACCTTTTTTTAGTGTATTTTGTACACTATATTTCAGTTGTTCTATAGTTCTGGAAATATAATTTAAAAAAATGAAATACATTGTTTCATCTCAGTGAAACCAAACAAAAGTGGAGTAAATAAGTACACTTATCTACACTTTTTCAAGCATTTAGTGTCTCCATTTACTCAGATACAAGATATATCATAACATGGTTGACTTGTAATATGTTGATCATCGTAGAATAACTGTCGCGTTATATTTTCCATTGCTTTTTATTTCTTATCATGTCATATCGTGGCTCACCTGGCAATTCCCACTCCCAGTTAAGAAGGTTTAAGGTATCCTTTATTAAGCATGAAAGTGTATAAAACCTCTTATGGCCCTGAAGGGAGTGTAGAAATATCATAAAATATATTAAAAATATTGCTTTAGGTGATGCCACTGAGTCAGAAGTTTACAGACCACGACAGTTTTAAAATGACACTTCTCTGATTGAAGCAACATCTGGAAGCTACTTCAGCTTCACAAGCAGCATGATCATGTGGCAACTTCTAGTTTAGAAAAATGACGCTAATGTGGAAGTGCAGTTCATCTGTCCCTCTTCCCTGTCAGCCTGCCTCACGATAAAGTTATCCACTTACCCTCCCTCAAACCTCTCTCCCTTCTGACCTGGTCAACCTCTACAATGGATACACTCTCCTCCTGCCTCGATCAGCTTGCCCCTCTGAAAACCCGATCTGTTTCCTTCACCCACTCTGCCCCCCCTGGTACACCCCTGAACTCTGTCAGATGAAATCAAAGAAATGCCAACTCGAACGCCTCACCATACACACCCTGGCATACAAGGACTTTATCCACCACTACAATGACACCTTCCATACCGCCCGGTCCACTTACTACTCCAACCTCATCCACTCCAGCTCTACCAACCCAAGCACCTGTTCTCAACAATAAACAAGCTTCTCAAACCCATGGACAAGCTCTCCAACACATTCAAACAGACAAATGCAACTCTTTCCTGTCATTCTTTCAAGAAAAAAATGAAAACATCCACACCAAACTGCTTACTTCTGCCCTCCCCACCCATAGCCACACACCCATCAGCCCCCCCCCCCCAACAACCCAGTCTCTCTCTCAGTTTTTCCTAATCTCCCCCTTGGATCTCAATAAATCACTCTCCGGCATGAAGACATCAACCTTCATCCTGGACCCCCTCCCCTCCTCACTGACCAAAGCTTGTCTCCCTGCCCTTCAACCCCTTATCCTCTTCATAATCAACTCCTCCCTGTCCACTGGTTCTGTCCCTCCCGCCCTCGAACTCGCCTCTGTCACACCCATCCTCAAAAAAACAGGACTCGACCAGAACAGCCCCAACAATTTCCGCCCCCATCTCCAACCTCCCGTTCCTGTCAAAGATCCTTGAACGCACTGTCGCCACCCAGCTCAAAGCCTATCTTCACTCCAATCAACTGTACGAACCATTTCAATCCGGATTCAGAACTTATCACAGCACAGAAACAGCCCTTCTTAAAATCACCAACGAACTCCTCCTCTCATCTGGTAACAACTCCCTCAGCATCCTCCTCCTCCTGGACATTAGTGCAACTTTCGACAAGCTCAATCACTCCATCCTCCTCACCCGCCTTCAATCTTCCCTCGGTATCACTGGCACCACCCTCTCCTGGTTCAAATCATACCTCTCTGACCGCCACCAGTTTATCAGCATCAACAACCTCAAGTCATGCACAGCCCCCCTCTCTCATGGTGTCCCCCAGGGTTCGGTGCTTGGTCCCCTCCTCTTCATCATCTACATGCTCCCCCTTGGTCACATCATACGCCGCCATGGCCTCCATTTCCACTGTTATGCCGACGACATCCAGCTTACATTTCAACCACATCCATCACCGCTGCTTCCCACACCACCCTCACAAACTGCCTCACTGAAATAAACTCCTGGATGAAATTCTTATCATAAATCCACTGTTTCAGCATCCACCTACATCCGTTACTTTGGTATCATTTTTGATCAGTCACTCAACTTTCAACAACACATTAACAATATTTCAAAAAACGCTTTCTTCCACCTCAGAAACATTGCCTGTCTCCCTCCGCCCCTCCCTTTCCTTCACTGCAGCTGAAACTCTCATCCACGCCTTCATCACCTCAAGACTTGATTATTGCAATAGCATCCTCTATGGGTTCACCCAACACCCTCCTCAACAAATTACAATACATACAAAACTCAGCTGCACGCCTCCTCACTCACTCGTGCTCCATAGAACACATCACCCCAGTCCTCCAGAACCTCCATTGGCTTCCCATCCCCTAAAGAATACAGTACAAGATCTTACTCATCACCTACAAAGCCCTCTACAATCTAGCTCCCTTCTACCTCACTGACCTTCTGCAGCCATATAATCCCTCCCACAACCTCCGCTCCACCAATGCCAACCTCCTCACCCCTCTCACCAAACCCAAGCACCGAACCTGGGGGGACAGGGCCTTCTCTGTCGCTGCCCCCACCCTCTGGAACTCTCTCCCCCAACACCTCAGATTCTCTCCCTCACTCACCAAATTCAATCTGGACTCAAAACAGACCTATTTACAAAGGCTTTTAAACTATAATTGATTGATTTTTTTGGTTTTGTTTTGTTTTATTGTTTCTTGTTTGTTTTATTTTGCTGCCTTGCTTTTCTTTGCTTTTTTTTTGCACTGTTTTCCTTTGCTTTTCTATTGTATAATGTTTATTTTCCTGTAAAGCGCTTGGAGAATCTTTTAAAGCGCTTTTATAAATAAAATGTATATTATTATTATTATTAGTTCCTTGAGTGCCCACTTGAGGCTGGCTCCAGGGGATAGATTGTATAAATAATGTACGTAGTATCTGTGATGTCACCCAACTGTTCCTGAGCGCTGTTTTGAAGCCAATCGACGGCGGCAGTCATATTGGAAATGCAGAACTCAACCAGGCAAAGTCTGACGTAAAGAGGCAGAGTTTGAGCCTCCTAACCAACAGCTATGTGTTTCCCGTATGGGAGTCAAGTCTATTTGGGCAAAAAACTTGTTATCTTAATATCTTCTGAACCGTCACGTTAGAAAAAAATTCAACCCCCGTACAGTGTGTACACCTTTTTAATAATGCTGCATAGATTGTCTTTTTTGAATTGGTGTCTATCTGGTTTCCGGTGTTTCTCTGCAGCCAGCCTCAAGAGGATTCCTCGATGTTTTGCAGTTTATAAGGCTTCATAGTTTGAGACCAGAGGTTGCCGCTTGCTCCAGAGGTCAAGGAATCCCAATAGGTTAGGAAAATGCCCATTTTGACAGCAGAATTAAACATGTTTACAGACTGGTTCAAATACAGTTTTGGGCTATACAGCTAATTTCAGTGTACATTAGAAAGGGATGATGTTTCCAAAACTCATCTTTCTTGATTTTATCAAGGCTAAGAGTAAATTTATCTGGCCTTCAATATGCCTATCTCTCTTCAGATACTAATGGGCGACATCACCGAGACAACATCCATTTTTCATGTTTTTTGTGTCTATGCACAAAAATGAATCTCAAACCTTTGACAGTGGTGTTGCATTGTGGGTATTGCAGGCTGCAAAGTTCTGCAAGGAAGCAACATTTGCAGAATTTACAAAGTGATATCTTTGGATTAACTACATCAGTATCATTTCTCTCTTTTAAACTGTCATCATGGCTTGGACTAAAAATAGAGGAATGCTAAAGCTTTAATTTTAGAAAACTTTTACTAACAAGACCTATAAATAACATCAAACTTTCAAATGCTCGCATAAGTCTAAGCATTTTTTTCTGTGCTAATATCAATGTGAAATAGTTTTCTAATAACTCCTTTTAAATCATAAGTGACATGTTAACTTAAATAGAAGACCTGGCAGATATCCTCACATATATGAGACTTTGAATGAAAGATGCAAACATCTTGACTCAAATAAGAAAAATCTGTTTCTCTATTTGCTTCCGAAGAGATGTGAGGTTGGGCGTGAAGTGAAGAGTGTTTAGACAACAGCGTACACTATGTGTTGTAATGAACGGATGTGAGACACGACAGGATTAACAAACCACAGGGGAAAAATCAAACATTAGCCGGAACCAATTCATGACTCCCAGCAGCTACTTTATGTGTGTTTTTCCTGCTTGATCAATACTTTCTTCAATACTGTCTGCTGTCCTCCAGGTGTGCTGTAATAAGAAGATGTAGAACAGCATTATCAGCAAGGACTGAGGTGTGTGTGAGCATGTTTGTGTCCTAGGGAGAGGCACAGCTGGATTTTTCAGGGCCAAGGGTGTCAGCCAACCAGCAATCCAGCCAGTCAGCCGGCTCAACCCTCCCTCCTTACTGTTCCCCCCTCCACGCACCCTCCCCTCTCTCCTACGAGCCTCATTATGAGAGGGAGAAAGCTCACGGATACCCTCTCCTCCCCCAACTCCCACTGCTTCATGGCCGTGGAGAGAGAGAGAGTGAGAATGAGGTAAAAAAAAAAAAAAAAAAGTCAGGTGCTAAATGTGAACGTGGATTAGTTTCTATGCCAACGGCGGGAGGACGCACTCACGCAGCCAGCCAGCCAGCCAGCCAGCCAGGGTCCCTGCAAGACACTTGTTTTTGTCCCTCTTGTTGTCTCTCCTCGCCTGCCCTCCCCTCCTCCTTCCCCTCCCCTCTCCTCCGTGCTCTCTCTATCAGTAGGGGAGATAAGGCTGGGCCTTGCGCCTGGTATTAAACCTTATCTCTCCAGCTGGGGCTAAGGCCTGCTGGATTTGGCTACACAGGCGCTCCGGTTCAACTCAAACATGCCTTGATTTAATGGCCACCCATTAGCATCACATGTCAGCAGGAGGCTTGATGTGGTTTTAATGGATCTGTGGACTTTTTTAGTTTCCATCCTTCATATTCTGGAGCTGACTAGGCCTACAAGTCTTAAAACTGTATTTGAGCTCATGAAATGTTTAATTGATTTAGGCTATGGTACTTTTTTTGTTTTTGTTAAACCACCATTTCCAATGGAGCTACAACCAGCGTTTCCTTTGTGTGATATTTCCTCCTGATGCTTCTGTCCCTCTCTCTGTAAGGGTTGAGAGAGAGCCTGGATGGGAGAGTGGGAGGAGGAGGAGGAGGAGGAGCGGGGAGGAGGATGGGGAACGATAGACAGGAAAGAGGAGAGAGACAGGGGCAAGAAAGCAAAGGGAGAAAGCAGGAGAGGGAGATGGGAGGGGAGAAAGGTGCACACACACACACACACACACACACACAAACGCACACATTCAGGCATGCAGGCACGGAGGCGAGCACGAAGGGGTTAAGGTGAAAACAATAACAAGGGGAGCGGGGGAGCGTGCGTCTGTGTGCGGCTCCCTGGAAGTGTCAGGCTCTCTGTTCATTGACAGTGTCGTGCACCCCGCCGCCCCGAGAGCGCCGGCAGCCTCACAAAGACAGACAGCTCGAATTAATCCCACGGGGGGAGTGCGTGACAGTTTGGCAGAGCGGAGAATTGAAAGGGAGGAGGATGCCGAGAATGGGGAAGGCGCGAGCATTTGTCAAATCATAATTAAATGATGAATCACTATTCCGTTATTAACGATATGCCCACCCCAACCGTCCCCCTGTTACAGGAAAAAAAAGATGGAAATGGAGAATTGAACGACCACCGGCATTGTGGCCACGGAAAAATAGAGGATTTATTGGCTGCTATTCCCTTAATTTACAGGGTTATGGTTGTGCACAAAGTACCAGATTTTGTTGAATGGGTTGCAATCTTTTTTACACCAAATCAGGGTAAATTAAAAACCATTAAAATATCTTGTTAGTGCATTAAAAAAAGCCTGCATGAAAATGAATAGCACTTATTCAATACGTGTCATGGACCTGCTGAAGTAAATTATTTGATCCATCTTTGCTCAATAACTTTTAACAACAATGTGATAATACTTGTGCTTTAAAGCACCTGTTGGAACCAAGCGGCAACCTCTGGTCTCAAATGACGAAGCCCATGCGGAAGTGCTATAAACTGCAATACATCGAAAATCCGCTTGAGGCTGGCTGCAGAAACACCGGAAACCAGATAGACATGAATGGGAAAAAGACGATCTTTGCAGCATTAATAAACATGTTTACAGCCTGCTTCAAAAAAACGGCTTGGCCCTACGAAGCTAATCTCTCTAATGGCACACACTGTACGGGGGGTGAATTTTTTTCTAACGTGACGGTTCAGAAGATATTAAGATTACGAGCTTTTGCCCAAATAAGGACATGACTGACGTGACTCCCGGTCGGGAACACATAGCTATTGGCTAAGAGGCTCACACTACGTCACACTCTGCCTGGTTGAGTTCTGCATTTCCAATATGGCTGCCGCAGTCGATTTGCTTCAAAACAGCTCTCAGGAACAGGTGGGTGATGTCACGGATAACACGTCCATATTTTATACAGTCTATGGTTGGAACAGGATTGTGCCCTACTTGTATTGTATTGTTTCACATTAGGGTTTGTTCGTGATTGGCTGTCAAGCTGGATGTCATCATCTGGCTGCAAAACAATTCTACCTACAGGTGCAAAAAAAGCTGACCTAATCCTGAACTTAAACCCCAACCACACAATCAATCAATCAATCTTTATTGTATAGTGCCAAATCACAACAAATGTTATCTGAAGACGCTTTTACAAACATATCAAGTCAAGAGCGTACTCTATGTTAAATTATTAACAAAGACCCAACACCAAGACAGGATACGATTCAGTCCCCTCTTACTGACAGGACTCTATCTTATCCTCTCATCTTAATCCACCATGAGCATTGCACCTCGCAATATTTAGCTAGTTACAGCGGCAAGAAAAAACGTCCTTTTAACAGGCAGAAACCTCAAGTAGAACCAGACTCATGTTAGACAGCCATCTGCTTCACCGGGTCTGGAAAGAGGGATAGAGGAGAATAAGAGAGAGAGAGAGCGATGATAATAAGTTATTCACAAAAGCTTCATTAAGGCTCCTGTGAGGAACTCTCTGTCATGTCAGTTTTGGCGCCTCCTGTGGAGCTGTTGCACTTCTTCTGATTTTTGTTAATTTAGTTCTGTGGGCGACATATTTAGTCTTATTTTAGGACACAGAATCTCATCCTGCTTTCTTTGTACTGTCAATTATATCACTCATTGAGAATATTTGCTTTTAAGAAGTAAAAAAAAAGGCTGTTTCTTCAGCATGCCGTAAATTGTCTGGTCTGACACATTCACAGAAAATACAGCCTTTAAAAATTACAATAATGGGAATCTTGTTGCTATGGTCTTGTTGCTTTTTCTAGGCTATAAAAAGGCATCACTGTTCATCAGTCAGCTTCATTATCAACTCAAATCTCCTCACAGAGGCTTTCAAAGAGTTTTTACATACAGTGTCGCAGTGTGTTCAAATCCTATATTATCAGCCACACTAAAAGTAACATGGATCTGAAATAAACCAAAGAGTCAGTTTTTACTACACAGACAATACAATCCAGGAAGTTCAGTTTGGTGTAATTAGGAAACGAAGTACAAAGTGATTGTAACGCAATGAGGAAGGATATTCTGGACAGCTCTCACTGAGAATCATCAAATTGCTGTTCTCCTAAATGGTGATGATGTTGATTCAACAAAATCATCTATCTGAAATAATCTTTGCACATCTGATTGGCCCCTGACTTACTGCGCTGGATCCTACATTTCTCTGCTGAAACGTTTTGTAGCCAGAGCCCTTCTCATTGAAATAAAATGAACAACTTGTGTTATGTTGTCCAGTTCTACATGTCATGTCATATAGTAAATACTTAACCTGTGCTTTCTGTCTTCACTTGTGACTTCAGTAACTAAAGACACTGGTATGCAACTTAGAAGTCCTCCTCAAATGCAGTTTTGAGGACAACTTAATTTTTCCTTAATTATAGTAAAAAAATAATGAATTATGAAGCTGTCCTAAATGGAAAATCTTTACACCAAAACATCTTAAAAACATTGTCAAATATGGTGAATGAGACACCTTTAATACCCTTTTCTGTCATGTAAAAAGTGAGCTGCATTCAACACACCAGAGTGACAAATAAACCAGTATTAAACGCAAAGAGAAATTTTACGGTATTTTGCCCAGAGGATGTTGCTTATAGAAGCAAGCAACCACATACACAGCCAAGCAGAACAGTCTAGCAGAGCCACTTTTACATGCTTTAAGAAAACAAAGCATTGCTTGTTTCATTCAAAATGACTCCATGGTGTAGGACTACAAATGACCATTGGTTGATTTGGTCGAGGGTCAAACTGCACAACACTTAAAGCTACTGTTGGCTAAACTCAACTACCGCACAGGTAGCTGGCAGGATTGAAAACTCTACATGGCAAAAACAGATGGAACTAGAAAGAGCTACACAGTTACACAGAAACCACAGGCTGTGGACTCTGCTGAACAGAGTAAAAGTTGACATGCAGGAAGACAAGTCAAACATTTTCCCTCTGTGAGACTTCTAAAAACAGACTGACGGACTGTATCTCTTATGCCGCTGTGACTTTTATTTTGATTTTACAGTTTGTGTCAGCATTATTGAATTCAACACTACAGGCTGGAAATTACTTAAATATAAAACAATGTGACATTAACCTTAAAGCTGGGGTAGGTTATATTGAAGAAACAGTTTTGTTATAATTGTTGACAAGCCTTTTATATTTTTCTTGCATTCAGTGCCAACAGTGCGCTGGCATTAAAGTGAATAAACTGGTTTCTGTGGCAGCAGCAGCGCGGTGATAAGTTCGTCCAATCATTCCATGTGGACTGAGCGAAATCATTGGATGATGTACCTGCCAATAAAGTTGCCTACCTGCTCTATTTTATTTGTGGACATGTGCAAACAGAATCTATCAGCTATTTCTATCAAAGGAGCTGAATTAACAGGTGAAAGTCAGACAACAAAAGCAGAGAAAGAGCAGGCAAGTTTTCATCTCTACTTCCACCAACAACCCCTACTGTACAGAGAAAGAAAAGGAAGATGATAGTTGAAAAAAGCGAAAGCTTAAAAGAGATTGGATAAGGCAACAGGAAAACCTGTTGCATACAGTGTTGATAGCTGAGGGAGGCAAATGGGCTGGAAAGCGACACCATAGTTGCTGTGTCTCTTAAAGACAGGTAGGGGAGAACAGGGTTAGTTGTCACACGGGTTGGTTGGCACACTCGTTTTATCTCGCCACCAGAGGGCATTGTCTCTCAAATTGGGGTATGGACATTTCCAGAATTAGGATCAGAGCTCACCTACATTGTCTTCTCTGGAGTAAGACAGCTAAACTTGAGGTGAGAGGACTTTTTGTGTTTTTCATGTCAAATTGTAAATATTCAGCTCCTCAGTATTTTTCTTCTAGGCTTTTAAACGATGGGTTTATAACAAAACAAGTGTTACCCTTACAAAGTGTGAGGGGAAAGCTATAATTTAGATTTTTATTAGCTAGCTATGTAGTTGTTAGATGGTTGTTAGCCTTGATGCTAGCAAAAAATTCCAGTTGAGGTTGGTCGTCATATTCTCTTTGGGGTCGGTTGTCACATGAAACAACCAACCAACCCCTGTTGGGAAAATCATACATGGTGAAATGAGTTGGAGTGTGCAAGACCCTACATTTGCCATCACTGTAATTCAGACAGTGACTGCATGTAGTCTAGTTGAGTCGGCCATTATTGTTAGGCCTATTTGTTTTGTTCTTTATGTTGTTATATAGACTGGCCTAAAGATGTGTTTCCTGTTCATGTTCCTTGCTCATTTTATGTTGAAATGCATTAAGTTATATAGGCCTATCACTTGTCACTTTTCAAAAAGATTTTTCCCATTGAAATACCATTGTGACAACCAATCCCATAGTGTGTGACAACCATCCCCGTGATGGGGTTGGTTGTCACAATGTGTCAGAGTGTCTGTGATAGTTAATTGCCTTTTTGTTACAATGAGTTGGAAAATGAGAGGGATACACATTTCAAGCCAACACCTTAAGTTTCAATTTAATGTAGGAATGACTATTCAAAGATGTTTTGATGATGAGCAATCATCAAAACAGTAAAAAATGTGACAACCAACCCCGTTCTCCCAAACTTCATTTTTTATTTTCGGGTTGTACAATTTTAAAATCTAACTGACTCGTGCTGTATTCTCCAAAATATGCTACTCCAGCAACTAATCAGACTTCCTGGAATTTCAGCAAATCCAGGTTAAGTTTGATCATCAGTGATCAGAGAGTGGGGTGGGAGGAACAACTGTGTGACCTTAGCATTCTTTATTGTCATCGATAGTAAAGATGAGAGATTGCATAGATCACTCCCAAAAAAAAAACCTGGTGATAATGATTGGTAAAGCTGTCCTTGATAAAATAGACTTTCATTTACTTAATTCTTCTAAACAAAGCAAAAGAACACTTTAAAAATGTATTTTCTTTGTAATTAAATGATAAACTGACTGGTCAATACTAGCAAAAACAATTGAAAAGCAAGAAAGTCGTAAATGCAACATTTTAATTACAATATATTATGTCATACACAAAGACTTATATTTTCTGTCTTTTCCTGTTAAAGCATTTGCTTTCCTCTCTCATTTTTCTTTCATTATATTAAATGTGTTTCTTCACACCCTCTCATGAGGATGAACCCAATTGTCTGTAAAAATCACACTCTTTATTTATTTAATTACCTTTTTGAAAGTGCAAATTGTGCATTCATGGTTCATCATCAAAAACATCTGTGCCAGTTTACATAAGTGTTCAACAGGTTAAATTTGTTTCACAAGTGGAAGTCTTTATTTTATTTAGCCTTGTTGTCAGTGGAGATAAATGAGCAACAGATTTAAGGTTGGTAACATAAATTTAGTTAGTTGTCACACATCTGTCAAACTTGAACACTGTGAGCAAATGCAGTAGAAAAAAGCCAGGAGAGAAATACTCATTAATGGTGTCCTTGTCAGCTGGACATGAGTGTGACTGACGAGAACACATAATATGAAGTGCAGACAGTTCTTAAACTGTATAATGAGAAGGGATCTGCAGAAAAACAGAACTGGATGTCTGGCATTAACTCAAGCATACGCATACTTAAGTCAGTGTAGCACTTTTTGTATTTTTCTGCTTTCATTTTTGGGTCTAAGTGCTTTAGTTTGACTTTACAATGATTTAAGAATGGCGCTATATTTAACCTTTTTTTTTAACCTGGAGATGACCTCATCGAGATTGAATATCACATTTTTAACAGTTATCTGGCCAAGACAGTAAGCACAAGAAAACAAAGTTTCTGACAAATAATTAGCAGCCATACATGCTTGAAATAAAACTGAAGACACACGACTATTGTATAAATGAATACATGACATAACAAATAAAACAGCAAATATTTGTCTAAATCGACCACATTACTGACTTTTTACATGAGACTTGTTCATTAAGTTTCAGGTCTTTCTGTAATTTGTTCCAAGTAAGGGAGCAGACAACTTATACGTATGTTCAGTCCTCACCTTTAGAACGGACATCAAGACAAGGTCCAAAAGTTAATGTTTATTTATTTGCACAATTAAAAAAGTACACAAGAAAAAAGAACAAAGATAAATAATATACAATGCAGGAAGAGACAAAAAACTCAGAGAGCTTATTTGAAGCCTCCACCCAAATAATTTTCTAATATCAAAAATGAAAATAATAAACTGACACACACATTAAGACAATAGTTGATATTAATAATAAAATAACACAAATACACTAAATCAACAAGTAATATAAATACAGTTATTACATCAAGAGTATTCAAAAGTAGAAAATATGAGTTACACAGCACAGTGAGAATATTAGCATTAGGATAAAAATACATTTATATGAAAAAAGATTATAATAAACCTTAAATGGAACAGTATAAGATGAGTATAATTCAATAACAGCGATTACATGTTTTTTCAGGCATCTTCTATACAATTTTACAGACAAACAGTTTTTCGCCATATATATTCCACAATTTGGTGCCACAGAAACGTATCGAGAATTGACTTCTACAGGTAAAACATTAGGAACATGAAGAAATAAAGTTTGACGAGTTGAGTAAGAGTGGACCTGTGCATTTCATTTAAAGTAAGTCTTGAGGTGACCAGGGATATTCCCTTCACGTTGTATTTTATACAAGAAGGCACATATTTGAGAGCTATTGATGTTATAAATGTTAAGAATCTGGAGCTTCTTAAACAAAGGAGCAGATGAGACAAACTTGCTCTTGTACTCTTCTGACTTGTGTGGGTTAGAGGGCATGAAGAAACCAGACCAAAGACTTCTAGATAAGAACATCCCAGCGTTTCAGTCTAATATGCTGGATTATAAAGATGTGGACAAGAAAACCAAAGTTATTGTTGTCAGCCCTGAATTAACTCCACCACTGTCAACCCCCCCCCAAAAAGTGTGTGTCAGTGAATGACACCAAAACTCTAAATCTGATTCAAAGAGCACTGGTTAAAGGAAAAGGTTGTTCACAGTGTAGAAATAAAACTTGTGAAATCCTTATAACAGGAAGGTAACTCAAAACTTGCAATCCACAGCAGGTAAAAAAAGGAATGAGGAAACCCACAAACACTGACCCACTATCTGGCATACATACGGAGACTACATTTGCACTAAGTGGACCGTATAAAATGTATGTTACGCAGCCTTCTGGGGCCTCAACATTTGAACCTCACATCACTTTCTTTTCTGTTCTCTCTAATTCTTCACCTTTCTGTACTTTAAATCCCAGCAAGTCTCATTAATATTGAGATTCAAATACACTGACTCTCATCAACAGTGACAAATTCAACAGGAACACTAGGAAAAATGTTATCTGTAAATCTGATGTCCATCAAAGTTACAGCTTTTTAGAGTTCACTCTAAAAAATACTGCACATACCACCCTACAGGTTAAGGTCCCTCTTTATGTGGCCCCTTGTCATCATCCTTTGATAACTAAAAATGGGGAACATCTGTTTTACATTAGCAGTAACTCTGTATATTTATACATTCCAAATAAAAAGACGAAATCACTCCACCACCGAAAAAGAAACCCAATAGAGAAATCCTCAAAGCTTGCAGCGAAACAGCCCCAGTCATTGTCCTGGTTTCCTAAGGTCGCTAATGGAGAGCTGTTTAGACTGCCTGGACCTTTGTTTTTTTGGCACACAAAAAAAAGACACAAACCTGCCTCTGTATTTGGAAATACACACTAAATTTAAAATTATGTGACTAAACATGCTCTGTGTACATCCTCACAACGCTTAATGTTTTTTCATTGAGTGTGAAAGTGGGATGGAAAAGAAAAACGTTATAGTCGCACCATATTTTCAGCATGAATGTACAAGTAACAGTAGACAATGGCAAATAAAACTTACCCGATAAACTCAGGATGTGGACCTGTTTTAATTAGTTCCATCCAGATTATGATAAAGCCCTTCACATGTCTGATCACTCGCAGAACTTGTTTGCAGCAGTTGTATACACCTGATACCACAAGCCTCGATACAAACGATTTCCAATATCTCCCCACAGTCAGTCAATACCAGAGAAGGAGGGGGAATCGTGCTTCTATGTGCTGCAAAACCTGAAGATTAGCATGCTGATTATTGCCTGCCCTTGTCCGTCGTAGTAATGTCAACCAGATTGTTTAACCTGTAGAATAACGTAAACACCAGAAG